>NW_028270188.1:50431188-50779156 GCF_037043375.1 Chiloscyllium plagiosum
TGCTCACCCATCTCCATAGGTCTCCTTTGATGCCAATGAAGCCAAAATGGCTCCCACCGCGGCTCCCAGAATCCCCGGCATCCCGTGCAGGTTGTGCACACCACACGTGTCCTGCACTTTCAACTTGGAGTCCAGTATCGGCTTGGTGGAGAGAAAGGAAATCCCGAGTTAGCGCTCTGCGCGTTGGCGACACCTGGTTCAGTAATCCGACTGGATAAAAGGACCTGAACCTTTCTCCCACAATCCCCAGACACCAGGGAGAGTTACTCTGTGCAATGGATTGATCGGAGTGGTCAGGCTTTAGGGAGCATCGTGAAGTGGGAAGGAGAGAGACAGACAGAGACAGAGGGAGGGAGAGGGGGAGAGAGAGGGAGGGAGGGAGAGAGAGAGAGGGAGGGAGGGAGAGAGAGAGAGGGAGGCAGAGAGAGAGGGAGGGAGAGGGAGAGAGAGAGAGGGAGAGAGACAGACAGAGAGGGAGGGAGAGAGGGAGAGAGACAGACAGAGAGGGAGGGAGAGAGGGAGAGGGAGAGAGGGAGAGGGAGAGAGAGAGAGGGAGGGAGAGAGAGGGAGGGGACAGAGAGAGGGAGAAATGAGAGGGAGAGGGAGAGGGAGAGAGAGAGAGGGAGAGAGAGAGAGGGAGGGAGAGACAGAGAGGAAGAGAGAGAGGGGGAGAGAGAGAGACAGAGGGAGAGAGACGGAGAGAGGGAGAGAGAGACAGAGAGGGAGAGAGACGGAGAGAGAGAGAGGGAGAGAGAGAGAGGAGGGAGAGACAGAGAGGGAGAGAGTGACAGAGAGGGAGAGAGGGTGGGAGAGAGAGGGAGGGAGGGGGAGAGAGACAGACAGAGAGGGAGGAGGGAGAGAGAGGGAGGGGGAGAGAGACAGACAGAGACGGAGAGAGAGAGAGGGAGAGAGAGAGGGAGAGAGACAGACAGAGAGAGAGAGGGAGGGGGGAGAGAGGGAGAGAGAGAGAGAGAGAGGGAGGGGGAGAGAGGGAGGGGGAGGGAGAGGGAGAGAGACAGACAGAGAGAGAGAGGGAGAGAGACAGAGAGAGAGAGGGAGAGAGACAGACAGAGAGAGAGGGAAAGAGACAGACAGAGAGGGAGGGGGAGAGAGGGAGGGGGAGAGAGGGAGGGGGAGGGAGGGGGAGGGAGGGGGAGAGAGGGAGGGGGAGAGAGGGGAGAGAGAGGAGGGGGAGAGAGGGGGAGAGAGGGGGAGAGAGGGGGAGGGAGAGACAGAGAGGGGGAGAGAGGGGGAGGGAGAGACAGAGAGGGGGAGAGATGGAGAGAGGGAGAGAGGGAGAGAGAGAGAGAGGAAAAGAGAGAGAGGGAGGGAGAGACAAAGAGGGAGAGAGACAGATAGGAAGAGAGACAGAGAGGGAGAGAGAGAGAGAGAGAGAGACAGAGCGAGACAGACAGAGAGAGAGTGGACCAGAGGTACAGTTCCAGCGCTTATGGCGACAGACTCCAGGCGAGGTAGATCTGGTTGTCCTGATCTGGAAGGACCTGATGGTGGTGCCGTTGAGGTTGGGTGAAGTGACGGAAACAGATCCCTGGGAAACTCCAGGGGCAGTGGAGGGACTGGGAGGCGACGGGTCTGACGAGATAGACCTTTCACAGGGTCAGCACCGGCCTGATGGAAAGGGCTGAATGACCTCCTTTTGCGCTGAAACGTGTACTTCTCAGAAGGATACCCCTTGGGGGCAATTCGGGAGAGGCCTACTCTGCCTCTCCAGCCTGACCCTGGCCCCAGGAAGGGGGTGACCAGCCCAAATTGAGAAGAGAGACTAACTCCCACTACAAATTCGCTGGTGACACCACCCGTGGTATCTCAAACAATGGTGAGACAGAGTATAGAAAGGAGCCTGAGGGACATGGTGTCAAGTTAATCACCTCTCCCTCGATGTGAGCTGCTGATTGACCTCAGCAAACAGAGTGGGGGGGTGGGGGGGGCACACACCCCTGTCTACATCAGTAGGAGCTGAGGGGAGAGATGGCCGAGAGGGTGAGGTTCCTGGGAACGGTGATCGCCAACGCTCTGTCCTGGTCCACCCACGCCGATGTGACGGTCAGTCAAGCACACCGACACCGCTCCTTCCTCAGCATGTCCAGAAAGACTCGGAGTAATTTTTGTCCGTGCACCGTGGGAAAGGATTCTCTCCAGGTCCATCACAGCTCAGCACGGCAACTGTTCTGCCCAGGGACGTTAGAGACGACAGAGAGTTGTGAACACAGCCCAAGCCAACTGCCTCCACCTACACTGCCTCAGGAAGGCGGTCAACATCAGCAAAGACCCTTCCCACCCCAGTTAGGATCGCTTCCTCCCCCTTCCATCCGGCACGAGGTACGGAAGCTTTGGGCGGCACGGTGGCTCAGTGGTTAGCCCAGCTGCCTCACGGCGCCAGGGACCCGGGTTCGATCCCAGCCTCAGGCAACTGTCTGTGTGGAGTTTGCACATTCTCCCCGGGTCTGCGTGGGTTTACTCCCACAGTTCAAAGATGTACAGGTCAGGGTGGATTGGCCGTGGGAAATTGTCCCATAGTGCCCAGGGATGTGCAGGTTAGGGTGGGTTGGCCATGGGAAATTGTCCCATAGTGCCCAGGGATGTGCAGGTTAGGGTGGATTGGCCGTGGGAAATTGTCCCATAGTGCCCAGGGATGTGCAGGTTAGGGTGGATTGGCCGTGGGAAATTGTCCCATAGTGCCCAGGGATGTGCAGGTTAGGGTGGATTGGCCGTGGGAAATTGTCCCATAGTGCCCAGGGATGTGCAGGTTAGGGTGGATTGGCCGTGGGAAATTGTCCCATAGTGCCCAGGGATGTGCAGGTTAGGGTGGATTGGCCGTGGGGAAATTGTCCCATAGTGCCCAGGGATGTGCAGGTTAGGGTGGATTGGCCATGCTAAATTGTCGCATAGTGCCCAGGGATGTGCAGGTTAGGGTGCATTAGTTAGGGGTAAATATAGGGTAGAGGAATGCATCTGAGTGGGTTAATCTTTGGAGGGTCAGTGTGGCCTTGTTGGGCCGAAGGGCCTGTTTCCACACTGTCGGGATTCTATGATTCTATGAAACGCACACAATGGATTGAAGCACAGCTTCTTTCTATGAATGTGTGGGTGTACTTTAAGAGATTTAAAAGCAGCAGCACTGCACTAAGTGTTCTCAATAAGGCAACAATGTCACACTAGGTCAAAAAACACGATTAGCTCATTGCCTGGAGACAAAAAGAAATTTGAATTCGGCCAGTCAGTGTAAATTATCCATGCAAAACTACCAAACTCCAATCCATTGTGAATTGAGTATATTGACCATCTTAAAAGCCAATGACACAATCCTATGCTCTGGGGGGGGGGGGGGGGGGGGGGGGGGTATTAGACTGCAGGAAAACTGAACAGTTGGGAGGAGAACTGCCAAGCCAACAGCATGTAAACAGGCTGCCTGAAAAATAGCTCTCTTAAAAGTACCTTTCCGATCAGCAACCTGTGATGCAGAAATTCCGAAGAAGAAGACATAGGAAGATCCAAATACAAGGACTGAAAGCTGCCTGGTTTTGTGATAAGAAGGGTGGTTTTGTAAATCGTAATTGGGAGTTTTATCAGATTGGTACTGTAGAAGGGAAGGTAACAGATAGGTTAGAGGAAGGAGTTCTATACTGTTGTTAGTTAATTACTCTCTGTTATTCTTTAAAGTTGTTCATTTTTACTTTAAATAGCTTTTGGCCACTTGAATTTTTACAGATTACTGCACGGGATAAAATTAAGTTGGTTCAAGGGTTTACCCTGTGTCGTAACACCTGCTGTTATCGGACTTCTCAATGGACCTGTCAAATTTTTAAATCTAACGTTGATCCCGCTCTCCATGTTCCCCATCTCTGCAGCCATTACATTATATTCCTTGCTCTGTTCCATGACCCTGACGCACTCGGTATGGTAGGACCTAGCTGGACAGCACGCAAAACAAAACTTCTCACTGTAACGTGTGACAATAGGACAGGAAACAACGGGCTCCAGCTCACTGTCAGAAACTTGAAGCCCAGCGTAGAGATGATCCCAGCGATGAAGCCCACGATCATCGAGCCGTAAGGCATGATGGCCATTTCCCCGGCTGTACCCAAGGCCACGCCACCAGCCAGCGCCGCGTTCTGGATGTGCACCTGCCAGAGATGGACAAACCCCACGGTTAGGACACACTTTTCCCCTCCCTCCAAACACACACCCACAGCTTCCCACCTTGTCTAAAACCACCCCTGCACCTTCTCCCCCTCAGGGTTAGCTCCAGGTCAGAGGGGTGGGGTAAGAACCGATGTAAACACGTCACGCCGCAATGGCAGCCTCCCACCAGTCAGCGGTGCTGCAGCGACCCCCCCCCCGCCCCCCCCCCCCCCCCCGGACAATTCAGCAGGAGACACGGTTACCTCTGCTCGACTGAGTCTGGATTCCACAGCCAGTGTCTCGGTCAATATTCAACCCCAGACGCCCTGCTCTGGCTGAATCCCGAAACGGGCAAAATCAGTTGGAAAATTAGGAAAGTTGGAAGGGAAAGGGTAAGGACAGGGTATTATTTACATGGGGCGGGGGGGGGGGGGGGGGGGGTGGGGTGGAAGTCCCGCAGAGAGCTGCAACCCAAAAGGGTCTACTGCGTGAAAGCTAGCACAGAGGGGCAGCAGGGAATTGGGAAGGGCTAATGGAATGCTGGCCCTGATTTCAAGGGGATAGGAATCGAGGAGTATGGTGGGGGGGTCTGATTGTAACTGTCCAAGGTGTTGGGAAGACCACATCAGGGGAACCGTGAGCAGGTTTGGTGCCCTTTTCCAAGGAAAGGTATCATTTCATTAGAGGCAGTTATAGAGTCAAAGAGGTGTACAGCATGGATACAGACCCTTCGGTCCAACCCGTCCATGCTGACCAGATATCCCAACCCAATCCTGGTCTGGAGGGAATGTCTCATGAGTAAACATGAAGCAGGTTGGGATTCTGCCCCTTGGCGTTTTTTGATTCCGCCACAGTGTGGAAACAGGCCCTTCAACCCAATGAGTCCACACCGACCCTTCAAGAGTAACCCACTCAGACCCCATTTCCCTCTGACTGCTGCACCGAACACGACAGGACAATTTCCCATGGCCAATCCACCCGAACCTGCACATTCCTGGACACTATGGGACAATTTCCCATGGCCAATCCACCCTAACCTGCACATTCCTGGGCACTATGGGGCAATTGCCCACGGCCAATCCACCCTAACCTGTACATCCCAGGGCACTATGAGACAATTTCCTATGACAAATCCACCCTAACCTGTACATCCCTGGGCACTATGGACAATTTCCCACGGCCAATCCACCCTAATCTGTACATCCCTGGGCACTATGGGACAATTTAGCATGGCCAATCCACCCTAACCTGCACATCCCTGGGCACCATGGAACAATTTCCCATGGCCAATCCACCCTAACCTGCACATTCCTGGACACTATGAGACAATTTCCCACGGCCAATCCACCCTAACCTGCACATCCCTGGGCACTATGGGACAATTTCCCATGGCAAATCCACCCGAACCTGTACATCCCTGGGCACCATGGGACAATTTCCCAAGGCCAATCCACCCTAATCTGTACATCCCTGGGCACCATGGGACAATTTCCCATGGCCAATCCACCCTAACCTGCACATTCCTGGACACTATGAGACAATTTCCCACGGCCAATCCACCCTAACCTGCACATCCCTGGGCACTATGGGACAATTTCCCATGGCAAATCCACCCTAACCTGTACATCCCTGGGCACCATGGGACAATTTCCCATGGCCAATCCACCCTAACCTGTACATCCCTGGGCACTATGGGACAATTTCCCACGGCCAATCCACCCTAATCTGTACATCCCTGGGCACCATGGGACAATTTCCCACGGCCAATCCACCCTAACCTGTACATCCCTGGGCACTATGGGACAATTTCCCATGGCAAATCCACCCTAACCTGTACATCCCTGGGCACTATGGGACAATTTCCCACGGCCAATCCACCCTAACCTGCACATCCCTGGGCACTATGGGACAATTTCCCCACGGCCATTCCACCCTAACCTGCACATCGCTGGGCACTATGGGACAATTTCCCACGGCCAATCCACCCTAACCTGCACATCCCTGGGCACTATGGGACAATTTCCCATGGCAAATCCACCCTAAACTGTACATCCCTGGGCACCATTGGACAATTTCCCATGGCCAATCCACCCTAACCTGCACATCCCTGGACACTATGGGGCAATTTCCCATGGCCAATCCACCCTGACCTGCACATCCCTGGGCACTATGGGACTATTTCCCATGGCCAATCCACCCTAACCTGCACATCCCTGGACACTATGGGACAATTTCCAATGGCCAATCGACCCTAACCTGCACATCCCTGGGCACGATGGGACAATTTCCCATGGCCAATCCACCCTAACCTGCACATCCCTGGGCACTATGGGACAATTTCCCATGGCCAATCACCCTAACCTGCACATCCCTGGACACTATGGGACAATTTCCCATGGCCAATCCACCCTAACCTGCACATCCCTGGGCACTATGGACAATTTAGCATGGCCAACCCACCTTAACCTGCGCATCCCTGGGCACTATGGGACAATTTCCCACAGCCAATTCACCCTAACCTGCACATCCCTGGGCACTATGGGACAATTTCCCATGGCCAACCCACCCTAACCTGCGCATCCCTGGGCACTATGGGACAATATCCCATGGCCAATCCACCCTAACCTGCCCATCCCTGGACACTATGAGACAATTTCCCACGGCCAATCCACCCTAACCTGCACATCCCTGGGCACTATGAGACAATTTCCCACGGCCAATCCACCCGAACCTATACATCCCTGGGCACTATGGGACAATTTCCCATGGCAAATCCACCCTAACCTGTACATCCCTGGGCACTATGGGACAATTTCCCACGGCCAATCCACCCTAATCTGTACATCCCTGGGCACCATGGGACAATTTCCCATGGCCAATCCACCCTAACCTGCACATTCCTGGACACTATGAGACAATTTCCCACGGCCAATCCACCCTAACCTGCACATCCCTGGGCACTATGGGACAATTTCCCATGGCAAATCCACCCTAACCTGTACATCCCTGGGCACCATGGGACAATTTCCCACGGCCAATCCACCCTAACCTGTACATCCCTGGGCACCATGGGACAATTTCCCACGGCCAATCCACCCTAATCTGTACATCCCTGGGCACCATGGGACAATTTCCCATGGCCAATCCACCCTAACCTGTACATCCCTGGGCACTATGGGACAATTTCCCATGGCAAATCCACCCTAACCTGTACATCCCTGGGCACTATGGGACAATTTCCCACGGCCAATCCACCCTAACCTGCACATCCCTGGGCACTATGGGACAATTTCCCCACGGCCAATCCACCCTAACCTGCACATCCCTGGGCACTATGGGACAATTTCCCACGGCCAATCCACCCTAACCTGCACATCCCTGGGCACTATGAGACAATTTCCCATGGCAAATCCACCCTAACCTGCACATCCCTGGACACTATGGGACAATTTCCAATGGCCAATCGACCCTAACCTGCACATCCCTGGGCACGATGGGACAATTTCCCATGGCCAATCCACCCTAACCTGCACATCCCTGGGCACTATGGGACAATTTCCCATGGCCAATCACCCTAACCTGCACATCCCTGGACACTATGGGACAATTTCCCATGGCCAATCCACCCTAACCTGCACATCCCTGGGCACTATGGACAATTTAGCATGGCCAACCCACCCTAACCTGCACATCCCTGGGCACTATGGGACAATTTCCCATGGCCAATCCACCCTAACCTGCACATCCCTGGGCACTATGGACAATTTAGCACGGCCAATCCACCCTAACCTGCACATCCCTGGGCACTATGGGACAATTTCCCACAGCCAATTCACCCTAACCTGCACATCCCTGGGCACTATGGGACAATTTCCCATGGCCAACCCACCCTAACCTGCGCATCCCTGGGCACTATGGGACAATATCCCACGGCCAATCCACCCTAACCTGCACATCCCTGGGCACTATGGGACAATTTCCCACGGCCAATCCACCCTAACCTGCACATCCCTGGGCACTATGGGACAATTTCCCACGGCCAATCCACCCTAACCTGCACATCCCTGGGCACTATGGGACAATTTCCCACGGCCAATGCACCCTAACCTGCAAATCCCTGGGCACTACGGAACAATTTCCCACGGCCAACCCACCATAACCTGCACATCTTTTGGACTGTGGGAGGAAACCGGAGCACCCGGAGGAAACCCACGCAGACACATGGGGAGAATGTGCAAACTCCACACAGTCAGTCGCCCGATGCTGGAATTGAACCTGAGTCCCTGGCGCCGTGAGGCAGCAGCGCTAACCACGGAGCCACCATGCTGCCCCACTTGAAGAATGAACTTGTTTTGCCAAACAAAACCCCACAAAATTGAGGTGTCTGCAATCCTTTGAACTCAAGACCATTAAAAGCACTGAAACCCGGGAGGACTGGAGATCGCACTGGGTCAGGCAGCATCCGTCGTGGAGAGAGAGAGAGAGAGAGAGAGAGGAGGGGTGGGGGGGTGGAAGAGAGGGAGACAGAGAGAGTGAGACAGAGAAAGGAGGGGGGAGATAGAGAGAGTGACAGAGAAGAGGGGAGAGAGAGAGAGAGAGAGTGTGGGAGAGAGGGAGACAGAGAAAGGGGGGGAGAGAGACGATGTTATAATGGAGAGTTTTACACTGAGGGGCAGTGTGACACAGAGAGAGAGTGTGTTATAATGGAGAGTCTCACACTGAGGGGCAGTGTGACACAGAGAGAGAGAGTGTATTATAATGGAGAGTCTCACAATGAGGGGCAGTGTGACAGAGAGAGAGAGAGAGTGTATTATAATGGAGAGTCTTACACTGAGGGTCAGTGTGACACAGAGAGAGAGCGTGTTATAATGGAGAGTCTCACACTGAGAGGCAGTGTGACAGAGAGAGAGAGAGAAAATGTGTTATAATGGAGAGTCTCACTCTGAGGGGCAGTGTGACACAGAGAGAGTGTGTTACAATGGAGAGTCTCACACTGAGGGGCAGTGTGACACAGAGAGAGTGTGTTATAATGGAGAGTCTCACACTGAGGGTCAGTGTGACACAGAGAGAGAGTGTGTTATAATGGAGAGGCTCACACTGAGGGGCAGTGTGACAGAGAGAGAGTGTGTGTTATAATGGAGAGTCTCACACTGAGGGGCAGTGTGACACAGAGAGAGAGTGTGTGTTATAAAGGAGAGTCTCACACTGAGGGGCAGTGTGACACAGAGAGAGAGAGTGTTATAATGGAGAGTCTCACACTGAGGGGCAGTGTGACACAGAGAGAGAGTGTGTTATAATGGAGAGTCTCACACTGAGGGGCAGTGTGACACAGAGAGAGAGAGTGTGTTATAATGGAGAGTCTCACACTGAGGGGCAGTGTGACACAGAGAGAGAGCGTGTGTTATAATGAAGAGTCTCACACTGAGGGGCAGTGTGACACAGAGAGAGAGTGTGTTATAATGGAGAGTCTCACACTGAGGGGCAGTGTGACACAGAGAGAGTGTGTTATAATGGAGAGTCTCACACTGAGGGACAGTTTGACAGAGAGAGAGTGTGTTATAATGGAGAGTCTCACACTGAGGGGCAGTGTGACACAGAGAGAGAGCGTGTGTTATAATGGAGAGTCTCACACTGAGGGGCAGTGTGACACAGAGAGAGAGAGAGAGTGTGTTATAATGGAGAGTCTCACACTGAGGGACAGTTTGACAGAGAGAGAGTGTGTTATAATGGAGAGTCTCACACTGAGGGGCAGTGTGACACAGAGAGAGAGTGTGTGTTATAATGGAGAGTCTCAAACTGAGGGGCAGTGTGACACAGAGAGAGTGTGTTATAATGGAGAGTCTCACACTTAGGGACAGTGTGACAGAGAGAGAGAGTGTGTTATAGTGGAGAGTCTCACACTGAGGGTCAGTGTGACACAGAGAGAGAGTGTGTTATAATGGAGAGTCTCACACTGAGGGGCAGTGTGACACAGAGAGAGAGAGTGTGTTATAATGGAGAGTCTCACACTGAGGGGCAGTGTGACAGAGAGAGAGAGAGAGTGTGTTATAATGGAGAGTCTCACACTGAGGGGCAGTGTGACAGAGAGAGAGAGAGAGTGTGCTATAATGGAGAGTCTCACACTGAGGGGCA
This sequence comes from Chiloscyllium plagiosum, assembly GCF_037043375.1. NCBI lineage: Eukaryota > Metazoa > Chordata > Chondrichthyes > Orectolobiformes > Hemiscylliidae > Chiloscyllium > Chiloscyllium plagiosum. The sequence continues at coordinate 50,441,464 of NW_028270188.1, forward strand.
GTGTGACACAGAGAGTGAGAGTGTGTTATAATGGAGAGTCTCACACTGAGGGTCAGTGTGAGAGAGAGAGAGAGTGTGCTATAATGGAGAGTCTCACACTGGGGGGCAGTGTGACACAGAGAGAGAGAGAGAGAGCGTTATAACGGAGAGTCTCACACTGAGGGGCAGTGTGACACAGAGAGAGAGAGTGTGTTATAATGGAGAGTCTCACTCTGAGGGGCAGTGTGACACAGAGAGAGAGAGTGTGTTATAATGGAGAGTCTCACACTGAGGGGCAGTGTGACACAGAGAGAGAGAGTGTGTTATAATGGAGAGTCTCACTCTGAGGGGCAGTGTGACACAGAGAGAGAGAGTGTGTTATAATGGAGAGTCTCACTCTGAGGGGCTGTGTGACACAGAGAGAGAGAGTGTGTTATAATGGAGAGTCTCACACTGAGGGGCAGTGTGACACAGAGAGAGAGAGTGAGTGTTATAATGGAGAGTCTCACTCTGAGGGGCAGTGTGACACAGAGAGAGAGTGTGTGTTATAATGGAGAGTCTCACTCTGAGGGGCAGTGTGACACAGAGAGAGAGAGTGAGTGTTATAATGGAGAGTCTCACTCTGAGGGGCAGTGTGACACAGAGAGAGAGAGTGTGTTATAATGGAGAGTCTCACACTGAGGGGCAGTGTGACACAGAGAGAGAGAGTGAGTGTTATAATGGAGAGTCTCACTCTGAGGGGCAGTGTGACACAGAGAGAGAGTGTGTGTTATAATGGAGAGTCTCACTCTGAGGGGCAGTGTGACACAGAGAGAGAGAGTGAGTGTTATAATGGAGAGTCTCACACTGGGGGGCAGTGTGACACAGAGAGAGAGAGTGAGTGTTATAATGGAGAGTCTCACACCAAGGGGCAGTGTGACAGGGTACGTACCATGTCCAACTTGCCCTCCTGGTTAACAAGACTGGAGATGGCGAAGGTGGCAAGGGTGCACGCGGCCAGGGAGTAGTAGGTGTTGAGAGCGGTTCGATGCTGGGCACTGCCAAGATTGGTCACAGCTGAGTTGAAACTGGGCCAGAACATCCAAAGGTAAAGGGTACCTGTAGGGAAGAGGGGAAACTCAGCAGCAGAAGGTACGGAGGGTCTCCTCACAATCAGACTATCCAGGGGTCAGTCTGTCAGTCAGTCATACAGGGTCAGGGCCGCACTATCGAGGGGTCAGTCAGTCAGTCACACAGAGACTGGGTCGCACTATCGAGGGGTCAGTCAGTCAGTCACACAGAGACAGGGTCGCACTATTGAGGGATCAGTCAGTCAGTCACACAGAGACAGGGCCGCACTATCGAGGGGTCAGTCAGACAGTCATACAGAGACAGGGTCGCAGTATCGAGGGGTCAGTCCGACAGTCACACAGAGACAGGGTCGCAGTATCGAGGGGTCAGTCAGACAGTCATACAGAGACAGGGCCACACTACCAAGGGGTCAGTGAGTCAATCACACAGGGTCAGGACCGCACTATCGAGGGGTCAGTCAGTCAGTCACACACAGATAGAGTCGCACTATCGAGGGGTCAGTCAGTCAGTCACACAGAGACAGGGTCGCACTATCGAGGGGTCAGTCAGTCAGTCACACAGAGACAGGGCCGCACTATCGAGGGGTCAGTCAGACAGTCACACAGAGACAGGGCCACACTACCAAGGGGTCAGTCAGTCAGTCACAAAGGGTCAGGACCGCACTATTGAGGGGTCAGTCAGTCAGTCACACAGAGACAGGGCCACTCTACCAAGGGATCAGTCAGTCAGTCACACAGGGTCAGGGCCTCACTATTGAGGGGTCAGTCAGTCAGTCACACAGAGACAGGGTCGCGCTATCGAGGGGTCAGTCAGTCAGTCACACAGGGACAGGGCCGCACTATCGAGCGGTCAGTCAGTCAGTCACACAGAGACAGGGTCGCACTATTGAGGGATCAGTCAGTCAGTCATACAGAGACAGGGCCGCACTATCGAGGGGTCAGTCAGCGTGTCCCACAGAGACAGGGCCGCACTATCGAGGGGTCAGTCAGCCAGTCACACAGTGACAGGGCCGCACTATCGAGGGGTCAGTCAGTCAGTCACACAGAGACAGGGCTGCACTATCGAGGGGTCAGTCAAGACAGTCACACAGAGACAGGGCCGCACTCTCAAGGGGTCAGTCAGTCAGTCACACAGAGACAGACGCGCACTATCGAGGTGTCAGTCAGCCAGTCACGCATAGACAGGACCGCACTATCGAGGGGTCAGTCAGTCAGTCACACAGAGACAGGGCCGCACTATCGAGGGGTCAGTCAGTCAGTCACACAGAGACAGGGCCGCACTATCGAGGGGTCAGTCAGTCAGTCACGCAGAGACACGGCCGCACTATCAAAGGGTCAGCCAGTCACACAGAGACAGGGTTGCAGTATCAAGCGGTGAGTCAGTCAGTCACACAGAGACAGGGCCACACTATCGAGGGGTCAGTCAAGACAGTCACACAGAGACAGGGTCATACTATCGATAGGTCAGTCAGACAGTCACAAAGAGACAGGGCCGCACTATCGAGGGGTCAGTCAGTCAGTCACACAGAGACAGGGCCACACTATCGAGGGGTCAGTCAGTCAGTCACACAGAGACAGTGCCTCACTATCGAGGGGTCAGTCAGTCAGTCACACAGAGACAGGGTTGCACTATTGAGGGGTCAATCAGTCAGTCACACAGAGACAGGGTCGCACTATCGAGGGGTCAGTCAGTCAGTCACACAGGGACAGGGCCGCACTATCGAGGGGTTAGTCAGCCAGTCACACAGTGACAGGGCCGCACTATCGAGGGGTCAGTCAGCCAGTCACACAGTGACAGTGCCGCACTATCGAGGGGTCAGTCAGTCAGTCACACAGAGACAGGGCCGCACTATCGAGGCGTCAGTCAGTCAGTCAGTCATACAGAGACAGGGCTGCACTATCGAGGGGTCAGTCAGCCAGTCACACAGTGACAGGGCCGCACTATCGAGGGGTCAGTCACACAGAGACAGGGCCGCACTATCGAGGGGTCCGTCAGTCAGTCACACAAAGACAGGACCGCACTATCGAGGGGTCAGTCAGCCAGTCACACAGTGACAGGGCCGCACTATCGAGGGGTCAGTCAGCCAGTCACACAGTGACAAGGCCGCACTATCGAGGGGTCAGTCAGCCAGTCACACAGTGACAGGGCCGCACTATCGAGGGGTCAGTCAGCCAGTCACTCAGAGACAGGGCCGCACTATCGAGGGGTCAGTCAGTCAGTCACACAGTGACAGGGTCGCACTATTGAGGGGTCAGTCAGCCAGTCACACAGTGACAGGGCTGCACTATCGAGGGGTCAGTCAGTCAGTCACACAGAGACAGCGTCACACTATCGAGGGGTCAGTCAGTCAGTCACACAGACAGAGTCACACTATCAAGGGGTCAGTCAGTCACCCAGAGACAGGGCCGCACTATCGAGGGGTCAGTCAGTCACACAGAGACTGGGCCACACTATCGAGTGGTCAGTCAGTCAGTTACACAGTGACAGGGCCGTACTATCAAGGGGTCAGTCAGTCAGTCACACAGAGACAGACTCGCACTATCGAGGTGTCAGTCAGCCAGTCACGCAGAGACAGGGCCGCACTACCGAGGGGTGAGTCAGTCAGTCACATAGAGACAGGGCCGCACTATTGAGGGGTCAGTCAGTCAGTCACACAGAGACAGGGCCGCACTATCGATGGGTCAGTCAGTCAGTCACACAGAGACAGGGTCGCACTATCGAGGGATCAGTCAGTCAGTCACACAGAGACAGGGCCGCACTATCGAGGGGTCAGTCAGTCAGTCACACAGAGACAGAGCCACACTATCGAGGGGTCAGTCAGTCAGTCACACAGACAGAGTCGCACTATCGAGGGGTCAGTCAGTCAGTCACACAGAGACAGGGCCGCACTATCGAGGGGTCCGTCAGTCAGTCACACAAAGACAGGGCCACACTATCAAGGGGTTAGTCAGTCAGTCACACAGAAACGCGGCCGCACTCTCGAGGGGTCAGTCAGTCAGTCACACAGAGACAGGGTCACACTATCGTGGGGTCAGTCAGTCAGTCACACAGTGACAGGGCCGCACTATCAAGGGGTCAGTCAGTCAGTCACACAGAGACAGGGCCGCACTATCGAGTGGTCAGTCAGTCAGTCACACAGAGACAGGGTCACACTATCGAGGGGTCAGTCAGTCAGTCACACAGAAACGCGGCCGCACTCTCGAGGGGTCAGTCAGTCAGTCACACAGAGACAGGGCCACACTACCAAGGACGTCAGTCAGTCACACAAAGACAGGGTCACACTATCGAGGGGTCAGTCAGTCAGTCACACAGAGACAGGGCCGCACTATCGAGGGGTCAGTCAGTCAGTCACACAGAGACAGGGCCGCACTATCGAGGGGTCAGTCAGTCAGTTACACAGAGACAGGGCCGCACTATCGAGGGGTCAGTCAGTCAGTCACACAGTGTCAGGGCCGCACTATCGAGGGGTCAGTCAGTCAGTCACACAGAGACAGGGTCGCACTATCGAGGGGTCTGTGAGTCAGTCACACAGAGACAGGGCCGCTCTATCAAGGGTCAGTCAGTCAGTCACACAGGGACAGGGCCGCACTATTGAGGGGTCAGTCAGTCAGTCACACAGAGACAGGGTCGCACTATCGAGGGGTCTGTGAGTCAGTCAGTCACACAGAGACAGGGTCGCACTATCGAGGGGTCAGTCAGTCAGTCACACAGAAACAGGGCCGCACTATCGAGGGGTCAGTCAGTCAGTCACACAGAGACAGGGTCGCTCTATCGAGGGGTCAGTCAGTCAGTCACACAGAGACAGGGTCGCTCTATCGAGGGGTCAGTCAGTCAGTCACACAGAGACAGGGTCGCTCTATCAAATGGTCAGTCAGTCAGTCACACAGAGACAGGGTCGCTCTATCGAGGGGTCAGTCAGTCAGTCACACAGTGACAGGGCCGCACTATCGAGGGGTCAGTCAGTCAGTCACACAGTGACAGGGCTGCACTATCAAGGGGTCAGTCAGTCAGTCACACAGAGACAGGGCCGCACTATCGAGTGGTCAGTCAGTCAGTCACACAGTGACAGGGCTGCACTATCAAGGGGTCAGTCAGTCAGTCACACAGTGACAGGGCCGCACTATCAAGGGGTCAGTCAGTCAGTCACACAGAGACAGGGTCGCTCTATCGAGGGGTCAGTCAGTCAGTCACACAGAGACAGGGTCGCTCTATCGAGGGGTCAGTCAGTCAGTCACACAGAGACAGGGTCGCTATATCGAGGAGTCAGTCAGTCAGTCACACAGTGACAGGGCTGCACTATCCAGGGGTCAGTCAGTCAGTCACACAGAGACAGGGTCACACTATCGAGGGGTCTGTGAGTCAGTCACACAGAGACAGGGCCGCACTATCGAGGGGTCAGTCAGTCAGTCACACAGAGACAGGGTCGCTCTATCGAGGGGTCAGTCAGTCAGTCACACAGAGACAGGGTCGCTCTATCGAGGGGTCAGTCAGTCAGTCACACAGAGACAGGGTCGCTATATCGAGGGGTCAGTCAGTCAGTCACACAGTGACAGGGCTGCACTATCCAGGGGTCAGTCAGTCAGTCACACAGAGACAGGGTTACACTATCGAGGGGTCTGTGAGTCAGTCACACAGAGACAGGGCCGCACTATCGAGGGGTCAGTCAGTCAGTCACACAGAGACAGGGTCGCTCTATCGAGGGGTCAGTCAGTCAGTCACACAGAGACAGGGTCGCTCTATCGAGGGGTCAGTCAGTCAGTCACACAGAAACGCGGCCGCACTCTCGAGGGGTCAGTCAGTCAGTCACACAGAGACAGGGCCACACTACCAAGGACGTCAGTCAGTCACACAAAGACAGGGTCACACTATCGAGGGGTCAGTCAGTCAGTCACACAGAGACAGGGCCGCACTATCGAGGGGTCAGTCAGTCAGTCACACAGAGACAGGGCCGCACTATCGAGGGGTCAGTCAGTCAGTCACACAGAGACAGGGCCGCTCTATCGAGGGGTCAGTCAGTCAGTCACACAGAGACAGGGCCGCTCTATCGAGGGGTCAGTCAGTCAGTCACACAGGGACAGGGCCGCACTATCGAGGGGTCAGTCAGTCACACAGAGACAGGGCCGCACTATCGTGGGGTCAGTCAGTCAGTCACACAGAGACAGGGCCGCACTATCGAGGGGTCAGTCAGTCAGTCACACAGAGACAGGGCCGCACTATCGAGGGGTCAGTCAGTCACACAGAGACAGCCGTACGACTATGGTGCTTGAGTGTGACACGCAGTTTGTATGTACAGGTATATCTACTTGAAATCTCAGCAAAATGCACGTGTTGATCCTGGTCACTTGATGGCAGGAATGTGCAGCAGATACAACAATGAGTCTCCTCTCCCTCCAAACAGCGAGCCAATTGAAGAACGGGCTCCAGGACTCCACGTTAATGCAGGACACGTGCAGAGGCTGCCAAACGCAGTGAACAGCCAGACGGTCGGATGACCAGAATCACAGGGAGGTTGGGTGCTGGAGGCAGTGGGGGAACGTGCCCGCTCCATGCTTGGGCAGGGCTTTGGGTGCCCAGGTGTTAGGGGTTGCCCGGTCTCCAAGAGCTGTCGATGCTACACTCACCGATCATGGCGAAGATGTCAGAGTGGTAGACGGAGCCCTCCCGCTCTCGGCTCTTGTCCAACTGAGGCCGATACAGCACTCGGGCGACGGTCAGCCCAAAGTAAGCGCCAAAGGTGTGGATGGTCATCGAGCCCCCGGCATCTTTAATCTGGGAATAATTACAGGCAGCTAGATCAGAAACAGACCGAGGCTCACGCAATAACAACCCGCCACACAGCAGCTTCGAAGTTCACACCCACATCTGCAAAAGTAGTAGGGTTAGAGAGACTCACACTGAGGGGCAGTGTGACACAGAGAGAGAGTGTGTGTTATAATGGAGAGTCTCACACTGAGGGACAGTGTGACACAGAGAGAGAGAGTGTGTTATAATGGAGAGTCTCACACTGAGGGGCAGTGTGACACAGAGAGAGAGAGTGTGTTATAACGGAGAGTCTCACACTGAGGGGCAGTGTGACACAGAGAGAGAGAGTGTGTTATAACGGAGAGTCTCACACTGAGGGGCAGTGTGACACAGAGAGAGAGAGTGTGTTATAACGGAGAGTCTCACACTGAGGGGCAGTGTGACACAGAGAGAGAGAGTGTGTTATAATGGAGAGTCTCACACTGAGGGGCAGTGTGACACAGAGAGAGAGAGTGTGTTATAATGGAGAGTCTCACACTGAGGGGCAGTGTGACACAGAGAGAGAGAGTGTGTTATAATGGAGAGTCTCAAACTGACGGGCAGTGTGACACAGAGAGAGAGTGTTATAATGGAGAGTCTCACACTGAGGGGCAGTGTGACACAGAGAGAGTGTGTTATAATGGAGAGTCTCACTCTGAAGGGCAGTGTGACACAGAGAGAGAGAGTGTGTTATAATGGAGAGTCTCACACTGAGGGGCAGTGTGACACAGAGAGAGAGAGTGTGTTATAATGGAGAGTCTCACACTGAGGGGCAGTGTGACACAGAGAGAGAGAGTGTGTTATAATGGAGAGTCTCACACTAAGGGGCAGTGTGACACAGAGAGAGAGAGTGTGTTATAATGGAGAGTCTCACACTGAGGGGCAGTGTGACACAGAGAGAGAGTGTTATAATGGAGAGTCTCACTCTGAGGGGCAGTGTGACACAGAGAGAGAGAGTGTGTTATAATGGAGAGTCTCACACTGAGGGGCAGTGTGACACAGAGAGAGAGAGTGTGTTATAATGGAGAGTCTCACACTGAGGGGCAGTGTGACACAGAGAGAGAGAGTGTGTTATAATGGAGAGTCTCACACTGAGGGGCAGTGTGACACAGAGAGAGAGAGTGTGTTATAATGGAGAGTCTCACACTGAGGGGCAGTGTGACACAGAGAGAGAGAGTGTGTTATAATGGAGAGTCTCACACTGAGGGGCAGTGTGACACAGAGAGAGAGTGTTATAATGGAGAGTCTCACTCTGAGGGGCAGTGTGACACAGAGAGAGAGAGTGTGTTATAATGGAGAGTCTCACACTGAGGGGCAGTGTGACACAGAGAAAGTGTGTTATAATGGAGAGTCTCACACTGAGGGGCAGTGTGACACAGAGAGAGAGAGAGAGAGTGTCTGTTACAACAGTGAGTCTCACACTGAGGGGCAGTGTGACACAGAGAGAGAGTGTGTGTTATAATGGAGAGTCTCACACTGAGGGGCAGTGTGACACAGAGAAAGTGTGTGAAAATGGAGAGTCTCACACTGAGGGGCAGTGTGACACAGAGAGAGAGAGAGAGAGTGTCTGTTACAACAGTGAGTCTCACACTGAGGGGCAGTGTGACACAGAGAGAGAGTGTGTGTTATAATGGAGAGTCTCACACTGAGGGGCAGTGTGACACAGAGAGAGAGTGTGTTATAATGGAGAGTCTCACACTGAGGGGCAGTGTGACACACAGAGAGAGAGTATTATAATGGAGTGTCTCACACTGAGGGGCAGTGTGACACAGAGAGAGAGAGTGTGTTATAATGGAGAGTCTCACACTGAGGGGCAGTGTGACACAGAGAGAGAGTGTTATAATGGAGAGTCTCACTCTGAGGGGCAGTGTGACACAGAGAGAGAGAGTGTGTTATAATGGAGAGTCTCACACTGAGGGGCAGTGTGACACAGAGAGAGAGAGTGTGTTATAATGGAGAGTCTCACACTGAGGGGCAGTGTGACACAGAGAGAGAGAGTGTGTTATAATGGAGAGTCTCACACTGAGGGGCAGTGTGACACAGAGAGAGAGTGTTATAATGGAGAGTCTCACTCTGAGGGGCAGTGTGACACAGAGAGAGAGAGTGTGTTATAATGGAGAGTCTCACACTGAGGGGCAGTGTGACACAGAGAGAGAGAGTGTGTTATAATGGAGAGTCTCACACTGAGGGGCAGTGTGACACAGAGAGAGAGAGTGTGTTATAATGGAGAGTCTCACACTGAGGGGCAGTGTGACACAGAGAGAGAGAGTGTGTTATAATGGAGAGTCTCACACTGAGGGGCAGTGTGACACAGAGAGAGAGTGTTATAATGGAGAGTCTCACTCTGAGGGGCAGTGTGACACAGAGAGAGAGAGTGTGTTATAATGGAGAGTCTCACACTGAGGGGCAGTGTGACACAGAGAAAGTGTGTTATAATGGAGAGTCTCACACTGAGGGGCAGTGTGACACAGAGAGAGAGAGAGAGAGTGTCTGTTACAACAGTGAGTCTCACACTGAGGGGCAGTGTGACACAGAGAGAGAGTGTGTGTTATAATGGAGAGTCTCACACTGAGGGGCAGTGTGACACAGAGAAAGTGTGTTATAATGGAGAGTCTCACACTGAGGGGCAGTGTGACACAGAGAGAGAGAGAGAGAGTGTCTGTTACAACAGTGAGTCTCACACTGAGGGGCAGTGTGACACAGAGAGAGAGTGTGTGTTATAATGGAGAGTCTCACACTGAGGGGCAGTGTGACACAGAGAGAGAGTGTGTTATAATGGAGAGTCTCACACTGAGGGGCAGTGTGACACAGAGAGAGAGAGTGTGTTATAATGGAGAGTCTCACACTGAGGTAAAGTGTGACACAGAGAGAGAGTGTTATAATGGAGAGTCTCACTCTGAGGGGCAGTGTGACACAGAGAGAGAGAGTGTGTTATAATGGAGAGTCTCACACTGAGGGGCAGTGTGACACAGAGAGAGAGAGTGTGTTATAATGGAGAGTCTCACACTGAGGGGCAGTGTGACACAGAGAGAGAGAGTGTGTTATAATGGAGAGTCTCACACTGAGGGGCAGTGTGACACAGAGAGAGAGAGTGTGTTATAATGGAGAGTCTCACACTGAGGGGCAGTGTGACACAGAGAGAGAGTGTTATAATGGAGAGTCTCACTCTGAGGGGCAGTGTGACACAGAGAGAGAGAGTGTGTTATAATGGAGAGTCTCACACTGAGGGGCAGTGTGACACAGAGAAAGTGTGTTATAATGGAGAGTCTCACACTGAGGGGCAGTGTGACACAGAGAGAGAGAGAGAGAGAGTGTCTGTTACAACAGTGAGTCTCACACTGAGGGGCAGTGTGACACAGAGAGAGAGTGTGTGTTATAATGGAGAGTCTCACACTGAGGGGCAGTGTGACACAGAGAAAGTGTGTGAAAATGGAGAGTCTCACACTGAGGGGCAGTGTGACACAGAGAGAGAGAGAGAGAGTGTCTGTTACAACAGTGAGTCTCACACTGAGGGGCAGTGTGACACAGAGAGAGAGTGTGTGTTATAATGGAGAGTCTCACACTGAGGGGCAGTGTGACACAGAGAGAGAGTGTGTTATAATGGAGAGTCTCACACTGAGGGGCAGTGTGACACACAGAGAGAGAGTATTATAATGGAGTGTCTCACACTGAGGGGCAGTGTGACAGAGAGAGAGAGAGAGTGTGTTATAATGGAGAGTCTCACACTGAGGGGCAGTGTGACACAGAGAGAGAGTGTTATAATGGAGAGTCTCACTCTGAGGGGCAGTGTGACACAGAGAGAGAGAGTGTGTTATAATGGAGAGTCTCACACTGAGGGGCAGTGTGACACAGAGAGAGAGTGTTATAATGGAGAGTCTCACTCTGAGGGGCAGTGTGACACAGAGAGAGAGTGTGTTATAATGGAGAGTCTCACACTGAGGGGCAGTGTGACACAGAGAGAGAGTGTTATAATGGAGAGTCTCACTCTGAGGGGCAGTGTGACACAGAGAGAGAGTGTGTTATAATGGAGAGTCTCACACTGAGGGGCAGTGTGACACAGAGAGAGAGTGTTATAATGGAGAGTCTCACTCTGAGGGGCAGTGTGACACAGAGAGAGAGAGTGTGTTATAATGGAGAGTCTCACACTGAGGGGCAGTGTGACACAGAGAGAGAGAGTGTGTTATAATGGAGAGTCTCACACTGAGGGGCAGTGTGACACAGAGAGAGAGAGTGTGTTATAATGGAGAGTCTCACACTGAGGGGCAGTGTGACACAGAGAGAGAGAGTGTGTTATAATGGAGAGTCTCACACTGAGGGGCAGTGTGACACAGAGAGAGAGAGTGTGTTATAATGGAGAGTCTCACACTGAGGGGCAGTGTGACACAGAGAGAGAGAGTGTGTTATAATGGAGAGTCTCACACTGAGGGGCAGTGTGACACAGAGAGAGAGTGTTATAATGGAGAGTCTCACTCTGAGGGGCAGTGTGACACAGAGAGAGAGAGTGTGTTATAATGGAGAGTCTCACACTGAGGGGCAGTGTGACACAGAGAGAGAGAGTGTGTTATAATGGAGAGTCTCACACTGAGGGGCAGTGTGACACAGAGAGAGAGAGTGTGTTATAATGGAGAGTCTCACACTGAGGGGCAGTGTGACACAGAGAGAGTGTGTTATAATGGAGAGTCTCACACTGAGGGGCAGTGTGACACAGAGAAAGTGTGTTATAATGGAGAGTCTCACACTGAGGGGCAGTGTGACACAGAGAGAGAGAGAGAGAGTGTCTGTTACAACAGTGAGTCTCACACTGAGGGGCAGTGTGACACAGAGAGAGAGTGTGTGTTATAATGGAGAGTCTCACACTGAGGGGCAGTGTGACACAGAGAAAGTGTGTTATAATGGAGAGTCTCACACTGAGGGGCAGTGTGACACAGAGAGAGAGAGTGTGTTATAATGGAGAGTCTCACACTGAGGGGCAGTGTGACACAGAGAGAGAGTGTTATAATGGAGAGTCTCACTCTGAGGGGCAGTGTGACACAGAGAGAGAGAGTGTGTTATAATGGAGAGTCTCACACTGAGGGGCAGTGTGACACAGAGAGAGAGAGTGTGTTATAATGGAGAGTCTCACACTGAGGGGCAGTGTGACACAGAGAGAGAGTGTTTTAATGGAGAGTCTCACTCTGAGGGGCAGTGTGACACAGAGAGAGAGAGTGTGTTATAATGGAGAGTCTCACACTGAGGGGCAGTGTGACACAGAGAGAGAGAGTGTGTTATAATGGAGAGTCTCACACTGAGGGGCAGTGTGACACAGAGAGAGAGAGTGTGTTATAATGGAGAGTCTCACACTGAGGGGCAGTGTGACACAGAGAGAGAGAGTGTGTTATAATGGAGAGTCTCACACTGAGGGGCAGTGTGACACAGAGAGAGAGTGTTATAATGGAGAGTCTCACTCTGAGGGGCAGTGTGACACAGAGAGAGAGAGTGTGTTATAATGGAGAGTCTCACACTGAGGGGCAGTGTGACACAGAGAAAGTGTGTTATAATGGAGAGTCTCACACTGAGGGGCAGTGTGACACAGAGAGAGAGAGAGAGAGTGTCTGTTACAACAGTGAGTCTCACACTGAGGGGCAGTGTGACACAGAGAGAGAGTGTGTGTTATAATGGAGAGTCTCACACTGAGGGGCAGTGTGACACAGAGAAAGTGTGTTATAATGGAGAGTCTCACACTGAGGGGCAGTGTGACACAGAGAGAGAGAGAGAGAGTGTCTGTTACAACAGTGAGTCTCACACTGAGGGGCAGTGTGACACAGAGAGAGAGTGTGTGTTATAATGGAGAGTCTCACACTGAGGGGCAGTGTGACACAGAGAGAGAGTGTGTTATAATGGAGAGTCTCACACTGAGGGGCAGTGTGACACACAGAGAGAGAGTATTATAATGGAGTGTCTCACACTGAGGGGCAGTGTGACAGAGAGAGAGAGAGTGTGTTATAATGGAGAGTCTCACACTGAGGGGCAGTGTGACAGAGAGATAGAGTGTGTTATAATGGAGAGTCTCACACTGAGGGGCAGTGTGACACAGAGAGAGAGAGAGAGAGTGTGTGTTATAATGGAGAGTCTCACACTGGGGCCAGTGTGACAGAGAGAGACATAGAGAGAGAGAGTTATAATGGGGAATCTCACACTGGGGGCAATGTGACACAGAGAGAGAGAGAGAGTGTTATAATGGAGAGTCTCACACTGAGGGGCAGTGTGACACACAGAGAGAGTGAGAGAGTGTTATAATGGAGAGTCTCACAGTGAGGGGCAGTGTGACACAGAGAGAGAGAGAGTGTGTTATAATGGAGAGTCTCAAACTGAGGGGCAGTGTGACATAGAGAGAGAGAGAGTGTTATAATGGAGAGTCTCAAACTGAGGGTCAGTGTGACACAGAGAGAGAGAGTGTTATAATGGAGAGTCTCACACTGAGGGGCAGTATGACACAGAGAGAGAGAGTGTTATAATGGAGAGTCTTACACTGAGGGGCAGTGTGACACAGAGAGAGAGGGAGTGTGTTATAATGGAGAGTCTCACACTGAGGGGCAGTGTGATACAGAGAGAAAGAGAGTGTGTTATAATGGAGAGTCTCACACTGAGGGGCAGTGTGACACAGAGAGAGAGAGTGTTATAATAGACAGTCTCACACCGAGGGGCAGTGTGACAGAGAGAGAGAGAGATACTTATAACGGAGAGTCTCACACTGAGGGGCAGTGTGATACAGAGAGAAAGAGAGTGTGTTATAATGGAGAGTCTCACACTGAGGGGCAGTGTGACACAGAGAGAGAGAGTGTTATAATAGACAGTCTCACACCGAGGGGCAGTGTGACAGAGAGAGAGAGAGATACTTATAACGGAGAGTCTCACACTGAGGGGCAGTGTGACACAGAGAGAGACAGTGTTATAATGGAGAGTCTCACACTGAGGGGCAGTGTGACACAGAGAGAGAGAGAGAGTGTGTTATAATGGAGAGTCTCAAACTGAGGGGCCGTGTGACACAGAGAGAGAGAGAGTGTTATAATGGAGAGTCTCACACTGAGGGGCAGTATGACACAGAGAGAGAGAGTGTTATAATGGAGAGTCTCAAACTGAGGGTCAGTGTGACACAGAGAGAGAGAGTGTTATAATGGAGAGTCTCACACTGAGGGACAGTATGACACAGAGAGAGAGAGTGTTATAATGGAGAGTCTTACACTGAGGGGCAGTGTGACACAGAGAGAGTTCTATAATGGAGAGTCTCACACTGAGGGGCAGTGTGATACAGAGAGAAAGAGAGTGTGTTATAATGGAGAGTCTCACACTGAGGGGCAGTGTGACACAGAGAGAGAGAGTGTTATAACACAGTCTCACACTGAGGGGCAGTGTGACAGAGAGAGAGAGATACTTATAACGGAGAGTCTCACACTGAGGGGCAGTGTGACAGACAGAGAGAGTGTGTGTTATAATGGAGAGTCTTACACTGAGGGTGAGTGTGACACAGAGAGTGTGTTATAATGGACAGTCTCACACTGAGGGGCAGTGTGACAGAGAGAGAGAGAGAGACTTATAATGGAGAGTATCACACTGAGGGGCAGTGTGACACAGAGCACAGAGAGAGAGTGTGTTATAATGGACAGTCTCACACTGAGGGGCAGTGTGACAGAGAGAGAGAGAGAGAGACTTATAACAGAGTCTCACACTGAGGGGCAGTGTGACAGAGAGAGAGAGAGAGAGATAGACTGATAACGGAGAGTCTCAAACTGAGGGGCAGTGTGACAGAGAGAGAGAGAGAGAGAGAGAGAGAGAGAGTGTTACCAAAAGGGAAAATGCTGGAAAATCTCAGCATGTCTGGCAGCATCTGTAAGGAGAGAAAAGAGCTGACGTTTCAAATCAAACTGACCCTTTGTCAAAGCTCAGAGTGTTATAATGGTGTGTGTCACACTGACGGAGAGTGTGACAGACAAAGAGAGAGAAAGAGAGAGAGGGTCATAACAGAGAGACTAACTCTGGGGGGTAGTGTGACAGACAAAGAGAGAGAGAGAGAGAGAGAGGGTTATCATGGAGAGTCTCATACTGAGGGGCAGTGTGACACAGAGAGAGAGAGTGTGTTATAATGGAGAGTCTCACACTGAGGGGCAGTGTGACACAGAGAGAGAGAGAGAGAGAGAGAGTTTACCAAAAGGGAAAATGCTGGAAAATCTCAGCATGTCTGGCAGCATCTGTAAGGAGAGAAAAGAGCTGATGTTTCAAGTCTAACTGACCCTTTGTCAAAGCTCAGAGTGTTATAATGGCGTGTGTCACACTGACGGACAGTGTGACAGACAAAGAGAGAGAAAGAGAGAGAGGGTCATAACAGAGAGACAAACTCTGAGGGGTAGTGTGACAGACAAAGAGAGAGAGAGAGAGAGAGAGGGTTATAACGGAGAGTCTCACACTGAGGGGCAGTGTGACAGAGAGAGTGAGAGCGTTATAATGGAGAGTCTCACACTGAGGGGCAGTGTGACAGAGAGAGAGTGTGTTATAATGGAGAGTCTCACACTGAGGGGCAGTGTGACACAGAGAGTGAGAGAGTGTTATAATGGAGAGTCTCACACTGAGGGGCAGTGTGACACAGAGAGAGAGTATTATAATGGGGAGTTTCACACTGAGGGGCAGAGTGACACACAGAGAGAGAGGGTTATAATGGAAAGACTCACACTGAGGGGCAGTGTGACAGAGAGAGAGAGTGTTATAATGGGGAGTTTCACACTGAGGGGCAGAGTGACACACAGAGAGAGAGGGTTATAATGGAGAGTCTCACACTGAGGGGCAGTGTGACACAGAGAGTGAGAGAGTGTTATAATGGAAAGTCTCACACTGAGGGGCAGTGTGACACAGAGAGAGAGTGTGTTATAATGGAGAGTCTCACACTGGGGGCAGTGTGACAGAGAGAGACATAGAGAGAGAGAGTTATAATGGGGAATCTCACACTGTGGGCAGTGTGACAGAGAGAGAGAGTGTGTTATAATGCAGAGTCTCACACTGAGGGACAGTGTGACACAGAGAGAGTGTGTGTTATAATGGAGAGTCTCACACTGAGGGGCAGTGTGACACAGAGAGAGAGTGTGTTATAATGGAGAGTCTCACATTGAGGGGCAGTGTGACACAGAGAGAGAGTGTGTTATAATGGAGAGTCTCACACTGAGGGGCAGTGTGACACAGAGAGAGTGTGTGTTATAATGGAGAGTCTCACACTGAGGGGCAGTGTGACACAGAGAGAGAGTGTGTTATAATGGAGAGTCTCACACTGAGGGGCAGTGTGACACAGTGAGGGAGAGAGTGTTATAATGGGGAGTCTCACACTGAGGGGCAGTGTGACAGAGAGAGAGAGAGAGAGAGAGTGTGTTATAATGGAGAGTCTCACACTGAGGGGCAGTGTGACACAGAGAGATTGAGAGAGTGTTATAATGGAGAGTCTCACACTGAGAGGCAGTGTGACACAGAGAGAGAGAGGGTGGTATAATGGAGAGTCTCACACTGAGGGGCAGTGTGACACAGAGAGAGAGAGAGAGTGTGTTATAATGGAGAGTCTCAAACTGAGGGGCAGTGTGACACAGAGAGAGAGAGAGAGAGAGTGTTATAATGGAGAGTCTCACACTGAGGGGCAGTATGACACAGAGAGAGAGAGTTTATAATGGAGAGTCTCAAACTGAGGGTCAGTGTGACACAGAGAGAGAGAGTGTTATAATGGAGAGTCTCACACTGAGGGGCAGTGTGACAGACAGAGAGAGAGTGTGTGTTATAATGGAGAGTCTTACACTGAGGGTGAGTGTGACACAGAGAGTGTGTTATAATGGACAGTCTCACACTGAGGGGCAGTGTGACAGAGAGAGAGAGAGAGAGAGAGAGAGACTTATAATGGAGAGTCTCACACTGAGGGGCAGTGTGACACAGAGCACAGAGAGAGAGTGTGTTATAATGGACAGTCTCACACTGAGGGGCAGTGTGACAGAGAGAGAGAGAGAGAGAGACTTATAACAGAGAGTCTCACACTGAGGGGCAGTGTGACAGAGAGAGAGAGAGAGATAGACTGATAACGGAGAGTATCACACTGAGGGGCAGTGTGACAGAGAGAGAGAGAGAGAGAGAGAGTGTTACCAAAAGGGAAAATGCTGGAAAATCTCAGCATGATGGCAGCGTCTGTAAGGAGAGAAAAGAGTTGACGTTTCAAATCAAACTGACCCTTTGTCAAAGCTCAGAGTGTTATAATGGTGTGTGTCACACTGACGGACAGTGTGACAGACAAAGAGAGAGAAAGAGAGAGAGGGTCATAACAGAGAGACAAACTCTGAGGTGTCGTGTGACAGACAAAGAGAGAGAGAGAGAGGGTTATCATGGAGAGTTCACACTGAGGGACAGTGTGACACAGAGAGAGAGTGTGTGTTATAATGGAGAGTCTCACACTGAGGGGCAGTGTGACACAGAGAGAGAGAAAGTGTGTTATAATGGAGAGTCTCACACTGAAGGGCAGTGTGACAGAGAGAGAGAGAGAGAGTGTTATAATGGAGAGTCTCACACTGAGGGGCAGTGTGACAGAGAGAGAGAGAGAGAGTGTTATAATGGAGAGTCTCACACTGAGAGGCAGTGTGACACAGAGAGAGTGTGTTATCAAGGAGAGTCTCACACTGAGGGGCAGTGTGACACAGAGAGAGTGTGTTATAAAGGAGAGTCTCACACAGAGGGGCAGTGTGACACAGAGAGAGTGTGTTATAATGGAGAGTCTCACACTGAGGGGCAGTGTGACACAGAGAGAGAGTGTTACAATGGAGAGTCTCACTCTGAGGGGCAGTGTGACAGAGATAGAGAGTGTGTTATAACGGAGAGTCTCACACTGAGGGGCAGTGTGACACAGAGAGCGAGAGTGTGTTATAATGGAGAGTCTCACACTGAGGGGCAGTGTGACACAGAGAGAGTGTGTTATAATAGAGTCTCACACTGAGGGTCAGTGTGACACAGAGAGCGAGAGTGTGTTATAATGGAGAGTCTCACACTGAGGGGCAGTGTGACACAGAGAGCGAGAGTGTGTTATAATGGAGAGTCTCACACTGAGGGGCAGTGTGACACAGAGAGCGAGAGTGTGTTATAACGGAGAGTCTCACACTGAGGGGCAGTGTGACACAGAGAGCGAGAGTGTGTTATAACGGAGAGTCTCACACTGAGGGGCAGTGCGACACAGAGAGCGAGAGTGTGTTATAACGGAGAGTCTCACACTGAGGGGCAGTGTGACACAGAGAGCGAGAGTGTGTTATAATGGAGAGTCTCACACTGAGGGGCAGTGTGACACAGAGAGAGTGTGTTATAATCGAGTCTCACACTGAGGGGCAGTGTGACAGAGAGAGTGAGAGAGTGTTATAACAGAGAGTCTCACACTGAGGGGCAGTGTGACAAAGAGAGAGAGTGAGAGAGAGTTATAACAGAGAGTCTCACACTGGGGGCAGTGTGACCGAGAGAGAGAGAGAGTGAGTTATAATGGGGAGTCTCACACTGGGGGCAGTGTGACAGAGAGAGAGAGTGTGTTATAATGCAGAGTCTCACACTGAGGTGCTGTGTGACACAGAGAGAGAGTGTGTTATAACGGAGAGTCTCACACTGAGGGGCAGTGTGACACAGAGAGCGAGAGTGTGTTATAATGGAGAGTCTCACACTGAGGGTCAGTGTGACACAGAGAGAGTGTGTTATAATAGAGTCTCACACTGAGGGTCAGTGTGACACAGAGAGCGAGAGTGTGTTATAACAGAGAGTCTCACACTGAGTGTCAGTGTGACAGAGAGAGTGAGAGAGTGTTATAACAGAGAGTCTCACACTGAGGGGCAGTGTGACCGAGAGAGAGAGTGAGAGAGAGTTATAACAGAGAGTCTCACACTGGGGGCAGTGTGACCGAGAGAGAGAGAGAGTGAGTTATAATGGGGAGTCTCACACTGGGGGCAGTGTGACAGAGAGAGAGAGTGTGTTATAATGCAGAGTCTCACACTGAGGTGCAGTGTGACACAGAGAGAGTGTGTGTTATAATGGAGAGTCTCACACTGAGGGGCAGTGTGACACAGTGAGAGAGAGAGAGTGTTATAATGGGGAGTCTCACACTGAGGGGCAGTGTGACAGAGAGAGAGAGAGAGAGAGTGTTATAATGGACAGTCTCACACTGAGGGGCAGTGTGACACAGAGAGGGTGAGAGAGTGTTATAATGGAGAGTCTCACACTGAGGGGCAGTGTGACACAGAGAGAGAGGGTGTTATAATGGAGAGTCTCACACTGAGGGGCAGTGTGACACAGAGAGAGAGAGAGTGTGTTATAATGGAGAGTCTCAAACTGAGGGGCAGTGTGACACAGAGAGAGAGAGAGTGTTATAATGGAGAGTCTCACACTGAGGAGCAGTATGACACAGAGAGAGAGAGAGTTATAATGGAGAGTCTCACACTGAGGGGCAGTGTGACACAGAGAGAGAGAGAGTGTTATAATGGAGAGTCTCACACTGAGGAGCAGTATGACACAGAGAGGGAGAGTGTTATAATGGAGAGTCTCAAACTGAGGGGCAGTGTGACACAGAGAGAGAGTGTTATAATGGAGAGTCTCAAACTGAGGGGCAGTGTGACACAGAGAGAGAGAGAGAGTGTTATAATTGAGAGTCTCAAACTGAGGGGCACTGTGACACAGAGAGAGAGAGAGTGTTATAATGGAGAGTCTCACACTGAGGGGCAGTATGACACAGAGAGAGAGAGAGTGTGTTATAATGGAGAGTCTCAAACTGAGGGGCAGTGTGACACAGAGAGAGAGAGTGTGTTATAATGGAGAGTCTCACACTGAGGAGCAGTATGACACAGAGAGGGAGAGTGTTATAATGGAGAGTCTCAAACTGAGGGGCAGTGTGACACAGAGAGAGAGAGAGTGTTATAATGGAGAGTCTCACACTGAGGGGCAGTATGACACAGAGAGAGAGAGAGTGTGTTATAATGGAGAGTCTCACACTGAGGGG
Organism: Chiloscyllium plagiosum; assembly: GCF_037043375.1. Classification (NCBI taxonomy): domain Eukaryota; kingdom Metazoa; phylum Chordata; class Chondrichthyes; order Orectolobiformes; family Hemiscylliidae; genus Chiloscyllium; species Chiloscyllium plagiosum. The sequence continues at coordinate 50,461,310 of NW_028270188.1, forward strand.
CAGTGTGACACAGAGAGCGAGAGTGTGTTATAATGGAGAGTCTCACACTGAGGGGCAGTGTGACAGAGAGCGAGAGAGAGAGAGAGTGTTCCCAAAAGAGAAAATGCTGGAAAATCTCAGCAGGTCTGGCAGCATCAGTTAGGAGAGAAAAGAGCTGACGTTTCAAGTCTAACTGACCCTTTGTCAAAGCTCAGAGTGTTATAATGGCGTGTGTCACACTGACGGACAGTGTGACAGACAAAGAGAGAGAAAGAGAGAGAGGGTCATAACAGAGAGAAAAACTCTGAGGTGTCGTGTGACAGACAAAGAGAGAGAGAGAGAGAGAGAGGGTTATCATGGAGAGTTCACACTGAGGGACAGTGTGACACAGAGAGAGAGTGTGTGTTATAATGGAGAGTCTCACACTGAGGGGCAGTGTGACACAGAGAGAGAGAGAGTGTGTTATAATGGAGAGTCTCACACAAGGGCAGTGTGACACAGAGAGAGTGTGTTATAATGGAGAGTCTCACACTGAGAGGCAGTGTGACACAGAGAGAGTGTGTTATCAAGGAGAGTCTCACACTGAGGGGCAGTGTGACACAGAGAGAGTGTGTTATAAAGGAGAGTCTCACACTGAGGGGCAGTGTGACACAGAGAGAGTGTGTTATAATAGAGTCTCACACTGAGGGGCAGTGTGACACAGAGAGCGAGAGTGTGTTATAACAGAGAGTCTCACACTGAGTGTCAGTGTGACAGAGAGAGTGAGAGAGTGTTATAACAGAGAGTCTCACACTGAGGGGCAGTGTGACAGAGAGAGAGAGTGAGAGAGAGTTATAACAGAGAGTCTCACACTGGGGGCAGTGTGACCGAGAGAGAGAGAGAGTGAGTTATAATGGGGAGTCTCACACTGGGGGCAGTGTGACAGAGAGAGAGAGTGTGTTATAATGCAGAGTCTCACACTGAGGTGCAGTGTGACACAGAGAGAGTGTGTGTTATAATGGAGAGTCTCACACTGAGGGGCAGTGTGACACAGAGAGAGAGTGTGTTATAATGGAGAGTCTCACACTGAGGGGCAGTGTGACACTGTGAGAGAGAGAGAGTGTTATAATGGGGCGTCTCACACTGAGGGGCAGTGTGACAGAGAGAGAGAGAGAGAGAGAGAGTGTTATAATGCAGAGTCTCACACTGAGGTGCAGTGTGACACAGAGAGAGTGTGTGTTATAATGGAGAGTCTCACACTGAGGGGCAGTGTGACACAGAGAGAGTGTGTTATAATGGAGAGTCTCACACTGAGGGGCAGTGTGACACAGAGAGAGAGAGAGTGTGTTATAATGGAGAGTCTCAAACTGAGGGGCAGTGTGACACAGAGAGAAAGAGAGTGTTATAATGGAGAGTCTCACACTGAGGAGCAGTATGACACAGAGAGAGAGAGAGTTATAATGGAGAGTCTCAAACTGAGGGGCAGTGTGACACAGAGAGAGAGAGAGTGTTATAATGGAGAGTCTCAAACTGAGGGGCAGTGTGACACAGAGAGAGAGAGAGTGTTATAATGGAGAGTCTCACACTGAGGGGCAGTATGACACAGAGAGAGAGAGAGTGTGTTATAATGGAGAGTCTCAGACTGAGGGGCAGTGTGACACAGAGAGAGAGAGTGTTTTAATGGAGAGTCTCACACTGAGGAGCAGTATGACACAGAGAGGGAGAGTGTTATAATGGAGAGTCTCACACTGAGGGGCAGTGTGACACAGAGAGAGAGAGAGTGTGTTATAATGGAGAGTCTCACACTGAGGGGCAGTGTGACACAGAGAGAGAGAGAGTGTGTTATAATGGAGAGTTTCACACTGAGGGGCAGTGTGACACACAGAGAGAGAGAGTGTTATAATGGAGAGTCTCACACTGAGGGGCAGTCTGACACAGAGAGAGAGAGTGTTATAATGGAGAGTCTCAAACTGAGGGGCCGTGTGACACAGGGAGAGAGAGTGTTATAATGGAGAGTCTCACACTGAGGGGCAGTATGTCACAGAGAGAGAGAGTGTTATAATGGAGAGTCTCAAACTGAGGGTCAGTGAGACACAGAGAGAGAGAGTGTTATAATGGAGAGTCTCACACTGAGGGGCAGTGTGACACAGAGAGAGAGAGTGTTATAATGGAGAGTCTTACACTGAGGGTGTGTGTGACACAGAGAGAGTTCTATAATGGAGAGTCTCGCACTGAGGGGCAGTGTGATACAGAGAGAAAGAGAGTGTGTTATAATGGAGAGTCTCACACTGAGGGGCAGTATGACACAGAGAGAGAGAGTTTATAATGGAGAGTCTCAAACTGAGGGTCAGTGTGACACAGAGAGAGAGAGTGTGTTATAATGGAGAGTCTCACACTGAGAGGCAGTGTGACACAGAGAGAGTGTGTTATCAAGGAGAGTCTCACACTGAGTGTCAGTGTGACAGAGAGAGTGAGAGAGTGTTATAACAGAGAGTCTCACACTGAGGGGCAGTGTGACAGAGAGAGAGAGTGAGAGAGAGTTATAACAGAGAGTCTCACACTGGGGGCAGTGTGACCGAGAGAGAGAGAGAGTGAGTTATAATGGGGAGTCTCACACTGGGGGCAGTGTGACAGAGAGAGAGAGTGTGTTATAATGCAGAGTCTCACACTGAGGTGCAGTGTGACACAGAGAGAGTGTGTGTTATAATGGAGAGTCTCACACTGAGGGGCAGTGTGACACAGAGAGAGAGTGTGTTATAATGGAGAGTCTCACACTGAGGGGCAGTGTGACACAGTGAGAGAGAGAGAGTGTTATAATGGGGCGTCTCACACTGAGGGGCAGTGTGACAGAGAGAGAGAGAGAGAGAGAGTGTGTTATAATGCAGAGTCTCACACTGAGGTGCAGTGTGACACAGAGAGAGTGTGTGTTATAATGGAGAGTCTCACACTGAGGGGCAGTGTGACACAGAGAGAGTGTGTTTAATGGAGAGTCTCACACTGAGGGGCAGTGTGACACAGAGAGAGAGAGAGTGTGTTATAATGGAGAGTCTCAAACTGAGGGGCAGTGTGACACAGAGAGAAAGAGAGTGTTATAATGGAGAGTCTCACACTGAGGAGCAGTATGACACAGAGAGAGAGAGAGTTATAATGGAGAGTCTCAAACTGAGGGGCAGTGTGACACAGAGAGAGAGAGTGTTATAATGGAGAGTCTCAAACTGAGGGGCAGTGTGACACAGAGAGAGAGAGAGTGTTATAATGGAGAGTCTCACACTGAGGGGCAGTATGACACAGAGAGAGAGAGAGTGTGTTATAATGGAGAGTCTCAAACTGAGGGGCAGTGTGACACAGAGAGAGAGAGTGTTTTAATGGAGAGTCTCACACTGAGGAGCAGTATGACACAGAGAGGGAGAGTGTTATAATGGAGAGTCTCACACTGAGGGGCAGTGTGACACAGAGAGAGAGAGAGTGTGTTATAATGGAGAGTCTCACACTGAGGGGCAGTGTGACACAGAGAGAGAGAGAGTGTGTTATAATGGAGAGTCTCACACTGAGGGGCAGTGTGACACACAGAGAGAGAGAGTGTTATAATGGAGAGTCTCACACTGAGGGGCAGTCTGACACAGAGAGAGAGAGTGTTATAATGGAGAGTCTCAAACTGAGGGGCCGTGTGACACAGGGAGAGAGAGTGTTATAATGGAGAGTCTCACACTGAGGGGCAGTATGTCACAGAGAGAGAGAGTGTTATAATGGAGAGTCTCAAACTGAGGGTCAGTGAGACACAGAGAGAGAGAGTGTTATAATGGAGAGTCTCACACTGAGGGGCAGTGTGACACAGAGAGAGAGAGTGTTATAATGGAGAGTCTTACACTGAGGGTGTGTGTGACACAGAGAGAGTTCTATAATGGAGAGTCTCGCACTGAGGGGCAGTGTGATACAGAGAGAAAGAGAGTGTGTTATAATGGAGAGTCTCACACTGAGGGGCAGTATGACACAGAGAGAGAGAGTTTATAATGGAGAGTCTCAAACTGAGGGTCAGTGTGACACAGAGAGAGAGAGTGTGTTATAATGGAGAGTCTCACACTGAGAGGCAGTGTGACACAGAGAGAGTGTGTTATCAAGGAGAGTCTCACACTGAGGGGCAGTGTGACACAGAGAGAGTGTGTTATAAAGGAGAGTCTCACACTGAGGGGCAGTGTGACACAGAGAGAGTGTGTTATAATAGAGTCTCACACTGAGGGGCAGTGTGACACAGAGAGAGAGAGTGTGTTATAATGGAGAGTCTCACACTGAGGGTCAGTGTGACAGAGATAGAGAGTGTGTTATAACGGAGAGTCTCACACTGAGGGGCAGTGTGACACAGAGAGCGAGAGTGTGTTATAATGGAGAGTCTCACACTGAGGGGCAGTGTGACACAGAGAGAGTGTGTTATAATAGAGTCTCACACTGAGGGTCAGTGTGACACAGAGAGCGAGAGTGTGTTATAACAGAGAGTCTCACTGAGTGTCAGTGTGACAGAGAGAGTGAGAGAGTGTTATAACAGAGAGTCTCACACTGGGGGCAGTGTGACCGAGAGAGAGAGAGAGTGAGTTATAATGGGGAGTCTCACACTGGGGGCAGTGTGACAGAGAGAGAGAGTGTGTTATAATGCAGAGTCTCACACTGAGGTGCAGTGTGACACAGAGAGAGAGTGTGTTATAACGGAGAGTCTCACACTGAGGGGCAGTGTGACACAGAGAGCGAGAGTGTGTTATAATGGAGAGTCTCACACTGAGGGGCAGTGTGACACAGAGCGAGTGTGTTATAATAGAGTCTCACACTGAGGGTCAGTGTGACACAGAGAGCGAGAGTGTGTTATAACAGAGAGTCTCACACTGAGTGTCAGTGTGACAGAGAGAGTGAGAGAGTGTTATAACAGAGAGTCTCACACTGAGGGGCAGTGTGACAGAGAGAGAGAGTGAGAGAGAGTTATAACAGAGAGTCTCACACTGGGGACAGTGTGACCGAGAGAGAGAGAGAGTGAGTTATAATGGGGAGTCTCACACTGGGGGCAGTGTGACAGAGAGAGAGAGTGTGTTATAATGCAGAGTCTCACACTGAGGTGCAGTGTGACACAGAGAGAGTGTGTGTTATAATGGAGAGTCTCACACTGAGGGGCAGTGTGACACAGTGAGAGAGAGAGAGTGTTATAATGGGGAGTCTCACACTGAGGGGCAGTGTGACAGAGAGAGAGAGAGAGAGAGAGAGAGTGTTATAATGGACAGTCTCACACTGAGGGGCAGTGTGACACAGAGAGAGAGAGGGTGTTATAATGGAGAGTCTCACACTGAGGGGTAGTGTGACACAGAGAGAGAGAGAGTGTTATAATGGAGAGTCTCAAACTGAGGGGCAGTGTGACACAGAGAGAGAGAGAGTCTGTTATAATGGAGAGTCTCACACTGAGGGGCAGTGTGACACAGAGAGAGAGAGTGGTATAATGGAGAGTCTCACACTGAGGGGCAGTGTGACACAGAGAGAGAGAGTGTTATAATGGAGAGTCTCACACTGAGGAGCAGTATGACACAGAGAGGGAGAGTGTTATAATGGAGAGTCTCAAACTGAGGGGCAGTGTGACACAGAGAGAGAGAGAGTGTTATAATGGAGAGTCTCACACTGAGGGGCAGTATGACACAGAGAGAGAGAGTGTGTTATAATGGAGAGTCTCACACTGAGGGACAGTGTGACACAGAGAGCGAGAGTGTGTTATAATGGAGAGTCTCACACTGAGGGGCAGTGTGACAGAGAGCGAGAGAGAGAGAGAGTGTTCCCAAAAGAGAAAATGCTGGAAAATCTCAGCATGTCTGGCAGCATCAGTTAGGAGAGAAAAGAGCTGACGTTTCAAGTCTAACTGACCCTTTGTCAAAGCTCAGAGTGTTATAATGGCGTGTGTCACACTGACGGACAGTGTGACAGACAAAGAGAGAGAAAGAGAGAGAGGGTCATAACAGAGAGACAAACTCTGAGGTGTCGTGTGACAGACAAAGAGAGAGAGAGAGAGAGAGAGGGTTATCATGGAGAGTTCACACTGAGGGACAGTGTGACACAGAGAGAGAGTGTGTGTTATAATGGAGAGTATCACACTGAGGGGCAGTGTGACACAGAGAGAGAGAGTGTGTTATAATGGAGAGTCTCACACTGAGGGGCAGTGTGACACAGAGAGAGAGAGAGTGTGTTATAATGGAGAGTCTCACACTGAAGGGCAGTGTGACACAGAGAGAGTGTGTTATAACGGAGAGTCTCACACTGACGGTCAGTGTGACACAGAGTGAGAGAGTGTGTTATAATGGAGAGTCTCACACTGAGAGGCAGTGTGACACAGAGAGAGTGTGTTATCAAGGAGAGTCTCACACTGAGGGGCAGTGTGACACAGAGAGAGTGTGTTATAAAGGAGAGTCTCACACTGAGGGGCAGTGTGACACAGAGAGAGTGTGTTATAATAGAGTCTCACACTGAGGGGCAGTGTGACACAGAGAGAGAGAGTGTGTTATAACGGAGAGTCTCACACTGAGGGGCAGTGTGACACAGAGAGCGAGAGTGTGTTATAATGGAGAGTCTCACACTGAGGGGCAGTGTGACACAGAGAGAGTGTGTTATAATAGAGTCTCACACTGAGGGGCAGTGTGACACAGAGAGCGAGAGTGTGTTATAACAGAGAGTCTCACACTGAGTGTCAGTGTGACAGAGAGAGTGAGAGAGTGTTATAACAGAGAGTCTCACACTGGGGGCAGTGTGACCGAGAGAGAGAGAGAGTGTGTTATAATGGGGAGTCTCACACTGGGGGCAGTGTGACACAGAGAGAGTGTGTGTTATAATGGAGAGTCTCACACTGAGGGGCAGTGTGACACAGTGAGAGAGAGAGAGTGTTATAATGGGGAGTCTCACACTGAGGGGCAGTGTGACAGAGAGAGAGAGAGAGAGAGAGAGAGTGTTATAATGGACAGTCTCACACTGAGGGGCAGTGTGACACAGAGAGAGAGAGGGTGTTATAATGGAGAGTCTCACACTGAGGGGTAGTGTGACACAGAGAGAGTGTGTGTTATAATGGAGAGTCTCACACTGAGGGGCAGTGTGACACAGAGAGAGAGTGTGTTATAATGGAGAGTCTCACACTGAGGGGCAGTGTGACACAGTGAGAGAGAGAGAGTGTTATAATGGGGAGTCTCACACTGAGGGGCAGTGTGACAGAGAGAGAGAGAGAGTGTTATAATGGACAGTCTCACACTGAGGGGCAGTGTGACACAGAGAGGGTGAGAGAGTGTTATAATGGAGAGTCTCACACTGAGGGGCAGTGTGACACAGAGAGAGAGAGAGTGTGTTATAATGGAGAGTCTCAAACTGAGGGACAGTGTGACACAGAGAGAGAGTGTGTTATAATGGAGAGTCTCACACTGAGGAGCAGTATGACACAGAGAGAGAGAGAGTTATAATGGAGAGTCTCAAACTGAGGGGCAGTGTGACACAGAGAGAGAGAGTGTTCTCATGGAGAGTCTCACACTGAGGAGCAGTATGACACAGAGAGAGAGAGAGTTATAATGGAGAGTCTCAAACTGAGGGGCAGTGTGACACAGAGAGAGAGAGAGTGTTATAATGGAGAGTCTCAAACTGAGGGGCAGTGTGACACAGAGAGAGAGAGAGTGTTATAATGGAGAGTCTCACACTGAGGGGCAGTATGACACAGAGAGAGAGAGAGTGTGTTATAATGGAGAGTCTCAAACTGAGGGGCAGTGTGACACAGAGAGAGAGAGAGTGTTATAATGGAGAGTCTCACACTGAGGAGCAGTATGACACAGAGAGGGAGAGTGTTATAATGGAGAGTCTCACACTGAGGGGCAGTGTGACACAGAGAGAGAGAGAGTGTTATAATGGAGAGTCGCACACTGAGGGGCAGTATGACACAGAGAGAGAGAGAGTGTGTTATAATGGAGAGTCTCAAACTGAGGGGCAGTGTGACACAGAGAGAGAGTGTTATAATGGAGAGTCTCACACTGAGGGGCAGTGTGACACAGAGAGAGAGAGAGTGTGTTATAATGGAGAGTCTCACACTGAGGGGCAGTGTGACACACAGAGAGAGAGAGTGTTATAATGGAGAGTCTCACACTGAGGGGCAGTATGACACAGAGAGGGAGAGTGTTATAATGGAGAGTCTCACACTGAGGGGCAGTGTGACACAGAGAGAGAGAGAGTGTGTTATAATGGAGAGTCTCACACTGAGGGGCAGTGTGACACAGAGAGCGAGAGTGTGTTATAACAGAGAGTCTCACACTGAGTGTCAGTGTGACAGAGAGAGTGAGAGAGTGTTATAACAGAGAGTCTCACACTGAGGGGCAGTGTGACAGAGAGAGAGAGTGAGAGAGAGTTATAACAGAGAGTCTCACACTGGGGGCAGTGTGACCGAGAGAGAGAGAGAGTGTGTTATAATGGGGAGTCTCACACTGGGGGCAGTGTGACAGAGAGAGAGAGTGTGTTATAATGCAGAGTCTCACACTGAGGTGCAGTGTGACACAGAGAGAGTGTGTGTTATAATGGAGAGTCTCACACTGAGGGGCAGTGTGACACAGAGAGAGAGTGTGTTATAATGGAGAGTCTCACACTGAGGGGCAGTGTGACACAGTGAGAGAGAGAGAGTGTTATAATGGGGAGTCTCACACTGAGGGGCAGTGTGACAGAGAGAGAGAGAGAGAGAGAGAGTGTTATAATGGACAGTCTCACACTGAGGGGCAGTGTGACACAGAGAGGGTGAGAGAGTGTTATAATGGAGAGTCTCACACTGAGGGGCAGTGTGACACAGAGAGAGAGAGGGTGTTATAATGGAGAGTCTCACACTGAGGGGCAGTGTGACACAGAGAGAGAGAGAGTGTGTTATAATGGAGAGTCTCAAACTGAGGGGCAGTGTGACACAGAGAGAGAGAGAGTGTTATCATGGAGAGTCTCACACTGAGGGGCAGTGTGACACAGAGAGAGAGAGTGTGTTATAATGGAGAGTCTCACACTGAGGAGCAGTATGACACAGAGAGAGAGAGAGTTAAAATGGAGAGTCTCAAACTGAGGGGCAGTGTGACACAGAGAGAGAGAGAGTGTTATAATGGAGAGTCTCACACTGAGGGGCAGTATGACACAGAGAGAGAGAGAGTGTGTTATAATGGAGAGTCTCAAACTGAGGGGCAGTGTGACACAGAGAGAGAGAGTGTTTTAATGGAGAGTCTCACACTGAGGAGCAGTATGACACAGAGAGGGAGAGTGTTATAATGGAGAGTCTCACACTGAGGGGCAGTGTGACACAGAGAGAGAGAGAGAGTGTGTTATAATGGAGAGTCTCAAACTGAGGGTCAGTGTGACACAGAGAGAGAGAGTGTGTTATAATGGAGAGTCTCACACTGAGGGGCAGTGTGACACAGAGAGAGAGAGAGAGTGTTATAATAGAGTCTCACACTGAGGGGCAGTGTGACACAGAGAGCGAGAGTGTGTTATAACAGAGAGTCTCACACTGAGTGTCAGTGTGACAGAGAGAGTGAGAGAGTGTTATAACAGAGAGTCTCACACTGGGGGCAGTGTGACCGAGAGAGAGAGAGAGTGTTGTAATGGGGAGTCTCAAACTGAGGGTCAGTGTGACACAGAGAGAGAGAGTGTGTTATAATGGAGAGTCTCACACTGAGGGGCAGTGTGACACACAGAGAGAGAGAGTGTTATAATGGAGAGTCTCACACTGAGGGGCAGTATGACACAGAGAGAGAGAGTGTTATAATGGAGAGTCTCAAACTGAGGGGCCGTGTGACACAGGGAGAGAGAGTGTTATAATGGAGAGTCTCACACTGAGGGGCAGTATGACACAGAGAGAGAGAGTGTGTTATAATGGAGAGTCTCACACTGAGGGGCAGTGTGACACAGAGAGAGTGTGTTATAATAGAGTCTCACACTGAGGGGCAGTGTGACACAGAGAGCGAGAGTGTGTTATAACAGAGAGTCTCACACTGAGTGTCAGTGTGACAGAGAGAGTGAGAGAGTGTTATAACAGAGAGTCTCACACTGAGGGGCAGTGTGACAGAGAGAGAGAGTGAGAGAGAGTTATAACAGAGAGTCTCACACTGGGGGCAGTGTGACCGAGAGAGAGAGAGAGTGTGTTATAATGGGGAGTCTCACACTGGGGGCAGTGTGACAGAGAGAGAGAGTGTGTTATAATGCAGAGTCTCACACTGAGGTGCAGTGTGACACAGAGAGAGTGTGTGTTATAATGGAGAGTCTCACACTGAGGGGCAGTGTGACACAGAGAGAGAGTGTGTTATAATGGAGAGTCTCACACTGAGGGGCAGTGTGACACAGTGAGAGAGAGAGAGTGTTATAATGGGGAGTCTCACACTGAGGGGCAGTGTGACAGAGAGAGAGAGAGAGAGAGAGAGAGTGTTATAATGGACAGTCTCACACTGAGGGGCAGTGTGACACAGAGAGGGTGAGAGAGTGTTATAATGGAGAGTCTCACACTGAGGGGCAGTGTGACACAGAGAGAGAGAGGGTGTTATAATGGAGAGTCTCACACTGAGGGGCAGTGTGACACAGAGAGAGAGAGAGTGTGTTATAATGGAGAGTCTCAAACTGAGGGGCAGTGTGACACAGAGAGAGAGAGAGTGTTATCATGGAGAGTCTCACACTGAGGGGCAGTGTGACACAGAGAGAGAGAGTGTGTTATAATGGAGAGTCTCACACTGAGGAGCAGTATGACACAGAGAGAGAGAGAGTTATAATGGAGAGTCTCAAACTGAGGGGCAGTGTGACACAGAGAGAGAGAGAGTGTTATAATGGAGAGTCTCACACTGAGGGGCAGTATGACACAGAGAGAGAGAGAGTGTGTTATAATGGAGAGTCTCAAACTGAGGGGCAGTGTGACACAGAGAGAGAGAGTGTTTTAATGGAGAGTCTCACACTGAGGAGCAGTATGACACAGAGAGGGAGAGTGTTATAATGGAGAGTCTCACACTGAGGGGCAGTGTGACACAGAGAGAGAGAGAGTGTGTGTTATAATGGAGAGTCTCAAACTGAGGGTCAGTGTGACACAGAGAGAGAGAGTGTGTTATAATGGAGAGTCTCACACTGAGGGGCAGTGTGACACAGAGAGAGAGAGAGAGTGTTATAATAGAGTCTCACACTGAGGGGCAGTGTGACACAGAGAGCGAGAGTGTGTTATAACAGAGAGTCTCACACTGAGTGTCAGTGTGACAGAGAGAGTGAGAGAGTGTTATAACAGAGAGTCTCACACTGGGGGCAGTGTGACCGAGAGAGAGAGAGAGTGTTGTAATGGGGAGTCTCACACTGGGGGCAGTGTGACAGAGAGAGAGAGTGTGTTATAATGCAGAGTCTCACACTGAGGTGCAGTGTGACATAGAGAGAGTGTGTGTTATAATGGAGAGTCTCACACTGAGGGGCAGTGTGACACAGTGAGAGAGAGAGAGTGTTATAATGGGGAGTCTCACACTGAGGGGCAGTGTGACACAGAGAGGGTGAGAGAGTGTTATAATGGAGAGTCTCACACTGAGGGGCAGTGTGACACAGAGAGAGAGAGAGTGTGTTATAATGGAGAGTCTCAAACTGAGGGGCAGTGTGACACAGAGAGAGAGAGAGTGTTATAATGGAGAGTCTCACACTGAGGAGCAGTATGACACAGAGAGAGAGAGAGTTATAATGGAGAGTCTCAAACTGAGGGGCAGTGTGACACAGAGAGAGAGAGAGTGTTATAATGGAGAGTCTCACACTGAGGGGCAGTGTGACACAGAGAGAGAGAGAGTGTTATAATGGAGAGTCTCACACTGAGGGGCAGTATGACACAGGGAGAGAGAGAGTGTGTAATAATGGAGAGTCTCAAACTGAGGGGCAGTGTGACACAGAGAGAGAGAGAGAGTGTTATAATGGAGAGTCTCACACTGAGGGGCAGTATGACACAGAGAGAGAGAGAGTGTGTTATAATGGAGAGTCTCAAACTGAGGGGCAGTGTGACACAGAGAGAGAGAGAGTGTTATAATGGAGAGTCTCACACTGAGGGGCAGTGTGACACAGAGAGAGAGAGAGTGTGTTATAATGGAGAGTCTCACACTGAGGGGCAGTGTGACACACAGAGAGAGAGAGTGTTATAATGGAGAGTCTCACACTGAGGGGCAGTATGACACAGAGAGAGAGTGTGTTATAATAGAGTTTCACACTGAGGGGCAGTGTGACACAGAGAGCGAGAGTGTGTTATAACAGAGAGTCTCACACTGAGTGTCAGTGTGACAGAGAGAGTGAGAGAGTGTTATAACAGAGAGTCTCACACTGAGGGGCAGTGTGACAGAGAGAGAGAGTGAGAGAGAGTTATAACAGAGAGTCTCACACTGGGGGCAGTGTGACCGAGAGAGAGAGAGAGTGTGTTATAATGGGGAGTCTCACACTGGGGGCAGTGTGACAGAGAGAGAGAGTGTGTTATAATGCAGAGTCTCACACTGAGGGGCAGTGTGACACAGAGAGAGAGTGTGTTATTATGGAGAGTCTCACACTGAGGGGCAGTGTGACACAGTGAGAGAGAGAGAGTGTTATAATGGGGAGTCTCACACTGAGGGGCAGTGTGACAGAGAGAGAGAGAGAGAGAGAGAGTGTTATAATGGACAGTCTCACACTGAGGGGCAGTGTGACACAGAGAGGGTGAGAGAGTGTTATAATGGAGAGTCTCACACTGAGGGGCAGTGTGACACAGAGAGAGAGAGGGTGTTATAATGGAGAGTCTCACACTGAGGGGCAGTGTGACACAGAGAGAGAGAGAGTGTGTTATAATGGAGAGTCTCAAACTGAGGGGCAGTGTGACACAGAGAGAGAGAGAGTGTTATAATGGAGAGTCTCACACTGAGGGGCAGTGTGACACAGAGAGAGAGAGTGTGTGAAATGGAGAGTCTCACACTGAGGAGCAGTATGACACAGAGAGAGAGAGAGAGTTATAATGGAGAGTCTCAAACTGAGGGGCAGTGTGACACAGAGAGAGAGAGTGTTATAATGGAGAGTCTCACACTGAGGGGCAGTGTGACACAGAGAGAGAGAGAGTGTGTTATAATGGAGAGTCTCAAACTGAGGGTCAGTGTGACACAGAGAGAGAGAGTGTGTTATAATGGAGAGTCTCACACTGAGGGGCAGTGTGACACACAGAGAGAGAGAGTGTTATAATGGAGAGTCTCACACTGAGGGGCAGTATGACACAGAGAGAGAGAGTGTTATAATGGAGAGTCTCAAACTGAGGGGCCGTGTGACACAGGGAGAGAGAGTGTGTTATAATGGAGAGTCTCACACTGAGGGGCAGTATGACACAGAGAGAGAGAGTGTTATAATGGAGAGTCTCAAACTGAGGGTCAGTGTGACACAGAGAGAGAGAGTGTTATAATGGAGAGTCTCACACTGAGAGGCAGTGTGACACAGAGAGAGAGAGTGTTATAATGGAGAGTCTTACACTGAGGGTGTGTGTGACACAGAGAGAGTTCTTAATGGAGAGTATCGCACTGAGGGGCAGTGTGATACAGAGAGAAAGAGAGTGTGTTATAATGGAGAGTCTCACACTGAGGGGCAGTATGACACAGAGAGAGAGAGTTTATAATGGAGAGTCTCAAACTGAGGGTCAGTGTGACACAGAGAGAGAGAGTGTGTTATAATGGAGAGTCTCACACTGAGAGGCAGTGTGACACAGAGAGAGTGTGTTATCAAGGAGAGTCTCACACTGAGGGGCAGTGTGACACAGAGAGAGTGTGTTATAAAGGAGAGTCTCACACTGAGGGGCAGTGTGACACAGAGAGAGTGTGTTATAATAGAGTCTCACACTGAGGGGCAGTGTGACAAAGAGAGAGAGTGAGAGAGAGTTATAACAGAGAGTCTCACACTGGGGGCAGTGTGACCGAGAGAGAGAGAGAGTGAGTTATAATGGGGAGTCTCACACTGGGGGCAGTGTGACAGAGAGAGAGAGTGTGTTATAATGCAGAGTCTCACACTGAGGTGCAGTGTGACACAGAGAGAGAGTGTGTTATAACGGAGAGTCTCACACTGAGGGGCAGTGTGACACAGAGAGCGAGAGTGTGTTATAATGGAGAGTCTCACACTGAGGGGCAGTGTGACACAGAGAGAGTGTGTTATAATAGAGTCTCACACTGAGGGTCAGTGTGACACAGAGAGCGAGAGTGTGTTATAACAGAGAGTCTCACACTGAGTGTCAGTGTGACAGAGAGAGTGAGAGAGTGTTATAACAGAGAGTCTCACACTGAGGGGCAGTGTGACAGAGAGAGAGAGTGAGAGAGAGTTATAACAGAGAGTCTCACACTGGGGGCAGTGTGACCGAGAGAGAGAGAGAGTGAGTTATAATGGGGAGTCTCACACTGGGGGCAGTGTGACAGAGAGAGAGAGTGTGTTATAATGCAGAGTCTCACACTGAGGTGCAGTGTGACACAGAGAGAGTGTGTGTTATAATGGAGAGTCTCACACTGATGGGCAGTGTGACACAGTGAGAGAGAGAGAGAGTGTTATAATGGGGAGTCTCACACTGAGGGGCAGTGTGACAGAGAGAGAGAGAGAGAGAGAGAGAGTGTTATAATGGAGAGTCTCACACTGAGGGGCAGTGTGACACAGAGAGAGAGAGGGTGTTATAATGGAGAGTCTCACACTGAGGGGCAGTGTGACACAGAGAGAGAGAGAGTGTGTTATAATGGAGAGTCTCAAACTGAGGGGCAGTGTGACACAGAGAGAGAGAGAGTGTTATAATGGAGAGTCTCACACTGAGGAGCAGTATGACACAGAGAGAGAGAGAGTTATAATGGAGAGTCTCAAACTGAGGGGCAGTGTGACACAGAGAGAGAGAGAGTCTGTTATAATGGAGAGTCTCACACTGAGGGGCAGTGTGACACAGAGAGAGAGAGAGTGTTATAATGGAGAGTCTCAAACTGAGGGGCAGTGTGACACAGAGAGAGAGAGAGTGTTATAATGGAGAGTCTCACACTGAGGGGCAGTATGACACAGAGAGAGAGAGAGTGTGTTATAATGGAGAGTCTCAAACTGAGGGGCAGTGTGACACAGAGAGAGAGAGAGTGTTATAATGGAGAGTCTCACACTGAGGAGCAGTATGACACAGAGAGGGAGAGTGTTATAATGGAGAGTCTCAAACTGAGGGGCAGTATGACACAGATAGGGAGACTGTTATAATGGAGAGTCTCAAACTGAGGGGCAGTGTGACACACAGAGAGAGAGAGTGTTATAATGGAGAGTCTCACACTGAGGGGCAGTATGACACAGAGAGAGAGAGAGTGTGTTATAATGGAGAGTCTCACACTGAGGGACAGTGTGACACAGAGAGCGAGAGTGTGTTATAATGGAGAGTCTCACACTGAGGGGCAGTGTGACAGAGAGCGAGAGAGAGAGAGAGTGTTCCCAAAAGAGAAAATGCTGGAAAATCTCAGCAGGTCTGGCAGCATCAGTTAGGAGAGAAAAGAGCTGACGTTTCAAGTCTAACTGACCCTTTGTCAAAGCTCAGAGTGTTATAATGGCGTGTGTCACACTGACGGACAGTGTGACAGACAAAGAGAGAGAAAGAGAGAGAGGGTCATAACAGAGAGACAAACTCTGAGGTGTCGTGTGACAGACAAAGAGAGAGAGAGAGAGAGAGAGGGTTATCATGGAGAGTTCACACTGAGGGACAGTGTGACACAGAGAGAGAGTGTGTGTTATAATGGAGAGTCTCACACTGAGGGGCAGTGTGACACAGAGAGAGAGAGAGTGTGTTATAATGGAGAGTCTCACTCTGAGGGACAGTGTGACACAGAGAGAGAGTGTGTGTTATAATGGAGAGTCTCACACTGAGGGGCAGTGTGACACAGAGAGAGAGAGAGTGTGTTATAATGGAGAGTCTCACACTGAAGGGCAGTGTGACACAGAGAGAGTGTGTTATAACGGAGAGTCTCACACTGACGGTCAGTGTGACACAGAGTGAGAGAGTGTGTTATAATGGAGAGTCTCACACTGAGGGGCAGTGTGACACAGAGAGAGTGTGTTATCAAGGAGAGTCTCACACTGAGGGGCAGTGTGACACAGAGAGAGTGTGTTATAAAGGAGAGTCTCACACTGAGGGGCAGTGTGACACAGAGAGAGTGTGTTATAATAGAGTCTCACACTGAGGGGCAGTGTGACACAGAGAGAGAGAGTGTGTTATAACGGAGAGTCTCACACTGAGGGGCAGTGTGACACAGAGAGCGAGAGTGTGTTATAATGGAGAGTCTCACACTGAGGGGCAGTGTGACACAGAGAGAGTGTGTTATAATAGAGTCTCACACTGAGGGGCAGTGTGACACAGAGAGCGAGAGTGTGTTATAACAGAGAGTCTCACACTGAGTGTCAGTGTGACAGAGAGAGTGAGAGAGTGTTATAACAGAGAGTCTCACACTGGGGGCAGTGTGACCGAGAGAGAGAGAGAGTGTGTTATAATGGGGAGTCTCACACTGGGGGCAGTGTGACAGAGAGAGAGAGAGTGTGTTATAATGCAGAGTCTCACACTGAGGTGCAGTGTGACACAGAGAGAGTGTGTGTTATAATGGAGAGTCTCACACTGAGGGGCAGTGTGACACAGAGAGAGAGTGTGTTATAATGGAGAGTCTCACACTGAGGGGCAGTGTGACACAGTGAGAGAGAGAGAATGTTATAATGGGGAGTCTCACACTGAGGGGCAGTGTGACAGAGAGAGAGAGAGAGAGAGTGTTATAATGGACAGTCTCACACTGAGGGGCAGTGTGACACAGAGAGGGTGAGAGAGTGTTATAATGGAGAGTCTCACACTGAGGGGCAGTGTGACACAGAGAGAGAGAGTGTGTTATAATGGAGAGTCTCAAACTGAGGGGCAGTGTGACACAGAGAGAGAGAGAGTGTTATAATGGAGAGTCTCACACTGAGGAGCAGTATGACACAGAGAGAGAGAGAGTTATAATGGAGAGTCTCAAACTGAGGGGCAGTGTGACACAGAGAGAGAGAGAGAGTTATAATGGAGAGTCTCAAACTGAGGGGCAGTGTGACACAGAGAGAGAGAGAGTGTTATAATGGAGAGTCTCACACTGAGGGGCAGTATGACACAGAGAGAGAGAGTGTGTTATAATGGAGAGTCTCAAACTGAGGGGCAGTGTGACACAGAGAGGGTGAGAGAGTGTTATAATGGAGAGTCTCAAACTGAGGGGCAGTGTGACACAGAGAGAGAGAGAGTGTTATAATGGAGAGTCTCACACTGAGGGGCAGTATGACACAGAGAGGGAGAGTGTTATAATGGAGAGTCTCACACTGAGGGGCAGTATGACACAGAGAGGGAGAGTGTTATAATGGAGAGTCTCACACTGAGGGGCAGTGTGACACAGAGAGAGAGAGAGTGTGTTATAATGGAGAGTCTCAAACTGAGGGTCAGTGTGACACACAGAGAGAGAGTGTGTTATAATGGAGAGTCTCACACTGAGGGGCAGTGTGACACACAGAGAGAGAGAGTGTTATAATGGAGAGTCTCACACTGAGGGGCAGTATGACACAGAGAGAGAGAGTGTTATAATGGAGAGTCTCAAACTGAGGGGCCTTGTGACACAGGGAGAGAGAGTGTTATAATGGAGAGTCTCACACTGAGGGGCAGTATGACACAGAGAGAGAGAGTGTTATAATGGAGAGTCTCAAACTGAGGGTCAGTGTGACACAGAGAGAGAGAGTGTTGTAATGGAGAGTCTCACACTGAGGGGCAGTGTGACACAGAGAGAGAGAGTGTTATAATGGAGAGTCTTACACTGAGGGTGTGTGTGACACAGAGAGAGTTCTATAATGGAGAGTCTCACACTGAGGGGCAGTGTGATACAGAGAGAAAGAGAGTGTGTTATAATGGAGAGTTCACACTGAGGGGCAGTGTGACACACAGAGAGACAGAGTGTTATAATGGAGAGTCTTACACTGAGGGTGAGTGTGACACAGAGAGTGTGTTATAATGGACAGTCTCACACTGAGGGGCAGTGTGACAGAGAGAGAGAGAGACTTTTAACAGAGCGTCTCACACTGAGGGGCAGTGTGACACAGAGAGAGAGAGAGATAGACTGATAACGGAGAGTCTCACACTGAGGGGCAGTGTGACAGAGAGAGAGAGAGAGACTTTTAACAGAGAGTCTCACACTGAGGGGCAGTGTGACAGAGAGAGAGAGAGAGAGACTTTTAACAGAGAGTCTCACACTGAGGGGCAGTGTGACACAGAGAGAGAGAGAGATAGACTGATGACGGAGAGTCTCACACTGAGGGGCAGTGTGACAGAGAGAGAGAGAGAGAGAGAGTGTTACCAAAAGGGAAAATGCTGGAAAATCTCAGCATGTCTGGCAGCATCTGTAAGGAGAGAAAAGAGCTGACGTTTCAAGTCTAACTGACCCTTTGTCAAAGCTCAGAGTGTTATAATGGCGTGTGTCACACTGACGGACAGTGTGACAGACAAAGAGAGAGAAAGAGAGAGAGGGTCATAACAGAGAGACAAACTGTGAGGGGTTGTGTGACAGACAAAGAGAGAGAG
Organism: Chiloscyllium plagiosum; assembly: GCF_037043375.1. Classification (NCBI taxonomy): domain Eukaryota; kingdom Metazoa; phylum Chordata; class Chondrichthyes; order Orectolobiformes; family Hemiscylliidae; genus Chiloscyllium; species Chiloscyllium plagiosum. Next base: position 50,479,851 of record NW_028270188.1, read on the forward strand.
AGAGAGAGAGGGTTATAATGGAGAGTTCACACTGAGGGACAGTGTGACACAGAGAGAGAGAGTGTGTTGTAATGGAGAGTCTCACACTGAGGGGCAGTGTGACAGAGAGAGCGAAAATGTATGCTATAACGGAGAGTCTCACACTGAGGGGCAGTGTGACAGAGAGAGTGAGCGAGTGTTATAATGGAGAGTCTTACACTGAGGGGCAGTGTGACAGAGAGAGAGAGAGACATATAACGGAAAGTCTCACACTGAGGGGCAGTGTGACACAGAGAGTGAGAGAGTGTTATAATGGAGAGTCTCACACTGAGGGGCAGTGTGACACAGAGAGTATGTGTTATAATGGAGAGTCTCACACTGAGGGGCAGTGTGACACAGAGAGAGAGAGTGTATTATAATGGAGAGTCTCACACTGAGGGGCAGTGTGACAGAGAGAGAGAGAGAGTGTTATAATGGAGAGTCTCACACTGAGGGGCAGTGTGACACAGAGAGTATGTGTTATAATGGAGAGTCTCACACTGAGGGGCAGTGTGACACAGAGAGAGAGAGTGTATTATAATGGAGAGTCTCACAATGAGGGGCAGTGTGACACAGAGAGAGAGAGAGTGTTATAATGGAGAGTCTCACACTGAGGGGCAGTGTGACAGAGAGAGAGTGTGTTATAATGGAGAGTCTCACACTGAGGGGCAGTGTGACACACACAGACAGAGAGAGAGTGTGTTATAATGGAGAGTCTCACACTGAGGGGCAGTGTGACACAGAGAGAGAGTGAGCGTGTGTTATAATGGAGAGTCTCACACTGAGGGGCAGTGTGACACAGAGAGAGAGAGTGTTATAATGGAGAGTCTCACACTGAGGGGCAGTGTGACAGAGAGAGAGTGTGTTATAATGGAGAGTCTCACACTGAGGGGCAATGTGACACAGAGAGAGTGTGTTATAATGGAGAGTCTCACACTGAGGGGCAGTGTGACACAGAGAGAGAGAGTGTGTTATAATGGAGAGTCTCACACTGAGGGGCAGTGTGACACAGAGAGAGAGAAAGTGTTATAATGGGGAGTCTCACACTGGGGGGCAGTGTGACAGAGAGACAGAGAGAGAGAGAGAGAGTGTTGTAATGGAGAGTCTCACACTGAGGGGCAGTGTGACACAGAGAGAGAGTGTGTTATAATGGAGAGTCTCACACTGAGGGGCAGTGTGACAGAGAGAGAGAAAGAGTGTTATAATGGAGAGTCTCACACTGAGGGGCAGTGTGACACAGAGAGAGAGAGTGTGTTATAACGGAGAGTCTCACACTGAGGGGCAGTGTGACCGAGAGAGAGAGAGAGTGAGTTATAATGGGGAGTCTCACACTGGGGGCAGTGTGACAGAGAGAGAGAGTGTGTTATAATGCAGAGTCTCACACTGAGGTGCAGTGTGACACAGAGAGAGTGTGTGTTATAATGGAGAGTCTCACACTGATGGGCAGTGTGACACAGTGAGAGAGAGAGAGAGTGTTATAATGGGGAGTCTCACACTGAGGGGCAGTGTGACAGAGAGAGAGAGAGAGAGAGAGAGAGTGTTATAATGGACAGTCTCACACTGAGGGGCAGTGTGACACAGAGAGGGTGAGAGAGTGTTATAATGGAGAGTCTCACACTGAGGGGCAGTGTGACACAGAGAGAGAGAGAGTCTGTTATAATGGAGAGTCTCACACTGAGGGGCAGTGTGACACAGAGAGAGAGAGAGTGTTATAATGGAGAGTCTCAAACTGAGGGGCAGTGTGACACAGAGAGAGAGAGAGTGTTATAATGGAGAGTCTCACACTGAGGGGCAGTATGACACAGAGAGAGAGAGAGTGTGTTATAATGGAGAGTCTCAAACTGAGGGGCAGTGTGACACAGAGAGAGAGAGAGTGTTATAATGGAGAGTCTCACACTGAGGAGCAGTATGACACAGAGAGGGAGAGTGTTATAATGGAGAGTCTCAAACTGAGGGGCAGTATGACACAGATAGGGAGAGTGTTATAATGGAGAGTCTCAAACTGAGGGGCAGTGTGACACACAGAGAGAGAGAGTGTTATAATGGAGAGTCTCACACTGAGGGGCAGTATGACACAGAGAGAGAGAGAGTGTGTTATAATGGAGAGTCTCACACTGAGGGACAGTGTGACACAGAGAGCGAGAGTGTGTTATAATGGAGAGTCTCACACTGAGGGGCAGTGTGACAGAGAGCGAGAGAGAGAGAGAGTGTTCCCAAAAGAGAAAATGCTGGAAAATCTCAGCAGGTCTGGCAGCATCAGTTAGGAGAGAAAAGAGCTGACGTTTCAAGTCTAACTGACCCTTTGTCAAAGCTCAGAGTGTTATAATGGCGTGTGTCACACTGACGGACAGTGTGACAGACAAAGAGAGAGAAAGAGAGAGAGGGTCATAACAGAGAGACAAACTCTGAGGTGTAGTGTGACAGACAAAGAGAGAGAGAGAGAGAGGGTTATCATGGAGAGTTCACACTGAGGGACAGTGTGACACAGAGAGAGAGTGTGTGTTATAATGGAGAGTCTCACACTGAGGGGCAGTGTGACACAGAGAGAGAGAGAGTGTGTTATAATGGAGAGTCTCACTCTGAGGGACAGTGTGACACAGAGAGAGAGTGTGTGTTATAATGGAGAGTCTCACACTGAGGGGCAGTGTGACACAGAGAGAGAGAGAGTGTGTTATAATGGAGAGTCTCACACTGAAGGGCAGTGTGACACAGAGAGAGTGTGTTGTAACGGAGAGTCTCACACTGACGGTCAGTGTGACACAGAGTGAGAGAGTGTGTTATAATGGAGAGTCTCACACTGAGGGGCAGTGTGACACAGAGAGAGTGTGTTATCAAGGAGAGTCTCACACTGAGGGGCAGTGTGACACAGAGAGAGTGTGTTATAAAGGAGAGTCTCACACTGAGGGGCAGTGTGACACAGAGAGAGTGTGTTATAATAGAGTCTCACACTGAGGGGCAGTGTGACACAGAGAGAGAGAGTGTGTTATAACGGAGAGTCTCACACTGAGGGGCAGTGTGACACAGAGAGCGAGAGTGTGTTATAATGGAGAGTCTCACACTGAGGGGCAGTGTGACACAGAGAGAGTGTGTTATAATAGAGTCTCACACTGAGGGGCAGTGTGACACAGAGAGCGAGAGTGTGTTATAACAGAGAGTCTCACACTGAGTGTCAGTGTGACAGAGAGAGTGAGAGAGTGTTATAACAGAGAGTCTCACACTGGGGGCAGTGTGACCGAGAGAGAGAGAGAGTGTGTTATAATGGGGAGTCTCACACTGGGGGCAGTGTGACAGAGAGAGAGAGTGTGTTATAATGCAGAGTCTCACACTGAGGTGCAGTGTGACACAGAGAGAGTGTGTGTTATAATGGAGAGTCTCACACTGAGGGGCAGTGTGACACAGAGAGAGAGTGTGTTATAATGGAGAGTCTCACACTGAGGGGCAGTGTGACACAGTGAGAGAGAGAGAATGTTATAATGGGGAGTCTCACACTGAGGGGCAGTGTGACAGAGAGAGAGAGAGAGAGAGTGTTATAATGGACAGTCTCACACTGAGGGGCAGTGTGACACAGAGAGGGTGAGAGAGTGTTATAATGGAGAGTCTCACACTGAGGGGCAGTGTGACACAGAGAGAGAGAGTGTGTTATAATGGAGAGTCTCAAACTGAGGGGCAGTGTGACACAGAGAGAGAGAGAGTGTTATAATGGAGAGTCTCACACTGAGGAGCAGTATGACACAGAGAGAGAGAGAGTTATAATGGAGAGTCTCAAACTGAGGGGCAGTGTGACACAGAGAGAGAGAGAGTGTTATAATGGAGAGTCTCAAACTGAGGGGCAGTGTGACACAGAGAGAGAGAGAGTGTTATAATGGAGAGTCTCACACTGAGGGGCAGTATGACACAGAGAGAGAGAGAGTGTGTTATAATGGAGAGTCTCAAACTGAGGGGCAGTGTGACACAGAGAGGGTGAGAGAGTGTTATAATGGAGAGTCTCAAACTGAGGGGCAGTGTGACACAGAGAGAGAGAGAGTGTTATAATGGAGAGTCTCACACTGAGGGGCAGTATGACACAGAGAGGGAGAGTGTTATAATGGAGAGTCTCACACTGAGGGGCAGTATGACACAGAGAGGGAGAGTGTTATAATGGAGAGTCTCAAACTGAGGGTCCGTGTGACACACAGAGAGAGAGTGTGTTATAATGGAGAGTCTCACACTGAGGGGCAGTGTGACACACAGAGAGAGAGAGTGTTATAATGGAGAGTCTCACACTGAGGGGCAGTATGACACAGAGAGAGAGAGTGTTATAATGGAGAGTCTCAAACTGAGGGGCCTTGTGACACAGGGAGAGAGAGTGTTATAATGGAGAGTCTCACACTGAGGGGCAGTATGACACAGAGAGAGAGAGTGTTATAATGGAGAGTCTCAAACTGAGGGTCAGTGTGACACAGAGAGAGAGAGTGTTGTAATGGAGAGTCTCACACTGAGGGGCAGTGTGACACAGAGAGAGAGAGTGTTATAATGGAGAGTCTTACACTGAGGGTGTGTGTGACACAGAGAGAGTTCTATAATGGAGAGTCTCGCACTGAGGGGCAGTGTGATACAGAGAGAAAGAGAGTGTGTTATAATGGAGAGTTCACACTGAGGGGCAGTGTGACACACAGAGAGACAGAGTGTTATAATGGAGAGTCTTACACTGAGGGTGAGTGTGACACAGAGAGTGTGTTATAATGGACAGTCTCACACTGAGGGGCAGTGTGACAGAGAGAGAGAGAGACTTTTAACAGAGCGTCTCACACTGAGGGGCAGTGTGACACAGAGAGAGAGAGAGATAGACTGATAACGGAGAGTCTCACACTGAGGGGCAGTGTGACAGAGAGAGAGAGAGAGACTTTTAACAGAGAGTCTCACACTGAGGGGCAGTGTGACACAGAGAGAGAGAGAGAGATAGACTGATGACGGAGAGTCTCACACTGAGGGGCAGTGTGACACAGAGAGAGAGAGAGATAGACTGATGACGGAGAGTCTCACACTGAGGGGCAGTGTGACAGAGAGAGAGAGAGAGAGAGAGTGTTACCAAAAGGGAAAATGCTGGAAAATCTCAGCATGTCTGGCAGCATCTGTAAGGAGAGAAAAGAGCTGACGTTTCAAGTCTAACTGACCCTTTGTCAAAGCTCAGAGTGTTATAATGGCGTGTGTCACACTGACGGACAGTGTGACAGACAAAGAGAGAGAAAGAGAGAGAGGGTCATAACAGAGAGACAAACTGTGAGGGGTTGTGTGACAGACAAAGAGAGAGAGAGAGAGAGAGGGTTATAATGGAGAGTTCACACTGAGGGACAGTGTGACACAGAGAGAGAGAGTGTGTTGTAATGGAGAGTCTCACACTGAGGGGCAGTGTGACAGAGAGAGCGAAAATGTATGCTATAACGGAGAGTCTCACACTGAGGGGCAGTGTGACAGAGAGAGTGAGCGAGTGTTATAATGGAGAGTCTTACACTGAGGGGCAGTGTGACAGAGAGAGAGAGAGACATATAACGGAAAGTCTCACACTGAGGGGCAGTGTGACACAGAGAGTGAGAGAGTGTTATAATGGAGAGTCTCACACTGAGGGGCAGTGTGACACAGAGAGTATGTGTTATAATGGAGAGTCTCACACTGAGGGGCAGTGTGACACAGAGAGAGAGAGTGTATTATAATGGAGAGTCTCACACTGAGGGGCAGTGTGACAGAGAGAGAGAGAGAGTGTTATAATGGAGAGTCTCACACTGAGGGGCAGTGTGACACAGAGAGTATGTGTTATAATGGAGAGTCTCACACTGAGGGGCAGTGTGACACAGAGAGAGAGAGTGTATTATAATGGAGAGTCTCACAATGAGGGGCAGTGTGACACAGAGAGAGAGAGAGTGTTATAATGGAGAGTCTCACACTGAGGGGCAGTGTGACAGAGAGAGAGTGTGTTATAATGGAGAGTCTCACACTGAGGGGCAGTGTGACACACACAGACAGAGAGAGAGTGTGTTATAATGGAGAGTCTCACACTGAGGGGCAGTGTGACACAGAGAGAGAGTGAGCGTGTGTTATAATGGAGAGTCTCACACTGAGGGGCAGTGTGACACAGAGAGAGAGAGTGTTATAATGGAGAGTCTCACACTGAGGGGCAGTGTGACAGAGAGAGAGTGTGTTATAATGGAGAGTCTCACACTGAGGGGCAATGTGACACAGAGAGAGTGTGTTATAATGGAGAGTCTCACACTGAGGGGCAGTGTGACACAGAGAGAGAGAGTGTGTTATAATGGAGAGTCTCACACTGAGGGGCAGTGTGACACAGAGAGAGAGAAAGTGTTATAATGGGGAGTCTCACACTGGGGGGCAGTGTGACAGAGAGACAGAGAGAGAGAGAGAGAGTGTTGTAATGGAGAGTCTCACACTGAGGGGCAGTGTGACACAGAGAGAGAGTGTGTTATAATGGAGAGTCTCACACTGAGGGGCAGTGTGACAGAGAGAGAGAAAGAGTGTTATAATGGAGAGTCTCACACTGAGGGGCAGTGTGACACAGAGAGAGAGAGTGTGTTATAACGGAGAGTCTCACACTGAGGGGCAGTGTGACCGAGAGAGAGAGAGAGTGAGTTATAATGGGGAGTCTCACACTGGGGGCAGTGTGACAGAGAGAGAGAGTGTGTTATAATGCAGAGTCTCACACTGAGGTGCAGTGTGACACAGAGAGAGTGTGTGTTATAATGGAGAGTCTCACACTGATGGGCAGTGTGACACAGTGAGAGAGAGAGAGAGTGTTATAATGGGGAGTCTCACACTGAGGGGCAGTGTGACAGAGAGAGAGAGAGAGAGAGAGAGAGTGTTATAATGGACAGTCTCACACTGAGGGGCAGTGTGACACAGAGAGGGTGAGAGAGTGTTATAATGGAGAGTCTCACACTGAGGGGCAGTGTGACACAGAGAGAGAGAGAGTCTGTTATAATGGAGAGTCTCACACTGAGGGGCAGTGTGACACAGAGAGAGAGAGAGTGTTATAATGGAGAGTCTCAAACTGAGGGGCAGTGTGACACAGAGAGAGAGAGAGTGTTATAATGGAGAGTCTCACACTGAGGGGCAGTATGACACAGAGAGAGAGAGAGTGTGTTATAATGGAGAGTCTCAAACTGAGGGGCAGTGTGACACAGAGAGAGAGAGAGTGTTATAATGGAGAGTCTCACACTGAGGAGCAGTATGACACAGAGAGGGAGAGTGTTATAATGGAGAGTCTCAAACTGAGGGGCAGTATGACACAGATAGGGAGAGTGTTATAATGGAGAGTCTCAAACTGAGGGGCAGTGTGACACACAGAGAGAGAGAGTGTTATAATGGAGAGTCTCACACTGAGGGGCAGTATGACACAGAGAGAGAGAGAGTGTGTTATAATGGAGAGTCTCACACTGAGGGACAGTGTGACACAGAGAGCGAGAGTGTGTTATAATGGAGAGTCTCACACTGAGGGGCAGTGTGACAGAGAGCGAGAGAGAGAGAGAGTGTTCCCAAAAGAGAAAATGCTGGAAAATCTCAGCAGGTCTGGCAGCATCAGTTAGGAGAGAAAAGAGCTGACGTTTCAAGTCTAACTGACCCTTTGTCAAAGCTCAGAGTGTTATAATGGCGTGTGTCACACTGACGGACAGTGTGACAGACAAAGAGAGAGAAAGAGAGAGAGGGTCATAACAGAGAGACAAACTCTGAGGTGTAGTGTGACAGACAAAGAGAGAGAGAGAGAGAGAGAGGGTTATCATGGAGAGTTCACACTGAGGGACAGTGTGACACAGAGAGAGAGTGTGTGTTATAATGGAGAGTCTCACACTGAGGGGCAGTGTGACACAGAGAGAGAGAGAGTGTGTTATAATGGAGAGTCTCACTCTGAGGGACAGTGTGACACAGAGAGAGAGTGTGTGTTATAATGGAGAGTCTCACACTGAGGGGCAGTGTGACACAGAGAGAGAGAGAGTGTGTTATAATGGAGAGTCTCACACTGAAGGGCAGTGTGACACAGAGAGAGTGTGTTATAACGGAGAGTCTCACACTGACGGTCAGTGTGACACAGAGTGAGAGAGTGTGTTATAATGGAGAGTCTCACACTGAGGGGCAGTGTGACACAGAGAGAGTGTGTTATCAAGGAGAGTCTCACACTGAGGGGCAGTGTGACACAGAGAGAGTGTGTTATAAAGGAGAGTCTCACACTGAGGGGCAGTGTGACACAGAGAGAGTGTGTTATAATAGAGTCTCACACTGAGGGGCAGTGTGACACAGAGAGAGAGAGTGTGTTATAACGGAGAGTCTCACACTGAGGGGCAGTGTGACACAGAGAGCGAGAGTGTGTTATAATGGAGAGTCTCACACTGAGGGGCAGTGTGACACAGAGAGAGTGTGTTATAATAGAGTCTCACACTGAGGGGCAGTGTGACACAGAGAGCGAGAGTGTGTTATAACAGAGAGTCTCACACTGAGTGTCAGTGTGACAGAGAGAGTGAGAGAGTGTTATAACAGAGAGTCTCACACTGGGGGCAGTGTGACCGAGAGAGAGAGAGAGTGTGTTATAATGGGGAGTCTCACACTGGGGGCAGTGTGACAGAGAGAGAGAGTGTGTTATAATGCAGAGTCTCACACTGAGGTGCAGTGTGACACAGAGAGAGTGTGTGTTATAATGGAGAGTCTCACACTGAGGGGCAGTGTGACACAGAGAGAGAGTGTGTTATAATGGAGAGTCTCACACTGAGGGGCAGTGTGACACAGTGAGAGAGAGAGAATGTTATAATGGGGAGTCTCACACTGAGGGGCAGTGTGACAGAGAGAGAGAGAGAGAGAGTGTTATAATGGACAGTCTCACACTGAGGGGCAGTGTGACACAGAGAGGGTGAGAGAGTGTTATAATGGAGAGTCTCACACTGAGGGGCAGTGTGACACAGAGAGAGAGAGTGTGTTATAATGGAGAGTCTCAAACTGAGGGGCAGTGTGACACAGAGAGAGAGAGAGTGTTATAATGGAGAGTCTCACACTGAGGAGCAGTATGACACAGAGAGAGAGAGAGTTATAATGGAGAGTCTCAAACTGAGGGGCAGTGTGACACAGAGAGAGAGAGAGTGTTATAATGGAGAGTCTCAAACTGAGGGGCAGTGTGACACAGAGAGAGAGAGAGTGTTATAATGGAGAGTCTCACACTGAGGGGCAGTGTGACACAGAGAGAGAGAGTGTGTTATAATGGAGAGTCTCAAACTGAGGGGCAGTGTGACACAGAGAGGGTGAGAGAGTGTTATAATGGAGAGTCTCAAACTGAGGGGCAGTGTGACACAGAGAGAGAGAGAGTGTTATAATGGAGAGTCTCACACTGAGGGGCAGTATGACACAGAGAGGGAGAGTGTTATAATGGAGAGTCTCACACTGAGGGGCAGTATGACACAGAGAGGGAGAGTGTTATAATGGAGAGTCTCAAACTGAGGGTCAGTGTGACACACAGAGAGAGAGTGTGTTATAATGGAGAGTCTCACACTGAGGGGCAGTGTGACACACAGAGAGAGAGAGTGTTATAATGGAGAGTCTCACACTGAGGGGCAGTATGACACAGAGAGAGAGAGTGTTATAATGGAGAGTCTCAAACTGAGGGGCCTTGTGACACAGGGAGAGAGAGTGTTATAATGGAGAGTCTCACACTGAGGGGCAGTATGACACAGAGAGAGAGAGTGTTATAATGGAGAGTCTCAAACTGAGGGTCAGTGTGACACAGAGAGAGAGAGTGTTGTAATGGAGAGTCTCACACTGAGGGGCAGTGTGACACAGAGAGAGAGAGTGTTATAATGGAGAGTCTTACACTGAGGGTGTGTGTGACACAGAGAGAGTTCTATAATGGAGAGTCTCGCACTGAGGGGCAGTGTGATACAGAGAGAAAGAGAGTGTGTTATAATGGAGAGTTCACACTGAGGGGCAGTGTGACACACAGAGAGACAGAGTGTTATAATGGAGAGTCTTACACTGAGGGTGAGTGTGACACAGAGAGTGTGTTATAATGGACAGTCTCACACTGAGGGGCAGTGTGACAGAGAGAGAGAGAGACTTTTAACAGAGCGTCTCACACTGAGGGGCAGTGTGACACAGAGAGAGAGAGAGATAGACTGATAACGGAGAGTCTCACACTGAGGGGCAGTGTGACAGAGAGAGAGAGAGAGACTTTTAACAGAGAGTCTCACACTGAGGGGCAGTGTGACACAGAGAGAGAGAGAGATAGACTGATGACGGAGAGTCTCACACTGAGGGGCAGTGTGACAGAGAGAGAGAGAGAGAGAGAGTGTTACCAAAAGGGAAAATGCTGGAAAATCTCAGCATGTCTGGCAGCATCTGTAAGGAGAGAAAAGAGCTGACGTTTCAAGTCTAACTGACCCTTTGTCAAAGCTCAGAGTGTTATAATGGCGTTTGTCACACTGACGGACAGTGTGACAAACAAAGAGAGAGAAAGAGAGAGAGGGTCATAACAGAGAGACAAACTCTGAGGGGTAGTGTGACAGACAAAGAGAGAGAGAGAGAGAGAGGGTTATAATGGAGAGTTCACACTGAGGGACAGTGTGACACAGAGAGAGAGAGTGTGTTGTAATGGAGAGTCTCACACTGAGGGGCAGTGTGACAGAGAGAGCGAAAATGTATGCTATAACGGAGAGTCTCACACTGAGGGGCAGTGTGACCGAGAGAGTGAGCGAGTGTTATAATGGAGAGTCTTACACTGAGGGGCAGTGTGACAGAGAGAGAGAGAGACATATAACGGAAAGTCTCACACTGAGGGGCAGTGTGACACAGAGAGTGAGAGAGTGTTATAATGGAGAGTCTCACACTGAGGGGCAGTGTGACACAGAGAGAGAGAGAGTGTGTGTGTTATAATGGAGAGTCTCACACTAGGGGCAGTGTGACACAGAGAGAGAGAGAGAGAGAGTGTTATAATGGGGAGTCTCACACTGGGGGCAGTGTGACAGAGAGAGAGAGAGAGTGTTATAATGGAGAGTCTCACACTGAGGGGCAGTGTGACACAGAGAGTATGTGTTATAATGGAGAGTCTCACACTGAGGGGCAGTGTGACACAGAGAGAGAGAGTGTATTATAATGGAGAGTCTCACACTGAGGGGCAGTGTGACAGAGAGAGAGAGAGAGAGTGTTATAATGGAGAGTCTCACACTGAGGGGCAGTGTGACACAGAGAGTATGTGTTATAATGGAGAGTCTCACACTGAGGGGCAGTGTGACACAGAGAGAGAGAGTGTATTATAATGGAGAGTCTCACAATGAGGGGCAGTGTGACACAGAGAGAGAGAGAGTGTTATAATGGAGAGTCTCACACTGAGGGGCAGTGTGACAGAGAGAGAGTGTGTTATAATGGAGAGTCTCACACTGAGGGGCAGTGTGACACACACAGACAGAGAGAGAGTGTGTTATAATGGAGAGTCTCACACTGAGGGGCAGTGTGACACAGAGAGAGAGTGAGCGTGTGTTATAATGGAGAGTCTCACACTGAGGGGCAGTGTGACACAGAGAGAGAGAGTGTTATAATGGAGAGTCTCACACTGAGGGGCAGTGTGACAGAGAGAGAGTGTGTTATAATGGAGAGTCTCACACTGAGGGGCAATGTGACACAGAGATAGTGTGTTATAATGGAGAGTCTCACACTGAGGGGCAGTGTGACACAGAGAGAGAGAGTGTGTTATAATGGAGAGTCTCACACTGAGGGGCAGTGTGACACAGAGAGAGAGAAAGTGTTATAATGGGGAGTCTCACACTGGGGGGCAGTGTGACAGAGAGACAGAGAGAGAGAGAGAGAGTGTTGTAATGGAGAGTCTCACACTGAGGGGCAGTGTGACACAGAGAGAGAGTGTGTTATAATGGAGAGTCTCACACTGAGGGGCAGTGTGACAGAGAGAGAGAAAGAGTGTTATAATGGAGAGTCTCACACTGAGGGGCAGTGTGACACAGAGAGAGAGAGTGTGTTATAACGGAGAGTCTCACACTGAGGGGCAGTGTGACACAGAGAGAGAGTGTGTTATAATGGAGAGTCTCACACTGAGGGGCAGTGTGACAGAGAGAGAGAAAGAGTGTTATAATGGAGAGTCTCACACTGAGGGGTAGTGTGACACAGAGAGCGAGAGTGTGTTATAAGGGAGAGTCTCACACTGAGGGGCAGTGTGACACAGAGAGAGTGTATTATAATGGAGAGTCTCACACTGAGGGGCAGTGTGACAGAGAGGGAGAGAGAGAGAGAGAGGGGCAGTGTGACAGAGAGGGAGAGAGAGAGAGAGGGAGAGAGAGAGAGTGTTACCAAAAGAGAAAATGCTGAAAAATCTCAGCAGGTCTGGCAACATCTGTAAGGAGAGAAAAGAGATGACGTTTCAAGTCTAACTGACCCTTTGTCAAAGCTCAGAGTGTTATAATGGCGTGTGTCACACTGACGGACAGTGTGACAGACAAAGAGAGAGAAAGAGAGAGAGGGTCATAACAGAGAGACAAACTCTGAGGGGCAGTGTGACACAGAGAGAGAGAGTGTATTATAATGGAGAGTCTCACAATGAGGGGCAGTGTGACACAGAGAGAGAGAGAGTTTTATAATGGGGAGTCTCACACTGAGGGGCAGTGTGACACACAGAGAGAGAGAGTGTTATAATGGGGAGTCTCACACTGAGGGGCAGTGTGACACACACAGACAGAGAGAGAGTGTGTTATAATGGAGAGTCTCACACTGAGGGGCAGTGTGACACAGAGAGAGAGTGAGCGTGTGTTATAATGGAGAGTCTCACACTGAGGGGCAGTGTGACACAGAGAGAGAGAGTGTTATAATGGAGAGTCTCACACTGAGGGGCAGTGTGACAGAGAGAGAGTGTGTTATAATGGAGAGTCTCACACTGAGGGGCAATGTGACACAGAGAGAGTGTGTTATAATGGAGAGTCTCACACTGAGGGGCAGTGTGACACAGAGAGAGAGAGTGTGTTATAATGGAGAGTCTCACACTGAGGGGCAGTGTGACACAGAGAGAGAGAGTGTTATAATGGAGAGTCTCACACTGAGGGGCAGTGTGACACAGAGAGAGAGAAAGTGTTATAATGGGGAGTCTCACACTGGGGGCAGTGTTACACAGAGAGAGAGAGACAGAGAGAGTGTGTTATAATGGGGAGTCTCACACTGAGGGGCAGTGTGACAGAGAGACAGAGAGAGAGAGAGAGAGTGTTGTAATGGAGAGTCTCACGCTGAGGGGCAGTGTGACACAGAGAGAGAGTGTGTTATAATGGAGAGTCTCACACTGAGGGGCAGTGTGACACAGAGAGAGAGTGTGTTATAATGGAGAGTCTCACTCTGAGGGGCAGTGTGACAGAGAGAGAGGGAGAGTGTTATAATGGAGAGTCTCACACTGAGGGACAGTGCGACACAGAGAGAGAGAGTGTGTTATAATGGAGAGTCTCGCACTGTGGGGCAGTGTGACAGAGAGGGAGAGAGAGAGAGGTAGAGAGAGAGAGTGTTACCAAAAGAGAAAATGCTAGAAAATCTCAGCAGGTCTGGCACCATCTGTAAGAAGAGAAAAGAGATGACGTTTCAAGTCTAACTGACCCTTTGTCAAAGCTCAGAGTGTTATAATGGCGTGTGTCACACTGACGGACAGTGTGACAGACAAAGAGAGAGAAAGAGAGAGAGGGTCATAACAGAGAGACAAACTCTGAGGTGTAGTGTGACAGACAAAGAGAGAGAGAGAGAGGGTTATCATGGAGAGTTCACACTGAGGGACAGTGTGACACAGAGAGAGAGTGTGTGTTATAATGGAGAGTCTCACAGTGAGGGGCAGTGTGACACAGAGAGAGAGAGTGTGTTATAATGGAGAGTCTCACACTGAGGGACAGTGTGACACAGAGAGAGAGAGTGTGTTATAATGGAGAGTCTCACACTGAGGGGCAGTGTAACACAGAGTGAGAGAGTGTGTTATAATGGAGAGTCTCACACTGAAGGGCAGTGTGACACAGAGAGAGTGTGTTATAACGGAGAGTCTCACACTGAGGGGCAGTGTGAAACAGAGAGAGAGAGTGTGTTATAATGGAGAGTCTCACACTGAGGGGCAGTGTGACAGAGAGAGAGAGTGTGTTAGAATGGAGAGTCTCACACTGAGAGGCAGTGTGACACAGAGAGAGTGTGTTCTAAAGGAGAGTCTCACACTGAGGGGCAGTGTGACACAGAGAGAGTGTGTTATAATAGAGTCTCACACTGAGGGGCAGTGTGACACAGAGAGAGTGAGTGTGTTATAACGGAGAGTCTCACACTGAGGGGCAGTGTGACACAGAGAGCGAGAGTGTGTTATAATGGAGAGTCTCACACTGAGGGGCAGTGTGACACAGAGAGCGAGAGTGTGTTATAACAGAGAGTCTCACACTGAGTGTCAGTGTGACAGAGAGAGTGAGAGAGTGTTATAACAGAGAGTCTCACACTGAGGGGCTGTGTGACAGAAAGAGAGTGAAAGTGTGTGTTATAACAGAGAGTCTCACACTGAGGGGCAGTGTGACAGAGAGAGAGAGTGAGAGAGTGTTATAACAGAGAGTCTCACACTGAGGGGCTGTGTGACAGAGAGAGAGAGTGTTATAACAGAGAGTCTCACACTGAGGGGCAGTGTGACAGCGAGAGAGAGTGTTATAATGGAGAGTCTCACACTGAGGGTCAGTGTGACAGAGAGAGAGAGAGGGTTATAATGGAGAGTCTCACACTGAGGCTCTGTGTGACAGTGAGAGAGAGAGCGAGGGTTATAATGGAGAGTCTCACACTGAGGATCCGTGTGACAGTGAGAGAGAGAGAAAGAGAGAGAGAGAGACTTATAACGGAGAGTCTCACACTGAGGGTCCATATGACAGAGAGAGAGAGAGAGAGTGTAATAACAGAGAGTCTCACACTGAGGGGCAGTGTGACACAGAGAGAGAGTGTTATAACGGAAAGTCTTACACTGAGGGTCAGTGTGTCACAGAGAGAGAGAGTGTTACCAAAAGAGAAAATGCTGGAAAATCTCAGCAGGTCTGGCAGCATCTGTAAGGAGAGAAAAGAGCTGACTTTTCAAGTCTAACTGACCCTTTGTCAAAGCTCAGAGTGTTATAACGGTGTGTGTCACACTGACGGAGTGTGTGACAGACAAAGTGAGACAAAGAGAGAGAGAGTCATAACAGAGAGACTAACTCTGGGGGGCAGTGTGACAGACAAAGAGAGAGAGAGAGAGAGAGAGAGAGAGTGTTATCATGGAGAGTCTCACACTGAGGGGCAGTGTGACACAGAGAGAGAGTGTGTTATAACGGAGAGTCTCACACTGAGGGGCAGTGTGACACAGAGAGCGAGAGTGTGTTATAATGGAGAGTCTCACACTGAGGGGCAGTGTGACAGAGAGAGTGAGAGAGTGTTATAACAGAGAGTCTCACACTGAGTGTCAGAGTGACAGAGAGAGAGAGTGAGAGAGTGTTATAACAGAGAGTCTCACACTGAGGGGCAGTGTGACAGAGAGAGAGTGTGTGTTATAATGGAGAGTCTCACACTGAGGGGCAGTGTGACACAGAGAAAGTGTGTTATAATGGAGAGTCTCACACTGAGGGGCAGTGTGACACAGAGCGAGAGAGAGTGTTATAATAGAGAGCCTCACTCTGAGGGGCAGTGTGACAGAGAGTGAGTGTGTGTTATAATGGAGAGTCTCAAACTGAGGGTCAGTGTGACACAGAGACAGTGTGTTATAATGGAGAGTCTCACACTGATGGGCAGTGTGACACAGAGAGAGAGTGTGTTATAATAGAGAGTCTCACTCTGAGGGGCAGTGTGACAGAGAGTGAGTGTGTGTTATAATGGAGAGTCTCACACTGAGGGGCAGTGTGACACAGAGAAAGTGTGTTATAATGGAGAGTCTCACACTGAGGGGCAGTGTGACACAGAGAGAGAGAGTGTTATAATGGAGAGTCTCACACTGAGGGGCAGTGTGACAGAGAGAGAGTGTGTTATAATGGAGAGTCTCACACTGAGGGGCAATGTGACACAGAGAGAGAGAAAGTGTTATAATGGGGAGTCTCACACTGAGGGGCAGTGTGACAGAGAGAGAGAGTGTGTGTTATAATGGAGAGTCTCACACTGAGGGACAGTGTGACACAGAGAGAGAGTGTGTTATAATGGAGAGTCTCACATTGAGGGGCAGTGTGACAGAGAGGGAGAGAGAGAGAGGTAGAGAGAGAGAGTGTTTCCAAAAGAGAAAATGCTGGAAAATCTCAGCATGTCTGGCACCATCTGTAAGGAGAGAAAAGAGCTGACGTTTCAAGTCTAACTGACCCTTTGTCAAAGCTCAGAGTATTATAATGGCGTGTGTCACACTGACGGACAGTGTGACAGACAAAGAGAGAGAGAGAGAGAGAGAGAGAGAGAGAGGGTTATCATGGAGAGTCTCACACTGAGGGGCAGTGTGACACAGAGAGAGAGTGTGTGTTATAATGGAGAGTCTCACAGTGAGGGGCAGTGTGACACAGAGAGAGCGAGAGTGTGTTATAATGGACAGTCTCACACTGAGGGTCAGTGTGACACAGAGAGAGAGTGTGTTATAATGGAGAGTCTCACACTGAGGGGCAATGTGACACAGAGAGAGAGAAAGTGTTATAATGGGGAGTCTCACCTTGGGGGCAGTGTTACACAGAGAGAGAGAGACAGAGAGAGTGTGTTATAATGGGGAGTCTCACACTGAGGGGCAGTGTGACAGAGAGACACACAGAGAGAGAGAGCGTTGTAATGGAGAGTCTCACACTGAGGGGCAGTGTGACACACAGAGAGAGTGAGAGTGTGTTATAATGGAGAGTCTCACACTGAGGGGTAGTGTGACAGAGAGAGAGAGAGTGTGTTATAATGGAGAGTCTCACACTGAGGGGCAGTGTGACACAGAGAGAGAGAGTGTTATAAGGGAGAGTCTCACACTGAGGGGCAGTGTGACAGAGAGAGAGTGTGTTATAATGGAGAGTCTCACACTGAGGGGCAGTGTGACACAGAGAGAGAGAGTGTGTTATAATGGAGAGTCTCACACTGAGGGGCAGTGTGACACAGAGAGAGAGTGTGTTATAACAGAGAGTCTCACACTGAAGGGCAGTGTGACACAGAGAGCGAGAGTGTGTTATAATGGAGAGTCTCACACTGAGGGGCAGTGTGACAGAGAGAGTGAGAGAGAGAGTGTTATAAAATACAGTCTCACACTGAGTGTCAGTGTGACAGAGAGAGTGAGAGAGTGTTATAACAGAGAGTCTCACACTGAGGGTCAGAGTGACAGAGTGAGAGAGTGTTATAACAGAGAGTCTCACACTGAGGGGCAGTGTGACAGAGAGAGAGAGTGTGTTATAATGGAGAGTCTCACACTGAGGGACAGTGTGACACAGAGAGAGAGTGTGTTATAATGGAGAGTCTCACATTGAGGGGCAGTGTGACAGAGAGGGAGAGAGAGAGAGGTAGAGAGAGAGAGTGTTTCCAAAAGAGAAAATGCTGGAAAATCTCAGCATGTCTGGCACCATCTGTAAGGAGAGAAAAGAGCTGACGTTTCAAGTCTAACTGACCCTTTGTCAAAGCTCAGAGTATTATAATGGCGTGTGTCACACTGACGGACAGTGTGACAGACAAAGAGAGAGAGAGAGAGAGAGAGAGAGAGAGAGGGTTATCATGGAGAGTCTCACACTGAGGGGCAGTGTGACACAGAGAGAGAGTGTGTGTTATAATGGAGAGTCTCACAGTGAGGGGCAGTGTGACACAGAGAGAGAGAGAGTGTGTTATAATGGAGAGTCTCACACTGAGGGACAGTGTGACACAGAGAGAGAGTGTGTTATAATGGAGAGTCTCACACTGAGGGGCAGTGTAACACAGAGTGAGAGAGTGTGTTATAATGGAGAGTCTCACACTGAAGGGCAGTGTGACACAGAGAGAGTGTGTTATAACGGAGAGTCTCACACTGAGGGGCAGTGTGAAACAGAGAGAGTGTGTTATAATGGAGAGTCTCACACTGAGGGGCAGTGTGACAGAGAGAGAGAGTGTGTTAGAATGGAGAGTCTCACACTGAGAGGCAGTGTGACACAGAGAGAGTGTGTTCTAAAGGAGAGTCTCACACTGAGGGGCAGTGTGACACAGAGAGAGTGTGTTATAATAGAGTCTCACACTGAGGGGCAGTGTGACACAGAGAGAGTGAGTGTGTTATAACGGAGAGTCTCACACTGAGGGGCAGTGTGACACAGAGAGCGAGAGTGTGTTATAATGGAGAGTCTCACACTGAGGGGCAGTGTGACACAGAGAGCGAGAGTGTGTTATAACAGAGAGTCTCACACTGAGTGTCAGTGTGACAGAGAGAGTGAGAGAGTGTTATAACAGAGAGTCTCACACTGAGGGGCTGTGTGACAGAAAGAGAGTGAAAGTGTGTGTTATAACAGAGAGTCTCACACTGAGGGGCAGTGTGACAGAGAGAGAGAGTGAGAGAGTGTTATAACAGAGAGTCTCACACTGAGGGGCTGTGTGACAGAGAGAGAGAGTGTTATAACAGAGAGTCTCACACTGAGGGGCAGTGTGACAGCGAGAGAGAGTGTTATAATGGAGAGTCTCACACTGAGGGTCAGTGTGACAGAGAGAGAGGGTTATAATGGAGAGTCTCACACTGAGGCTCTGTGTGACAGTGAGAGAGAGAGGAAGAGAGAGAGAGACTTATAACGGAGAGTCTCACACTGAGGGTCCATATGACAGAGAGTGAAAGGGTGTTATAATGGAGAGTCTCACACTGAGGGTCAGTGTGACAGAGAGAGAGAGCGAGGGTTATAATGGAGAGTCTCACACTGAGGATCCGTGTGACAGTGAGAGAGAGAGAAAGAGAGAGAGAGAGACTTATAACGGAGAGTCTCACACTGAGTGTCCATATGACAGAGAGAGAGAGAGAGAGTGTAATAACAGAGAGTCTCACACTGAGGGGCAGTGTGACACAGAGAGAGAGTGTGTTATAACGGAGAGTCTCACACTGAGGGGCAGTGTGACACAGAGAGCGAGAGTGTGTTATAATGGAGAGTCTCACACTGAGGGGCAGTGTGACAGAGAGAGTGAGAGAGTGTTATAACAGAGAGTCTCACACTGAGTGTCAGAGTGACAGAGAGAGAGAGTGAGAGAGTGTTATAACAGAGAGTCTCACACTGAGGGGCAGTGTGACAGAGAGAGAGTGTGTGTTATAATGGAGAGTCTCACACTGAGGGGCAGTGTGACACAGAGAAAGTGTGTTATAATGGAGAGTCTCACACTGAGGGGCAGTGTGACACAGAGCGAGAGAGAGTGTTATAATAGAGAGCCTCACTCTGAGGGGCAGTGTGACAGAGAGTGAGTGTGTGTTATAATGGAGAGTCTCAAACTGAGGGTCAGTGTGACACAGAGACAGTGTGTTATAATGGAGAGTCTCACACTGATGGGCAGTGTGACACAGAGAGAGAGTGTGTTATAATAGAGAGTCTCACTCTGAGGGGCAGTGTGACAGAGAGTGAGTGTGTGTTATAATGGAGAGTCTCACACTGAGGGGCAGTGTGACACAGAGAAAGTGTGTTATAATGGAGAGTCTCACACTGAGGGGCAGTGTGACACAGAGAGAGAGAGTGTTATAATGGAGAGTCTCACACTGAGGGGCAGTGTGACAGAGAGAGAGTGTGTTATAATGGAGAGTCTCACACTGAGGGGCAATGTGACACAGAGAGAGAGAAAGTGTTATAATGGGGAGTCTCACACTGAGGGGCAGTGTGACAGAGAGAGAGAGTGTGTGTTATAATGGAGAGTCTCACACTGAGGGGCAGTGTGACACAGAGAGCGAGAGTGTGTTATAATGGACAGTCTCACACTGAGGGTCAGTGTGACACAGAGAGAGAGTGTGTTATAATGGAGAGTCTCACACTGAGGGGCAATGTGACACAGAGAGAGAGAAAGTGTTATAATGGGGAGTCTCACACTGGGGGCAGTGTTACACAGAGAGAGAGAGACAGAGAGAGTGTGTTATAATGGGGAGTCTCACACTGAGGGGCAGTGTGACAGAGAGACACACAGAGAGAGAGAGCGTTGTAATGGAGAGTCTCACACTGAGGGGCAGTGTGACACACAGAGAGAGTGAGAGTGTGTTATAATGGAGAGTCTCACACTGAGGGGTAGTGTGACAGAGAGAGAGAGAGTGTGTTATAATGGAGAGTCTCACACTGAGGGGCAGTGTGACACAGAGAGAGAGAGTATTATAAGGGAGAGTCTCACACTGAGGGGCAGTGTGACAGAGAGAGAGTGTGTTATAATGGAGAGTCTCACACTGAGGGGCAGTGTGACACAGAGAGAGAGAGTGTGTTATAATGGAGAGTCTCACACTGAGGGGCAGTGTGACACAGAGAGAGAGTGTGTTATAACAGAGAGTCTCACACTGAAGGGCAGTGTGACACAGAGAGCGAGAGTGTGTTATAATGGAGAGTCTCACACTGAGGGGCAGTGTGACAGAGAGAGTGAGAGAGAGAGTGTTATAAAATACAGTCTCACACTGAGTGTCAGTGTGACAGAGAGAGTGAGAGAGTGTTATAACAGAGAGTCTCACACTGAGGGGCAGTGTGACAGAGAGAGAGAGTGTGTTATAATGGAGAGTCTCACACTGAGGGACAGTGTGACACAGAGAGAGAGTGTGTTATAATGGAGAGTCTCACATTGAGGGGCAGTGTGACAGAGAGGGAGAGAGAGAGAGGTAGAGAGAGAGAGTGTTTCCAAAAGAGAAAATGCTGGAAAATCTCAGCATGTCTGGCACCATCTGTAAGGAGAGAAAAGAGCTGACGTTTCAAGTCTAACTGACCCTTTGTCAAAGCTCAGAGTATTATAATGGCGTGTGTCACACTGACGGACAGTGTGACAGACAAAGAGAGAGAGAGAGAGAGAGAGAGAGAGAGAGGGTTATCATGGAGAGTCTCACACTGAGGGGCAGTGTGACACAGAGAGAGAGAGTGTGTTATAACGGAGAGTCTCACACTGAGGGGCAGTGTGACACAGAGAGAGAGTGTGTTATAACAGAGAGTCTCACACTGAGGGGCAGTGTGACACAGAGAGCGAGAGTGTGTTATAATGGAGAGTCTCACACTGAGGGGCAGTGTGACAGAGAGAGTGAGAGAGTGTTATAGCAGAGAGTCTCACACTGAGGGGCAGTGTGACAGAGAGAGTGAGAGAGTGTTATAGCAGAGAGTCTCACACTGAGGGTCAGAGTGACAGAGAGAGAGAGTGAGAGAGTGTTATAACAGAGAGTCTCACACTGAGGGGCAGTGTGACAGAGAGAGAGAGTGTGTTATAATGGAGAGTCTCACACTGAGGGACAGTGTGACACAGAGAGAGAGTGTGTTATAATGGAGAGTCTCACACTGAGGGGCAGTGTGACACAGAGAGAGAGAGTGTGTTATAACGGAGAGTCTCACACTGAGGGGCAGTGTGACACAGAGAAAGTGTGTTATAATGGAGAGTCTCACACTGAGGGGCAGTGTGACACAGAGAGAGAGTTTGTTATAATAGAGAGCCTCACTCTGAGGGGCAGTGTGACAGAGAGACTGTGTTATAATGGAGAGTCTCACACTGAGGGGCAGTGTGACACAGAGAGAGTGTGTTATAATGGAGAGTCTCACACTGAGGGGCAGTGTGACACAGAGCGAGAGAGAGTGTTATAATGGAGAGTCTCACACTGAGGGGCAGTGTGACACAGAGAGTGTGTGTTATAATGGAGAGTCTCACACTGAGGGGCAGTGTGACAGAGAGAGAGAGTTTGTTATAATAGAGAGCCTCACTCTGAGGGGCAGTGTGACACAGAGAGAGAGTGTGTTATAATGGAGAGCCTCACACTGAGGGGCAGTGTGACACAGAGCGAGAGAGAGTGTGTTACAATGGAGAGTCTCACACTGAGGGGCAGTGTGACACAGAGAGAGTGTGTTATAATGGAGAGTCTCACACTGAGGGGCAGTGTGACACAGAGAGAGTGTGTGTTATAATGGAGAGTCTCACTCTGAGGGGCAGTGTGACAGAGAGAGAGTGTGTGTTATAATGGAGAGTCTCACACTGAGGGACAGTGTGACACAGAGAGAGAGTGTGTTATAATAGAGTCTCACACTGAGGGGCAGTGTGACACAGAGAGAGAGAGTGTGTTATAACGGAGAGTCTCACACTGAGGGGCAGTGTGACACAGACAGAGTGTGTTATAATGGAGAGTCTCACACTGAGGGGCAGTGTGACACAGAGAGAGAGTGTGTTATAATGGACAGTCTCACACTGAGGGGCAGTGTGACACAGAGAGAGTGTGTTATAATGGAGAGTCTCACACTGATGGGCAGTGTGACACAGAGCGAGAGAGAGTGTTATAATGGAGAGTCTCACACTGAGGGACAGTGTGACACAGAGAGAGAGTGTGTTATAATAGAGTCTCACACTGAGGGGCAGTGTGACACAGAGAGAGAGAGTGTGTTATAACGGAGAGTCTCACACTGAGGGGCAGTGTGACACAGAGAGCGAGAGTGTGTTATAATGGAGAGTCTCACTCTGAGGGGCAGTGTGACAGAGAGAGTGAGAGAGAGAGAGTGTTATAACATACAGTATCACACTGAGTGTCAGTGTGACAGAGAGAGTGAGAGAGTGTTATAACAGAGAGTCTCACATTGAGGGGCAGTGTGACAGAGAGAGAGAGTGTTCTAATGGAGAGTCTCACACTGAGGGTCAGTGTGACAGAGAGAGAGAGAGGGTTATAATGGAGAGTCTCACACTGAGGGTCTTTGTGACAGTGAGAGAGAGAGAAAGAGAGAGAGAGAGACTTATAACAGACAGTCTCACACTGAGGGTCAGTGTGACAGAGAGAGAGTGAGAGAGAGTGTGTAATAACAGAGAGTCTCACACTGAGGGGCAGTGTGACACAGAGAGAGAGAGTGTGTAATAACAGAGAGTCTCACACTGAGGGGCAGTGTGACACAGAGAGAGAGAGTGTGTTATAACGGAGAGTCTCACACTGAGGGGCAGTGTGACACAGAGAAAGTGTGTTATAATGGAGAGTCTCACACTGAGGGGCAGTGTGACACAGAGAGAGAGTTTGTTATAATAGAGAGCCTCACTCTGAGGGGCAGTGTGACAGAGAGACTGTGTTATAATGGAGAGTCTCACACTGAGGGGCAGTGTGACACAGAGAGAGTGTGTTATAATGGAGAGTCTCACACTGAGGGGCAGTGTGACACAGAGCGAGAGAGAGTGTTATAATGGAGAGTCTCACACTGAGGGGCAGTGTGACACAGAGAGTGTGTGTTATAATGGAGAGTCTCACACTGAGGGGCAGTGTGACAGAGAGAGAGAGTTTGTTATAATAGAGAGCCTCACTCTGAGGGGCAGTGTGACACAGAGAGAGAGTGTGTTATAATGGAGAGTCTCACACTGAGGGGCAGTGTGACACAGAGCGAGAGAGAGTGTGTTATAATGGAGAGTCTCACACTGAGGGTCAGTGTGACACAGAGAGAGTGTGTTATAATGGAGAGTCTCACACTGAGGGGCAGTGTGACACAGAGAGAGTGTGTGTTATAATGGAGAGTCTCACTCTGAGGGGCAGTGTGACAGAGAGAGAGTGTGTGTTATAATGGAGAGTCTCACACTGAGGGACAGTGTGACACAGAGAGAGAGTGTGTTATAATAGAGTCTCACACTGAGGGGCAGTGTGACACAGAGAGAGAGAGTGTGTTATAATGGAGAGTCTCACACTGAGGGGCAGTGTGACACAGAGAGAGAGAGTGTGTTATAATGGAGAGTCTCACACTGAGGGACAGTGTGACACAGAGAGAGAGTGTGTTATAATGGAGAGTCTCACACTGAGGGGCAGTGTGACACAGAGAGAGAGAGTGTGTTATAATGGAGAGTCTCACACTGAGGGACAGTGTGACACAGAGAGAGAGTGTGTTATAATAGAGTCTCACACTGAGGGGCAGTGTGACACAGAGAGAGAGAGTGTGTTATAACGGAGAGTCTCACACTGAGGGGCAGTGTGACACAGACAGAGTTGTGTTATAATGGAGAGTCTCACACTGAGGGGCAGTGTGACACAGAGAGAGAGTGTGTTATAATGGACAGTCTCACACTGAGGGGCAGTGTGACACAGAGAGAGTGTGTTATAATGGAGAGTCTCACACTGATGGGCAGTGTGACACAGAGCGAGAGAGAGTGTTATAATGGAGAGTCTCACACTGAGGGACAGTGTGACACAGAGAGAGAGTGTGTTATAATAGAGTCTCACACTGAGGGGCAGTGTGACACAGAGAGAGAGAGTGTGTTATAACGGAGAGTCTCACACTGAGGGGCAGTGTGACACAGAGAGCGAGAGTGTGTTATAATGGAGAGTCTCACTCTGAGGGGCAGTGTGACAGAGAGCGTGAGAGAGAGAGAGTGTTATAACATACAGTATCACACTGAGTGTCAGTGTGACAGAGAGAGTGAGAGAGTGTTATAACAGAGAGTCTCACATTGAGGGGCAGTGTGACAGAGAGAGAGAGTGTTCTAATGGAGAGTCTTACACTGAGGGTCAGTGTGACAGAGAGAGAGAGAGGGTTATAATGGAGAGTCTCACACTGAGGGTCTTTGTGACAGTGAGAGAGAGAGAAAGAGAGAGAGAGAGACTTATAACAGACAGTCTCACACTGAGGGTCAGTGTGACAGAGAGAGAGTGAGAGAGAGTGTGTAATAACAGAGAGTCTCACACTGAGGGGCAGTGTGACACAGAGAGAGAGAGTGTGTAATAACAGAGAGTCTCACACTGAGGGGCAGTGTGACAGAGAGAGAGAGAGTGTTATAACGGAAAGTCTTACACTGAGGGTCAGTGTGACACAGAGAGAGAGTGTGTTATAATAGAGTCTCACACTGAGGGGCAGTGTGACACAGAGAGAGAGAGTGTGTTATAACGGAGAGTCTCACACTGAGGGGCAGTGTGACACAGAGAGCGAGAGTGTGTTATAATGGAGAGTCTCACTCTGAGGGGCAGTGTGACAGAGAGAGTGAGAGAGAGAGAGTGTTATAACATACAGTATCACACTGAGTGTCAGTGTGACAGAGAGAGTGAGAGAGTGTTATAATAGAGAGTCTCACATTGAGGGGCAGTGTGACAGAGAGAGAGAGTGTTCTAATGGAGAGTCTCACACTGAGGGTCAGTGTGACAGAGAGAGAGAGAGGGTTATAATGGAGAGTCTCACACTGAGGGTCTTTGTGACAGTGAGAGAGAGAGATAGAGAGAGAGAGAGACTTATAACAGACAGTCTCACACTGAGGGTCAGTGTGACAGAGAGAGAGTGAGAGAGAGTGTGTAATAACAGAGAGTCTCACACTGAGGGGCAGTGTGACACAGAGAGAGAGAGTGTGTAATAACAGAGAGTCTCACACTGAGGGGCAGTGTGACACAGAGAGAGAGAGTGTGTTATAACGGAGAGTCTCACACTGAGGGGCAGTGTGACACAGAGAAAGTGTGTTATAATGGAGAGTCTCACACTGAGGGGCAGTGTGACACAGAGAGAGAGTTTGTTATAATAGAGAGCCTCACTCTGAGGGGCAGTGTGACAGAGAGACTGTGTTATAATGGAGAGTCTCACACTGAGGGGCAGTGTGACACAGAGCGAGAGAGAGTGTGTTATAATGGAGAGTCTCACACTGAGGGGCAGTGTGACACAGAGCGAGAGAGAGTGTTATAATGGAGAGTCTCACACTGAGGGGCAGTGTGACACAGAGAGTGTGTGTTATAATGGAGAGTCTCACACTGAGGGGCAGTGTGACAGAGAGAGAGAGTTTGTTATAATAGAGAGCCTCACTCTGAGGGGCAGTGTGACACAGAGAGAGAGTGTGTTATAATGGAGAGTCTCACACTGAGGGGCAGTGTGACACAGAGCGAGAGAGAGTGTGTTATAATGGAGAGTCTCACACTGAGGGTCAGTGTGACACAGAGAGAGTGTGTTATAATGGAGAGTCTCACACTGAGGGGCAGTGTGACACAGAGAGAGTGTGTGTTATAATGGAGAGTCTCACTCTGAGGGGCAGTGTGACAGAGAGAGAGTGTGTGTTATAATGGAGAGTCTCACACTGAGGGACAGTGTGACACAGAGAGAGAGTGTGTTATAATAGAGTCTCACACTGAGGGGCAGTGTGACACAGAGAGAGAGAGTGTGTTATAATGGAGAGTCTCACACTGAGGGGCAGTGTGACACAGAGAGAGAGAGTGTGTTATAATGGAGAGTCTCACACTGAGGGACAGTGTGACACAGAGAGAGAGTGTGTTATAATGGAGAGTCTCACACTGAGGGGCAGTGTGACACAGAGAGAGAGAGTGTGTTATAATGGAGAGTCTCACACTGAGGGACAGTGTGACAGAGAGAGAGTGTGTTATAATAGAGTCTCACACTGAGGGGCAGTGTGACACAGAGAGAGAGAGTGTGTTATAACGGAGAGTCTCACACTGAGGGGCAGTGTGACACAGACAGAGTTGTGTTATAATGGAGAGTCTCACACTGAGGGGCAGTGTGACACAGAGAGAGAGTGTGTTATAATGGACAGTCTCACACTGAGGGGCAGTGTGACACAGAGAGAGTGTGTTATAATGGAGAGTCTCACACTGATGGGCAGTGTGACACAGAGCGAGAGAGAGTGTTATAATGGAGAGTCTCACACTGAGGGACAGTGTGACACAGAGAGAGAGTGTGTTATAATAGAGTCTCACACTGAGGGGCAGTGTGACACAGAGAGCGAGAGTGTGTTATAATGGAGAGTCTCACTCTGAGGGGCAGTGTGACAGAGAGCGTGAGAGAGAGAGAGTGTTATAACATACAGTATCACACTGAGTGTCAGTGTGACAGAGAGAGTGAGAGAGTGTTATAACAGAGAGTCTCACATTGAGGGGCAGTGTGACAGAGAGAGAGAGTGTTCTAATGGAGAGTCTCACACTGAGGGTCAGTGTGACAGAGAGAGAGAGAGGGTTATAATGGAGAGTCTCACACTGAGGGTCTTTGTGACAGTGAGAGAGAGAGAAAGAGAGAGAGAGAGATTTATAACAGACAGTCTCACACTGAGGGTCAGTGTGACAGAGAGAGAGTGAGAGAGAGTGTGTAATAACAGAGAGTCTCACACTGAGGGGCAGTGTGACACAGAGAGAGAGAGTGTGTAATAACAGAGAGTCTCACACTGAGGGGCAGTGTGACAGAGAGAGAGAGAGTGTTATAACGGAAAGTCTCACACTGAGGGTCAGTGTGACACAGAGAGAGAGAATGTTACCAAAAGAGAAAATGCTGGAAAATCTCAGCATGTCTGGCAGCATCTGTAAGGAGAGAAAAGAGCTGACGTTTCAAGTCTAACTGACCCTTTGTCAAAGCTCAGAGTGTTATAATGGTGTGTGTCACACTGACGGACTGTGTGACAGACAAAGATAGAGAGAGAGAGAGGGTCATAACAGAGAGACTAACTCTGGGGGGCAGTGTGACAGACAAAGAGAGAGAGAGAGAGAGAGAGTGTTATAATGGAGAGTCTCACACTGAGGGTCTTTGTGACAGTGAGAGAGAGAGAAAGAGAGAGAGAGACTTATAACAGACAGTCTCACACTGAGGGTCAGTGTGACAGAGAGAGAGTGAGAGAGAGTGTGTAATAACAGAGAGTCTCACACTGAGGGGCAGTGTGACACAGAGAGAGAGAGTGTGTAATAACAGAGAGTCTCACACTGAGGGGCAGTGTGACACAGAGAGAGAGAGTGTGTTATAACGGAGAGTCTCACACTGAGGGGCAGTGTGACACAGAGAAAGTGTGTTATAATGGAGAGTCTCACACTGAGAGGCAGTGTGACACAGAGAGAGAGTTTGTTATAATAGAGAGCCTCACTCTGAGGGGCAGTGTGACAGAGAGACTGTGTTATAATGGAGAGTCTCACACTGAGGGGCAGTGTGACACAGAGAGAGTGTGTTATAATGGAGAGTCTCACACTGAGGGGCAGTGTGACACAGAGCGAGAGAGAGTGTTATAATGGAGAGTCTCACACTGAGGGGCAGTGTGACACAGAGAGTGTGTGTTATAATGGAGAGTCTCACACTGAGGGGCAGTGTGACAGAGAGAGAGAGTTTGTTATAATAGAGAGCCTCACTCTGAGGGGCAGTGTGACACAGAGAGAGAGTGTGTTATAATGGAGAGTCTCACACTGAGGGGCAGTGTGACACAGAGCGAGAGAGAGTGTGTTATAATGGAGAGTCTCACACTGAGGGGCAGTGTGACACAGAGCGAGAGAGAGTGTTATAATGGAGAGTCTCACACTGAGGGGCAGTGTGACACAGAGAGTGTGTGTTATAATGGAGAGTCTCACACTGAGGGGCAGTGTGACAGAGAGAGAGAGTTTGTTATAATAGAGAGCCTCACTCTGAGGGGCAGTGTGACACAGAGAGAGAGTGTGTTATAATGGAGAGTCTCACACTGAGGGGCAGTGTGACACAGAGCGAGAGAGAGTGTGTTATAATGGAGAGTCTCACACTGAGGGGCAGTGTGACACAGAGAGAGAGAGTGTGTTATAATGGAGAGTCTCACACTGAGGGGCAGTGTGACACAGAGAGAGAGAGTGTGTTATAATGGAGAGTCTCACACTGAGGGACAGTGTGACACAGAGAGAGAGTGTGTTATAATAGAGTCTCACACTGAGGGGCAGTGTGACACAGAGAGAGAGAGTGTGTTATAACGGAGAGTCTCACACTGAGGGGCAGTGTGACACAGACAGAGTGTGTTATAATGGAGAGTCTCACACTGAGGGGCAGTGTGACACAGAGAGAGAGTGTGTTATAATGGACAGTCTCACACTGAGGGGCAGTGTGACACAGAGAGAGTGTGTTATAATGGAGAGTCTCACACTGAGGGGCAGTGTGACAGAGAGAGAGAGTGTGTTATAATGGACAGTCTCACACTGAGGGGCAGTGTGACACAGAGCGAGAGAGAGTGTTATAATGGAGAGTCTCACACTGAGGGACAGTGTGACACAGAGAGAGAGTGTGTTATAATAGAGTCTCACACTGAGGGGCAGTGTGACACAGAGAGAGAGAGTGTGTTATAACGGAGAGTCTCACACTGAGGGGCAGTGTGACACAGAGAGCGAGAGTGTGTTATAATGGAGAGTCTCACTCTGAGGGGCAGTGTGACAGAGAGAGTGAGAGAGAGAGAGTGTTATAACATACAGTATCACACTGAGTGTCAGTGTGACAGAGAGAGTGAGAGAGTGTTATAACAGAGAGTCTCACATTGAGGGGCAGTGTGACAGAGAGAGAGAGTGTTCTAATGGAGAGTCTCACACTGAGGGTCAGTGTGACAGAGAGAGAGAGAGGGTTATAATGGAGAGTCTCACACTGAGGGTCTTTGTGACAGTGAGAGAGAGAGAAAGAGAGAGAGAGAGACTTATAACAGACAGTCTCACACTGAGGGTCAGTGTGACAGAGAGAGAGTGAGAGAGAGTGTGTAATAACAGAGAGTCTCACACTGAGGGGCAGTGTGACACAGAGAGAGAGAGTGTGTAATAACAGAGAGTCTCACACTGAGGGGCAGTGTGACAGAGAGAGAGAGAGTGTTATAACGGAAAGTCTTACACTGAGGGTCAGTGTGACACAGAGAGAGAGAGTGTTACCAAAAGAGAAAATGCTGGAAAATCTCAGCATGTCTGGCAGCATCTGTAAGGAGAGAAAAGAGCTGACGTTTCAAGTCTAACTGACCCTTTGTCAAAGCTCAGAGTGTTATAATGGTGTGTGTCACACTGACGGACTGTGTGACAGACAAAGATAGAGAGAGAGAGAGGGTCATAACAGAGAGACTAACTCTGGGGGGCAGTGTGACAGACAAAGAGAGAGAGAGAGAGAGTGTTATAATGGAGAGTCTCACACTGAGGGCAGTGTGACACAGAGAGAGAGAGTGTGTTATAACGGAGAGTCTCACACTGAGGGGCAGTGTGACACAGAGAACGAGACTGTGTTATAATGGAGAGTCTCACACTGAGGGGCAGTGTGACAGAGAGAGTGAGAGAGAGAGTGTTATAACATACAGTCTCACACTGAGTGTCAGTGTGACAGAGAGAGTGAGAGAGTGTTATAACAGAGAGTCTCACACTGTGGGTCAGTGTGACAGAGAGAGAGAGTGAGAGAGTGTTATAACAGAGAGTCTCACACTGAGGTGCAGTGTGACAGAGAGAGAGTGAGAGAGTGTTGTAACAGAGAGTCTCACACTGAGGGGCAGTGTGACAGAGAGAGAGTGAGAGTGTGTTATAACGGAGAGTCTCACACTGAGGGCAGTGTGACACAGAGAGAGAGAGTGTGTTATAACGGAGAGTCTCACACTGAGGGGCAGTGTGACACAGAGAACGAGACTGTGTTATAATGGAGAGTCTCACACTGAGGGGCAGTGTGACAGAGAGAGTGAGAGAGAGAGTGTTATAACATACAGTCTCACACTGAGTGTCAGTGTGACAGAGAGAGTGAGAGAGTGTTATAACAGAGAGTCTCACACTGTGGGTCAGTGTGACAGAGAGAGAGAGTGAGAGAGTGTTATAACAGAGAGTCTCACACTGAGGTGCAGTGTGA
This sequence comes from Chiloscyllium plagiosum, assembly GCF_037043375.1. Lineage (NCBI taxonomy): Eukaryota > Metazoa > Chordata > Chondrichthyes > Orectolobiformes > Hemiscylliidae > Chiloscyllium > Chiloscyllium plagiosum. The sequence goes on from NW_028270188.1 coordinate 50,510,498, forward strand.
CAGAGAGAGAGTGAGAGAGTGTTGTAACAGAGAGTCTCACACTGAGGGGCAGTGTGACAGAGAGAGAGTGAGAGTGTGTTATAACGGAGAGTCTCACACTGAGGGGCAGTGTGACAGAGAGAGAGTGTTTTCATGGAGAGTCTCACACTGAGGGTCAGTGTGACAGAGAGAGAGGGTTATAATGGAGAGTCTCACACTGAGGGTCTGTGTGACAGTGAGAGAGAGAGAAAGAGAGAGAGAGAGACCTATAATGAAGAGTCTCACACTGAGGGTCCATATGACAGAGAGTGAAAGGTGTTCTTACAGAGAGTCTCACACTGAGGGTCAGTGTGACAGAGAGAGAGAGAGAGACAGAGAGAGAGAGTGTGTAATAACAGAGAGTCTCACACTGAGGCGTAGTGTGACACAGAGAGAGAGAGAGTTACCAAAAGGGAAAATGCTGGAAAATCTCAGCAGGTCTGGCAGCATCTGTAAGGAGAGAAAAGAGCTGACGTTTCAAGTCTAACTGACCCTTTGTCAAAGCTCAGAGTGTTATAATGGTGTGTGTCACACTGACGGACTGTGTGACAGACAAAGAGAGAGAAAGAGAGAGAGGGTCATAACAGAGAGACTAACTCTGAGGGGTAGTGTGACAGACAAAGAGAGAGAGAGAGTGTTATAATGGAGAGTCTCACACTGAGGGACAGTGTGACAGAGAGTGAGAGAGATAGCGAGAGAGTGAGGGAGTAATATAACAGAGTCTTACACCTCGGGTCAGTGTGAAACAGACAGTATTCGAGTCATGATCTTGTGCTGAGGTTGGAATGTGCTGTGGAATGTTTTGTTTTGAAGGCTGTGATGTTTTTGCTGATTTTTTCACAGACTCTGGGGCTGGGAGAGGTTGATTTTGAGGATGATAGTGCCAGTCATGTTGCAGTGATAGCGAGTGAGGGCCTGTTTTCACTCTTGTACACTTTGCTGAACACTGACTCTTGTTTCACACACTGACCTGCAGCTTTCACAACAACCAGTCTGCCTGCCTCCCATTCGGAATCGAGAATTTAACACCCTGCTCCCTCCAGGCTCCACTCCCACTGCCATTCTGCCCCTCCCTCTATTCTAACCCCCCACAACACTCTTTTGCATTTCTCACATCTCCCCTTCTGTCCCCAGTCCTCACTTTACATATTTCCATTCTCTCCTCGTCTCCTGTTCTTCGTTTCTCTCTCCCCAAATTTCAATCCCACTTCCCCCCCACTCCCATTTCCCCTTCCCCCCTCCCTCCCCTTTTCCCCTTCCCCCCTCTCTCCCTCCTACATTTCCCCTTCCCCCCTCTCACTCTCCCCATTTCCCCTTCCCCCCCTCCCTCCCCATTTCCCCATCCCCATCTCTCCCTCCCCTTTTCCCCTTCCCCCCTCTCACCCTCCCCATTTCCCCTTCCCCCTCCCCTCCCCATTTCCTCTTCCCCATCTCTCCCTCCCCTTTTCCCCTTCCCCCCTCTCTCCCTTCTCCATTCTGCTTCCCCCTCTCTCCCTCCTCCATTTCCCCTTCCCCCCCTCTCACCCTCCCCATTTCCGCTTCCCCTCTCTCTCCTTCCTCCATTTCTCCTTCCCCTCTCTTCCTCCCCATTTCCCCTTTCCCCCTCTCACCCTCCCCATTTCCCCTTCCCCCCTCTCTCCCTCCCCATTTCCGCTTCCCCTCTCTCTCCCTCCTCCATTTCCCCTTCCCCTCTCTTCCTCCCCATTTCCCCTTCCCCCCTCTCACCCTCCCCATTTCCCCTTCCCCTCTCTTCCTCCCCATTTCCCCTTCCCCCCTCTCACCCTCCCCAGTTCCCCTTCCCCTCTGTCTCCCTCCTCCATTTCCCCTTCCCCCTCTCCCATTTCACCTTTCCCCCTCTCACCCTCCCCATTTCCCCTTCCCCTCTCTCCCTCCCCTTTTCCCTTCCCCCCTCTCTCCCTCTTCCATTCTCCTTCCCCTCTCACCCTCCCTAATTCCCCTTGCCCTCTCTCTCCCTCCTCCATTTCCCCTTCCCTCCTCTCTCCCTCCTCCATTTCCCCTTCCCCCTCTCTCCCTCCCCATTTCTCCTTCCCCCCTCTCTCCCTCCTCCATTTCCCCTTCCCCCTCTCTCCCTCCTCCATTTCCCCTTCCCCCCTCTCTCCCTCCCCATTTCCCCTTCCCCTCTCTCTCCCTCCTCCATTTCCCCTTCTCTCTCTCTCCCTCCTCCATTTCCCCTTCCCCCCCTCACCCTCCCCATTTCCCCTTTCCCCCTCTCCCTCCCCATTTCCCCTTCCCCCTCTCCCTCCCCATTTCCTCTTCCCCTCTCTCTCCCTCCTCCATTTCCCCTTCTCTCTCTCCCTCCCTAATTCCACTTCCCCTCTCTTCCTCCCCATTTCCCCTTCCCCTCTTCCCTCCTTCGTTCCCCCTTCCCCCCTCTCTCCCTCCCCATTTCCCTTCCCCTCTCTCTCCCTCCTCCATTTCCCCTTCCCCCTCTCACCCTCCTCATTTCCCCTTCCCCATCTCTCCCTCCCCATTTCCCCTTCCCCCCTCTCACCCTCCCCATTTCCCCTTCCCCCCTCTCACCCTCCCCATTTCCCCTTCCCCCTCTCTCCCTCCTCCATTTCCCCTTCCCCCCCTCCCCCTCCCCATTTCCCCTTCCCCATCTCTCCCTCCCCTTTTCCCTTCCCCCCCCCTCCCTCCTCCATTCTCCTTCCCCTCTCACCCTCCCTAATTCCCCTTGCCCTCTCTCTCTCTTCTCCATTTCCCCTTCCCTCCTCTCTCCCTCCTCCATTTCCCCTTCCCCCCTCTCTCCCTCCTCCATTTCCCCTTCCCCCCTCTCACCCTCCCCATTTCCCCTTCCCCGTCTCTCCCTCCTACATTTCCCCTTCCCCCCTCTCTCCCTCCCCATTTCCCCTTCCCCTCTCTCTCCCTCCCCATTTCCCCTTCCCCTCTCTCTCCCTCCCTAATTCCCCTTCCCCTCTCTCTACCTCCCCATTTCCCCTTCCCCCCTCTCTCCCTCCCCATTTCCCTTCCCCTCTCTCTCCCTCCTCCATTTCCCCTTCTCCCTCTCTCCCTCCTCCATTTCCCCTTCCCCATCTCTCCCTCCTCCATTTCCCCTTCCCCTCTCTCCATCCTCCATTTCCCTTCCCCTCTCTCTCCTTCCATCATTTCCCTTTCCCCCATCCCCTCCTCCATTTCCCTTCCCCACTCTCCCCTCCTCCATTTCCCTTCCCCCCTCTCTCCCTCCTCCATTCTCCTTCCCCTCCCTCCCCATTTCCCCTCTCTCTCCTTCCTCCACTTCCGCTTCCCCTCTCTCCCTCCTCCATTTCCCCTTCCCCTTTCTCTCCTTCCTCCATTTCCCCTTACCCTCTCTCTCTCCCTCCTCCATTTCCCCTTCCCCTCTCTCCACTCCTCCATTCCCCTTCCCCTCTCTCTCCCCCCCTCCATTCCCCTTCCCCCTCCATTCCCCTTCCCCTCTCTCTCTCCCCTCCTCCATTCCCCTTCCCCTCTCTCTCTCCCCTCCTCCATTTCCCTTCCCCCCTCTCTCCCATCCTCCATTTCTCTTCCCCCTCTCTCCCCTCCTCCATTTCCCTTCCCCCCCTCCATTTCCCTTCCCCCTCTCTCCCCTCAATTCCCCTTCCTCTCTCTCTCTCCTGCTCCATTCCCCTTCTCCCCTCTATTTCCCTTCCCCTCTCTCTCCCTCCTCCATTTCCCCTTCCCTCTTTCCCCTCCTCCATTCCCCCTCCCCCGATTTCTCCTCTCACCCCAGATGACGTAGGATCAGAGATAGGCCATTCGGCCTGTTCGAGTCTGCTACTTACTGACAATCCTCCACTCATCTGGCTCCTCCATATCTCTCCCTACCCACCACTGTCCCATTTCCCATCACACCCCCTTGTCGTCTTCCATTCTCTTCCCCGCACCCTTTCCCCACCCCACACCCCACCGTCTGATCTTCCTCCTCTACTCTATCTTCCTTCCTTTTCCCCACTCCCATCTCCATTCGGGGCCTCACGCGATGCCCAATGAAGTTGAATAGCTGTATAGAGTAATAGAAGTTGAAACTCAGCAAGGCAGGGCCAGTGGGAGGGGATGTGGGGTCATTGGGGGAGGGGGGTAGAGTGGACATTGGGGGAAGTTGGGGGAGGAGTGAGGACACTGGGTGGGGTGTAGCCCTTTCTGGGCTGGTTGGGTTACCCAGCAATGGATGCCACCTGCACTGGCCCCAAGGCAAGGAATGGACTATTCGTCTGCGGGAACCGTCAACCTTTTGATATGATGCTGGCTCAGCTCTGCCCCGTATTTCTGGAGCTGGGCGTCTCACCTGTAACACTGAAAGCAGGACGTACTCATTGATGGAGAATAGGGCAGACTCGAACATAGTCATGATCAGTAGCTGGGCAGGGCTGGTCTTCCCCAGCAGAGCTCCAAACGAGATCAGGACAGACCCGGTGCAGAAGTCGGCATTGATCATGCTGGAAGAACACACAGCGCAGGCGGTCAGTCAGTCACCGGACCCTGAGCCCACCCCAACTCCAGACGGTGTAGAGGGAGCCCCCAGTGGGTCTTAGTCAGGCATGACGTGCTCAAAACCACTGGACAGGAACACAATCAGAGGCCTCACCAGTTTCACTCGTCCCTCGTCCCTCCTTTGCTCTATCCCCCTTAACTTCCCCCAAGTTCCCCATCCCTTCCCTCCTAGCTCACTACATTGCTACCCCGCCCTTTATCATCCCCTTCAACTCGCCATCCTCCGTGACTGTCCTCCCCCAACTCCCGTTCCTTCCCTGACCTCTGCGCCCCACCCAAAGGTCCTCGGTCCCCTCTCCTGCCCCTCACATTTCCCCAACTCTCCTCGCCTCCGTCCCCATGAACCACCTCCTCCCATTCCCCCCCGACATCTTCCAAACCCTCCCCTCACCTCCAAACCCTGCCCCCTTCCCCATCCAAGCCACTCCTTCCACTCACCTCACTCCGCGCCCTCCCCCCCAAATCCTCCCCTTCCATCAACCCCTTCTAAACCCTCCCCTCCACACCCCTCCAAATCCTCCCCTCCCATCAACCCCTTCCAAACCCTCCCCTCCACCCCCTCCCCCTTCCAAACCTCCCTTCCACCCCCTCCCCTCCCTCCAAATCCTCTCCTCCTATCCACCCCTTCCAAACCCTCCCCTCCGTCCCCTCTCACCCCCAAATCTTCCCCTCCGATCCACACCGTCCCCTCTCACTCCCAAATCTTCCCCTCCGATCCAGACCGTCCCCTCTCACCCCCAAATCCTCCCTCCCATCCACCCCTTCCAAACCCTCCCATCCACTCCCCTACCCCTCCAAATCTTCCCCTCCTGTCCACCCCTTCCAAACCCTCCCCTCCGTCCCCTCTCACCCCCAAATCTTCCCCTCCCGTCCACCCCTTCCAAACCCTCCCCTCCGTCCCCTCTCACCCCCAAATCTTCCCCTCCGATCCACACCGTCCCCTCTCACTCCCAAATCTTCCCCTCCGATCCAGACCGTCCCCTCTCACCCCCAAATCCTCCCCTCCCATCCACCCCTTCCAAACCCTCCCATCCACTCCCCTACCCCTCCAAATCTTCCCCTCCTGTCCACCCCTTCCAAACCCTCCCCTCCGTCCCCTCTCACCCCCAAATCTTCCCCTCCCGTCCACCCCTTCCAAACCCTCCCCTCCGTCCCCTCTCACCCCCAAATCTTCCCCTCCGATCCACACCATCCCCTCTCACTCCCAAATCTTCCCCTCCGATCCAGACCGTCCCCTCTCACCCCCAAATCCTCCCCTCCCATGCACCCCTTCCAAACCCTCCCCTCCACTCCCCTACCCCTCCAAATCTTCCCCTCCCGTCCACCCCTTCCAAACCCTCCCCTCCGTCCCCTCTCACCCCCAAATCTTCCCCTCCCATCCACACCATCCCCTCTCACTCCCAAATCTTCCCCTCCAATCCACTCCGTCCCCTCTCACCCCCAAATCTTCCCCTCCGATCCACACCGTCCCCTCTCACTCCTAAATCTTCCCCTCCGATCCAGACCGTCCCCTCTCACCCCCAAATCCTCCCCTCCCATCCACCCCTTCCAAACCCTCCCATCCACTCCCCTACCCCTCCAAATCTTCCCCTCCCGTCCACCCCTTCCAAACCCTCCCCTCCGTCCCCTCTCACCCCCAAATCTTCCCCTCCCGTCCACCCCTTCCAAACCCTCCCCTCCGTCCCCTCTCACCCCCAAATCTTCCCCTCCGATCCACACCGTCCCCTCTCACTCCCAAATCTTCCCCTCCGATCCAGACCGTCCCCTCTCACCCCCAAATCCTCCCCTCCCATCCACCCCTTCCAAACCCTCCCCTCCACTCCCCTACCCCTCCAAATCTTCCCCTCCCGTCCACCCCTTCCAAACCCTCCCCTCCGTCCCCTCTCACCCCCAAATCTTCCCCTCCCATCCACACCCTCCCCTCTCACTCCCAAATCTTCCCCTCCAATCCACACCGTCCCCTCTCACCCCCAAAATCTTCCCCTCCGATCCACCCCTTCCAAACCCTCCCCTCCGTCCCCTCTCACCCCCAAATCTTCCCCTCCCATCCACACTGTCCCCTCACCCCCAAATCTTCCCCGCCCATCCACCCCTTCCAAACCCTCCTCTCCCTCCAATTCTTCCTCCTACCATCCCCACCTGCCAAACCTGCCTTCGCCTTCCTCCCTTTCACCCCGCTCTCTCTCTCTCCTCAGCAGCCTGACCCAAAGTTGTTGCCCTCCAAAACCACCGCCCCCCCACCCCCGATACCTCTCGATGCCAACGTGGATCTTGCCATCCTCGCCCATGCTATGTAGCCAGCCCTGGACCAGCGTTGCCCACTGCAGGGAGAAAGAGGCCAGCAAGAAGTTGAAGCCCACGCTGCCGAAACCATATTTCTTCAGGAAGGTCATCAGGAAGCCAAATCCCACAAAGATCATCACGTGGACATCCTGGAAACCTGGGATTGTGGTAAGGCGGTGGTGGTGGTGGGGAAGAGAGAGCGAGAGAGAGACAGAGAGAGCAAGAGAGAGAGAGAAAACAATTAGCATTCCCCAAACATTTCTGGGACAGCTGGAAAGGGCTTCTGAGTACACAGAAGGCAAACGATGAAGGCATTTTTTGATTTAGACTCATCAACTCGAACCAGTTTCTGCTGTCTGACCTGTTCTCCCAACGGAGCCAAACCACGGTGTCCTTTTCCTCAGAGGGCAGCCCTGCTCCAGGCACCAAGCCTTTGAGATACAACCAGCCGGTTCTGCCATCAGGCCCAGCAATATTCCAACACCTTCCAGCTTACATCCTCCTTAAACCTCAGCTCACCAGAACGCTCTCCCGCCCCTCCCTATCACCTCCTCCAGCCCCTACAACTCCTCCCTATCTCTATCACCCCCTCTAGCCCCCTACACCCCGTCCCTATCTCTGTCACCCTCTCCATATCCCTGTGACACCCTCCAACCCCCTACACCCCTCCCTATCTGTCACCCCCCTCCACCCCTCCCTATCTCTGTCACCCCCTCCAGCCCCTACACCCCCTCCCTATCTCTGTCACCCCCTCCATTTCCCTGACACCCTCCAACCCCTCCCTATCTCTGTCACCCCCTCCACTCCTCCCTATCTCTGTCACCCCCTTCATATCCCTGTGACACCCTCCAACCCCCTCCACCCCTCCCTATCTCTGTCATCCCCCTCCACCCCTCCCTATCTCTGTCACCCCCTCCCTTCCCTGCGAAACCCTCCAACCCCCTATACACCCCTCCCTATCTCTATTTCACCTCCTACAATCCCTCCAAGATCTCTGAGCTTCTCCGATCCCAATTCCCATCGCTCCGGCACCGGGGGGGGGGGGCCCATGCCTTCAGCTGCCGGGAAGGGGTGTGTGTGTTCTGGAATCCCCTCCCTGAACCCGTCCCGTCTTCCCTTCCCTCCTTCCCGCACGCCACTTAAAGCCAAGCCCATTGTCTGAGCTTTTGGCTCCCATAGCTCGCTTGAGCTGAGGCTTGTCCTTGGGCAGAATGAGTCTTTGGCAGGCCTGGCGTTTAATGTTAATGTCCAATTTGCTGAACTTGGCTGCTGTGAAGTGCCTCGGGGATGTCTCTCTTCTTTAAAAAAAGGTGGCGCTGCTCGAATCTTGATGATCTGGATTCCTGTGTCAACTCCGATAACTCATAAAGCTGATGTTGCAATATTTGTGTTCAGCTCAACAGCGGTGTTTGAGCCTTTCTGGGCGAGCTGACTTTGCACCACACTTGAGTTAAACTTTTTATTGTGTGCATTCACGTTCTGCTGGTGGACACCTGTCCCAGTTTTCTGTGTACTTTGTCCCAAAGCACTGCCTGACCCCTTTATTCTGTCCAGAATGCATTCCCCACGGCGTGCAAGCCTGCACATAGCGCTGGCTGACCTTCCGAAAGGGGTTTGCTTTGGGTTCAAAGATGCAGCATGAAAATAAACATTGCTGATCATTGTGACGCATGTTTTTTTTTTCCCTACTGCTGTCTGACACGTCCGGGGCTAGCTCACTTGGAGAAAACACGAAATGCCCCTGCCTTTCGGAAAGGAAAGGGGTTCACGCCCCACTCCAGGGACCCAGAGAAATTAATCCGGATCCAGGCTTCAGGTGTCAGAGCTGAGGGAGCGGGCACTGTCAGAGAGTCAGTGCTGAGGGAGTGGGCACTGTCGGAGGGTCAGTGCTGAGGGAGCGGGCACTGTCAGAGGGTCAAGGCTGAGGGAGCGGGCACTGTCAGAGGGTCAAGGCTGAGGGAGCGGGCACTGTCAGAGGGTCAGTGCTGAGGGAGCGGGCACTGTCGGAGGGTCAGTGCTGAGGGAGCGGGCACTGTCAGAGAGTCAGTGCTGAGGGAGCGGGCACTGTCGGAGGGTCAGTGCTGAGGGAGCGGGCACTGTCAGAGGGTCAAGGCTGAGGGAGCGGGCACTGTCGGAGGGTCAGTGCTGAGGGAGCGGGCACTGTCGGAGGGTCAGTGCTGAGGGAGCGGGCACTGTCGGAGGGTCAGGGCTGAGGGAGTGCTGCACTGTCACACTGCCATCTTTGAGGTGAGCCTTTATAGTGAGACCCCTGCCTGGTTTGGAAATGGCTGTGGATGACCCTACGCCCTCAGGTGTGGAGGGAGGGTTTCTCTCCCGGTCCTGGGAGTTCGGGTTACCCCTCAGCATAAAGTGATCTGGGCGAACGTCCCTTTTATATCTGTTCCCCACCAATCCGCTGCATTGAGAGAATAAGGACATCCTGACGCTCTTTGAGGTGTTGGGGAACCCAGCCTGCACGTCTGAGCAAAACAGCAGTCCCTGCTCCCGACTGGGTGTTTGGGTCTGGAACATCGCATGCAGAAACAGCGCCACATTAGGATGGTACCTGTGACCAAACCTTTGTTCACAGCCGTGCCATTTTCTCTTGCCTAAGCCTCCCTTTGCTGGTGTCAGCACTGTCCCCACCCCACCCCTCTCCCCTTGCCCTCAACCGACAAAACACAGCCTGGGCAGGACTGGGCTATTCGGCCACAGGGGCATCACGTTTTCCTATCACGTCCAAAGGGAGAGGCAGGCTGCTGGGGGGAGGGGGAATGCTGAGATCGAAAGAGAGTGTGTCTGTGTCTGTGCGAGAGTGAGTGTGTGTGTGTGACTGAAAGTGTGTGTGTGTGAAAGCGTGTGTGTGTGAGAGAATGTGTGAGTGAGAGAGTGTGTGTGAGTGAAAGTGTGTTTGAGTGAGAGAGAATGTGTGTGTGAGTGAGAGAGTGTGAGTGAAAGTGTTTGAATGAGAATGTGTGAGTGTGTGTGAGTGAGAATGTGTTTGAGTGAGAGAGAATATGTGAGTGTGTGAGTGAGTGTGTGTGAGTGAAAGTGTTTGAATGAGAATGTGTGAGTGTGTGTGAGTGAAAGTGTGTGTGAGTGAGAGAGAATGTGTGAGTGTGTTTGAGTGAGAGAGTGTGTGTGAGTGAAAGTGTGTGTGAGTGAGTGTGTGTGAGTGAAAGTGTGTTTGAGTGAGAGAGTGTGTGTGAGTGAAAGTGTGTTTGAGTGAGAGAATGTGTGTGAGTGTGAGTGAGAGAGTGTGTGTGAGTGAGTGTATGTGTGGTGATCTGTGGGGATTGGGGATTGTTATCAATAGAGAGAGGGAGACTGTGTGTGTGTGTATATGTGAGAGAGAGAGAGAGAGAGAAAGAAGACGTTTGAGGCTATTCGTATGGGTGGGCTTCACTCACTGGGATACCTAAAGTAGAAAGCATTGTCGCTGTCGGTGATGTTGTCCTGTGCCTTCAGTCTGAACCACTCCCTGGGGTCGGTGTCACCATCGTAACGGACAAAAACAGCGAAGAGGATGATGAGCAGGATCTCCTGCAGCAGGCAGAGCAGGGGCAGTTTCAGGCGCATGTTGGTCGACGTGCTGCCCATGGTCAGAACTCTGTGCACACGGGCTCTCCGGACTAGCCAGCAGGGAAGTCTGCAAAATCCCACGGGATCGCCGCTCACACGGACACAGAGAGACGAAACCCTTCTGTCTGCTCTCAGAGCACCGACACGCAGATAGCACACAGACAGGCAGGGAACAATCTATTTATATTCCCGTACAGGCTACAGACTGAGCCAAATTCACGCCCACTTTATCTTGTCAGGTTTGCAAACAATCCAATTTGCAAACAACGAAGGGTGTGCCCAACACTTGCCATTCGGCCCCTTGTGCTCTGCTCGCAAACCTCGAAGGGACTGTTCCGGTCCTGTCTTCACTAGCCCCCGACGCTTCCTCTGGTATTTGCCTCTTTGTCCAAGAGGGCGCCCAATTCCAGGTCATTTTCATTTTCCCACCGACTTGCAACAGACAAACTCCAGAGAGGTGACAGCATCACACCACACCAAGGCCATCCCCCCCCTGCCCGGGTGCAATGAGATCAGTCCAGGGTTTGGTTAATAACAGGCGGGTAACACTGGTGCCACACAATGACCAACTCCAACAAGAGAGAATCTAACCATCACCCCCTTGATGTTCAATGGCGTTACCCTCACTGAAACACCCCATTACCAACATCCTGGTGGTTACCACTGAGAGAGAATCTAACCATCACCCCCTTGACGTTCAATGGTGTTACCATCACTGAAACACCCCACTATCAACATCCTGGGGGTTACCACTGAGAGAGAATCTAACCATCGCCCCCTTGACGTTCAATGGTGCTACCATCACTGAATCCCCCCACTGTCATCATCCTGGGGGTTACCACTGAGAGAGAATTTAACCATCACCCCCTTGATGTTCAATGGCGTTACCCTTACTGAAACACCCCACTACCAACATCCTGGTGGTTACCACTGAGAGAGAATCTAACCATCACCCCCTTGATGTTCAATGGTGTTACCCCCATTGAATCCCCCCACTATCAACATCCAGGGGGTTACCATTGAGAGAGAATCTAACCATCGCCCCCTTGATGTTCAATGGCGTTACCCTCACTGAATCCCCCCACTATCAACATCCTGGGAGTTACCATTGAGAGAGAATCTAACCATCGCCCCCTTGATGTTCAATGGCGTTACCCTCACTGAATCCCCCCACTATCAACATCCTGGGGGTTACCATTGAGAGAGAATCTAACCATCGCCCCCTTGATGTTCAATGGCGTTACCCTCACTGAAACACCCCACTACCAACATTCTCGGAACACCTTGCAGGAGTCCTGCTTGTGACCACAAATTGAACAGAAGGTGAACTCTATTTAAGTAATTTCTTTTTATCCTTAATGTAACTGAAAATGGCAACAAGATTGTGGCTACAAAATACAGCTTACTGTACCTTTAAGATATATGTGACAAGAAATCATCCATTCATCCTGGGAGTTACCATCTCCAACAAGAGAGAATCTAAGCTTCACCCTTTGACCTCCAATGGTGTTCCCATCACTGAATCCCCTCCACTATCAACGGCCTGGGGGTTACCATTAAGAGAGAATCTAACCGTCACCATCTTGACGTTCAATGGTATTCCCATCACTGAATCCCCCCACTATCAACGGCCTGGGGGTTACCATTAAGAGAGAATCTAACCGTCACCATCTTGACGTTCAATGGTATTCCCATCACGGAATCCCCCCACTATCAACATCCTGGGGTTCACCATTGAGCAGAAACTGAACTGGACCCAGCCCAGTGTCGACAGGAGCAGGTCAGAGGCTGGGAATCCTGCAGGGACTACCTCACCTCCTGACTCCCCCAGCGCCTATCCAGCATCAACAAGGCCCAAGTCAGGAGTGTGAGAGAATATTCCCCACTCGCCCTGGATGGGGGCAGCTCCAACAAAACTCGGGGAGCTCAATACCATCCAGGGACAAAGCTGCCTTCACTTGACTGGCACCGCACCCACAAACTACCCTCCAACTGATGCCCAGCCGCAGCAGTGTGTACCGTCTACAAGTCGCACTGCAGCAACTGACCAAGACTCCTTCGGGTACCTTCTAAACTTGTTACCATTTCCATTGAGAAGGACAAGGGCAGCAGATACATGGGAACACCACCCCCTTGAAAGTTCCCCTCTCAACCGCTCACCAGCCTGTCTTGGAAATGTATTGCCATTCCTGCAGTGTGTTCCTTCAAAGTCCTGGAATTCCCTCCGCACTGGCACTGCCCCGATACCACACAAGAATCCAGTGGTTTAAGAAGGTAACTCACTAAGACCTTCTCAAGGGACAATTAGGGGCAGGCAATACATGGCTGCCTCAGCCAGCGATGGCCACATCATTGTTATATTATGAACAAAATGTCTGAAATGTGTTTGTTTACAATAATCCTGGGAATAAGGTTGGGATTACTTGAAAAACCCAACAGTTTAATCCTCCATGTTTTAACACTGTCAGAGGGGCAGTGCTGAGGGAGCGGGCACTGTCAGAGGGTCAGCGATGAGGGAGCGGCACTGTCGGAGGGTCAGCGATGAGGGAGCGGGCACTGTCGGAGGGTCAGTGCTGAGGGAGTGGGCACTGTCGGAGGGTCAGTGCTGAGGGAGCAGGCACCGTCGGAGGGTCAGTGCTGGGGGAGCGGGCACTGTCGGAGGGTCAGTGCTGAGGGAGCGGGCACTGTCGAAGGGTCAGTGCTGAGGGAGCGGGCTCTGTCGGAGGGTCAGTGCTGAGGGAGTGGACACTGTCGGAGGGTCAGTGCTGAGGGAGCGGCTACTGTCGGAGGGTCAGTGCTGAGGGAGCGGGCTCTGTCGGAGGGTCAGTGCTGAGGGAGTGGGCACTGTCGGAGGGTCAGTGCTGAGTGAGTGGGCACTGTCGAAGGGTCAGTGCTGAGGGAGCGGGCTCTGTCGGAGGGTCAGTGCTGAGGGAGTGATCACTGTTGGAGGGTCAGTGCTGAGGGAGCGGGCACTATCGGAGGGTCAGTGCTGAGGGAGTGGGCACTATCGGAGGGTCAGTGCTGAGGGAGTGGGCACTGTCGGAGATGTGTTACATTTCAGGCAAGGGATGGAACAGGTATTCTGTTTGAGCCTTCCTTGAACAGTGCAGGAGTTGGGGAGGTTCGCATGTTTCCATGGCGATCCTCTAGCCCCGTCTTATACCCCTCTCTGAAAGTTATAGAAAACAGCCATGTACTGGGTCAGCATCTGCTGCTGTCGGAACCCACTGTGTGCAAACCCTTTGTGGCTTTCGCCCTTTGGATTCGTGCACTGGGATGCCAGTTAAATAGGACGGTGCCGCTGAAATTGAGCTGTCTGTTCAACTATGCAGGACCTGTCGAAGTTCAAGTCATCCGATCTTTTGTAAAGAAAGAGCTGTAGACAGAGCGAGGAAGAATTTGGTGCGATGGATGTAAATGGGACAGGAGAGTGACAGAAATGAGGACACAGCAGAGGGTGATGAACCAGATCTGCATTCTTTCGGATGCTGGACTGCGGCTGTGTTTGAAGGAATCTCTTTGTTGTCAAAAGTGGTCGATTGAAACTGTAGATGGTCTCACATTGTGGAGATCAGGGAACACTGATGCTTTGGGTGGGATTACATTTCCGGCTTTGTTTACTGAACAATTTAATAACTTACCGCTGGGGAAGATTCTTTCCATTGTTACAATTCCAAGGCAGCATTTAGACAGTGCGTACTGTTAACTCATGCTGATTCTGTACCTCAGTCTAGTTCTCAACTCTGCCTCCAAAATCACCCCACCCCCCCTTCAATTTCCCTCCCTCTGCGCCCTCTCCCACTTCAAGCCCACCTCTGCCCCGTCCTGCTTTAATAGCTACATACCACTGATCAGAAAGTGAATTCAACCTAGACACCTGCAAGAGCTGGTCAGAGGCTGGGAGTCCTCCTGACTCACCTCCTGACTCCCCAAATTCCGGATGTGCCCGAAACATCGATTTTCCTGCTTCTCAGATGCTGCCTGACCTGCTGTGCTTTTCCAGCACCACACCCTTGGCTCTAATCTCCAGCATCTTCAGTCCTGACTCCCCAGCGTTGTCCACCATCTACACGTCAGGAGTGTGATGGGATACTCCTCACTTACCCTGGATGGCTATAGCTCCGACATCACTCGAGAAGCTTGACACCCTCCAGGACAAAGTAGCTTATTTGACTGGCACCACAAACATCCACACCCTCCACCACCGAAGCTTGGAAGCAGCAGCGTGTACCATCTACAAGACATACTCACCAAGGCTCCATGGAAAGCATTTTCTAAGCCCACGACCACTTCCATATAATGGGCACTTCCATAACGTCACTTCCTGCAAGGTCCTCTCCGAGCCCCACGCATACACCATTCTGACTTGGAAATATTCCTTCAGTGTGGCAGGGTCAAAATCCTGGAATTCCCTCCCTAACGTCACTGACCCGACACCACACGAGACTCCAGCGGTTCGCCACCACCTTCTGAAAGGGCAGCAAGGGGCAGGCAATCAATGGCAGCTAAGCCAACGAGGCCCATGTCCTCTGAATGGATTTTCAAACCAGCTTGTGACTTCAGAGTAGGATTTGCGCCCCTTCACTGTGCTCTCCTGGACAGTAAGATCAAGGCTTGAGCTGTCAGTTCAGCGTCTGGGTTGTGTGGCTGCCATGTGCATTTCTGCAGTCGGGACATGGGGAGAGAGAACCGCACAGTTTCGTCAGGCCCCTTATCTCACACGGCTATGGTGGAAGGGAGTGCCGAGAGGGGAACCGGCGGGACAGGGAGGTCAGGCAATCCTTGGGGTTGGCATGTGGAGCGGGTGATGTGGGCATGTCGGCAGGGACCAGCTTTCTTGCTGCTCCATCCGTTGTAAACTGACAGCACTCCTTTCAGAAGCGAGCCACCCACAATCCAGCTCAACAGGATGTCTTGGAGGGATTGCGGGGTGGGCGCTATATAAATGCCAGGTTTCTGCAATTCAATGAATCAAGGCGTGCTCAGGTCTTCTCAGGATCGCTCCTGAGTCAAGCCTGGAGTCAAAGAAGCTGGTACCTGTGGGAGAGGACAAATGGGAATGGGCAAACGTAGGCACCATTTGTTCTTGATTCAAATCCTCAGCTCCTTTCACCACGAGGCCACCCAGTTTAGCAGTTAATGAGGTCTTTGAAATGCAGTCTCTGTCGCTCAGAGGAGTTGCCAATTCCTGCGATCAATATTGGCTTCAGAGTCCTTCAGTCCCGATGGATTCTGATCAGAGAGAACCCAGCCACCAGCACACAACCGGGTGACTGGGGTCACAACTTGTTGAGATGACCAGCCTCAAATCATTACACAAAGGAACAGGACAAGACACAGGCTGGGCTCCTTAAATGCTGACCCTCTGACAATAACAAGCTCCGTCAGCACTGACTGTCCAACAGCAACCATTCCTTCAGCACTGATTCTAGGGCAGTTCCCATGCACTGACCCTCCAACAGTGCTGCACTACCTCAGCGCTGACCCTCCCACAGTGCATCACTCCCTCAGCGCTGACCCTCTGACAGTGCTGCACTCCCTTGGCGATGACCCTCCCACAGTGCAGCGCTCCCTCAGCGCAGACCCTCCGACAGTGCTGCACTCCCTTAGCAATGACCCTCCGACAGTGCAGCTGTCCCTCAGCTCTGACCCTCCCACAGTGCGGCACTCCCTCAACACTGACACTCCCACAGTGCAGCACTCCCTCAGCGCTGACCCTCCCACAGTGCAGCGCTCCCTCAGCGCTGACCCTCCCACAGTGCAGCACTCCCTCAGTGCTGACCCTCCGACAGTGCTGCACTCCCTTGGCGATGACCCTCCCACAGTGCAGTGCTCCCTCAGCGCAGACCCTCCGACAGTGCTGCACTCCCTCAGCGCGGACCCTCCCACAGTGCAGCACTCCCTCAGCGCTGACCGCTCCGATAGTGCAGCACTCCCTCGGCGCTGACCCTCCAATAGTGCAGTGCTCCCTCAGCGCTGACCCTCCGATAGTGCAGCACTCCCTCAGCGCTGACCCTCCAATAGTGCAGCGCTCCCTCAGCGCTGACCCTCTGACAGTGCTGCACTCCCTTGGCGATGACCCTCCCATAGTGCAGCGCTCCCTCAGCGCAGACCCTCCGACAGTGCTGCACTCCCTCAGCGCGGACCCTCCCACAGTGCAGCACTCCCTCAGCGCTGACCCTCCCACAGTGCAGCACTCCCTCAGCGCTGACCGCTCCGATAGTGCAGCACTCCCTCAGCGCTGACCCTCCAATAGTGCAGTGCTCCCTCAGTGCTGACCCTCTGATAGGGCAGCACCCCCTCAGCTCTGACCCTCCAACAGTGTAGCACTCCCTCGGCACTGACCTTCTAATAGTGTTGCACTACCTCAGCATTGACCCTCCCACAGTGCAGCACTCCCGCAGCGCTGACCCTCCCACAGTGCAGCAGTCCCTCAGCGCTGACCCTCTGATAGTGTAGCACTCCCTCAGCGCTGACCCTCTGATAGTGCAGCACTCCCTCAGCGCTGACCCTCCCACAGTGCATCACTCCCTCAGCGCTGACCCTCTGACAGTGCTGCACTCCCTTGGCGATGACCCTCCCACAGTGCAGCGCTCCCTCAGCGCAGACCCTCCGACAGTGCTGCACTCCCTTAGCAATGACCCTCCGACAGTGCAGCTGTCCCTCAGCTCTGACCCTCCCACAGTGCGGCACTCCCTCAACACTGACACTCCCACAGTGCAGCACTCCCTCAGCGCTGACCCTCCCACAGTGCAGCGCTCCCTCAGCGCTGACCCTCCCACAGTGCAACACTCCCTCAGCGCTGACCCTCCCACAGTGCAGCGCTCCCTCAGCGCTGACCCTCCGACAGTGCTGCACTCCCTTGGCGATGACCCTCCCACAGTGCAGCGCTCCCTCAGCGCAGACCCTCCGACAGTGCTGCACTCCCTCAGCGCGGACCCTCCCACAGTGCAGCACTCCCTCAGCGCTGACCGCTCCGATAGTGCAGCACTCCCTCGGCGCTGACCCTCCAATAGTGCAGTGCTCCCTCAGCGCTGACCCTCCGATAGTGCAGCGCTCCCTCAGCGCTGACCCTCCAATAGTGCAGCGCTCCCTCAGCGCTGACCCTCTGACAGTGCTGCACTCCCTTGGCGATGACCCTCCCATAGTGCAGCGCTCCCTCAGCGCAGACCCTCCGACAGTGCTGCACTCCCTCAGCGCGGACCCTCCCACAGTGCAGCACTCCCTCAGCGCTGACCCTCCCACAGTGCAGCACTCCCTCAGCGCTGACCCTCCAATAGTGCAGTGCTCCCTCAGTGCTGACCCTATGATAGGGCAGCACCCCCTCAGCTCTGACCCTCCAACAGTGTAGCACTCCCTCGGCACTGACCTTCTAATAGTGTTGCACTACCTCAGCATTGACCCTCCCACAGTGCAGCACTCCCGCAGCGCTGACCCTCGCACAGTGCAGCAGTCCCTCAGCGCTGACCCTCTGATAGTGTAGCACTCCCTCAGCGCTGACCCTCTGATAGTGCAGCACTCCCTCAGCGCTGACCCTCCCACAGTGCAGCAGTCCCTCAGCGCTGACCCTCTGATAGTGTAGCACTCCCTCAGTGCTGACCCTCTGATAGTGCAGCACTCCCTCAACGCTGACACTCCCACAGTGCAGCACTCGATCAACGCTGACCCACCCACAGTGCAGCACTCCCTCAGCGCTGACCCTCCCACAGTGCAGCACTACCTCAGCACTGACCCTCTGACAGTGCAGCAGTCTCTCAGTGCTGACCCTCTGATAGTGCAGCACTCCCTCAGCGCTGACCCTCCCACAGTGCTGCACTCCCTCAGCGCTGACCCTCTGATAGTGCTGCACTCCCTCAGCGCTGACCCTCCCACAGTGCTGCACTCCCTCAGCGCTGACCCTCTGATAGTGCAGCACTCCCTCAGCGCTGACCCTCCCACAGTGCTGCACTCCCTCAGCGCTGACCCTCTGATAGTGCAGCACTCCCTCAGCGCTGACCCTCCCACAGTGTAGCACTCCCTCAATGCTGACCCTCCCACAGTGCTGCACTACTTCAGCATTGAACCTCCAACAGTGCAGCACTCACTCAGCGCTGACCCTCTGACAGTGCTGTACTCCCTCAACACTGACCCTCCCACAGTGCAGCACTCCCTCAGTGCTGACCCTCCAACAGTGCAGCACTCCCTCAGCCCTGACCCGCCGACAGTGCAGCACTCCCTCAACGCTGATCCTACCACAGTGCACCTCTCCCTCGGCGCTGACCCTCCAACAGTGCAGCACTCCCTTAGCAATGACCCTCCGACAGTGCAGCTGTCCCTCAGCTCTGACCCTCCAATAGTGCAGTACTCCCTCAGCACTGACCCTCCGATCGTGCAGCACTCCCTCAACGCTGACCTTCTCACAGTGCAGCACTCCCTCAGCGCTGACCCTCCGACAGTGCTGCACTCCCTCAGCGCTGACACTCCAATAGTGCAGCACTCCCTTAGCGCTGTCCCTCCGACAGTGCAGCACTCCCTTAGCAATGACCCACCGATAGCGCAGCACTCCCTCAACGCTGACCCTCCCACAGTGTAGCACTCCCTCAGTGCTGACCCTCCAACAGTGCAGCACTCTCTCAGCGCTGACCCTCTGATAGTGCAGCAGTCCCTCAGTGCTGACCCTCCAACAGTGCAGCACTCTCTCAGCGCTGACCCTCTGATAGTGCAGCAGTCCCTCAGCGCTGACCCTTCGACTGTGCAGCAGTCCCTCAGCGCCGAACCTCTGATAGTGCAGCAATCCCTCAGCGCTGAACCTCCGCCAATGCAGCACTACCTCAGTGCTGACCCTCTGATAGGGCAGCACTCCCTCAGCGCTGACCCTCTGATAGGGCAGCACTCCCTCAGCGCTGACCCTCTGATAGGGCAGCACTCCCTCAGCGCTGACCCTCTGATAGGGCAGCACTCTCTCAGCGCTGACCCTCCCACAGTGCTGCACTCCCTCAGCGCTGACCCTCTGACAGTGCAGCAGTCTCTCAGCGCTGACCCTCCCACAGTGCTGCACTCCCTCAATGCTGACCCTCCCACAGTGCAGCAGTCCCTCAGCGCTGTCCCTCCGATAGTGCAGCACTCCCTCAGCGCTGTCCCTCCAATAGTGCAGCACCCCTACAGCGTTGACCCTCACAGTGTAACACTCCCTCAGCACTGACCCTCCCACAGTGCTGCACTACCTCAGCATTGATCCTCCAAAAGTGCAGAACTCACTCAGCGCTGACCCTCTGACAGTGCTGTACTCCCTCAACACTGACCCTCCCACAGTGCAGCACTCCCTCAGTGCTGACCCTCCAACAGTGCAGCACTCCCTCAGCCCTGACCCGCCGACAGTGCAGCACTCCCTCAATGCTGATCCTACCACAGTGCAGCACTCCCTTGGCGCTGACCCTCCAACAGTGCAGCACTCCCTTAGCAATGACCCTCCGACAGTGCAGCTGTCCCTCAGCTCTGACCCTCCAATAGCGCAGTACTCCCTCAGCACTGACCCTCCGATAGTGCAGCACTCCCTCAACTCTGACCCTCTGATAGGGCAGCACTCCCTCAGCACTGACCCTCTGATAGGGCAGCACTCCCTCAGCACTGACCCTCCCACAGTGCAGCACTCCCTCAGCACTGACCCTCCCACAGTGCAGCACTCCCTCAGTGCTGACCCTCCCACAGTGCAGCACTCCCTCAGCACTGACCCTCCCACAGTGCAGCACTCCCTCAGCACTGACCCTCTGACAGTGCAGCACTCCCTTAGCACTGACCCTCCGACAGTGCAGCAGTCGCTCAGCACAGACCCTCCAATAGTGCAGCACTCCCTCAATGCAGACCCTTCCACAGTGTAGCACTCACTCAGCGCTGACCCTCCCACAGTGTAGCACTCCCTCAGCGCTGACCCTGTGATAGTGCAACACTCCCTCAATGCTGACCCTTCCACAGTGCTGCACTACCTCAGCATTGATCCTCCCACAGTGCAGCACTCCCTCAGCGCTGACGCACCTACAGTGCTGCACTACCTCAGCATTGACCCTCCCACAGTGCAGCACTCCCTTAGCGCCGATCCTCCGACACTGCAGCACTCCATCAGCGCTGACCCTCCAACAGTGCAGCACTCCCTCAGTGCTGACCCTCCCACAGTGCAGCACTCCCTCAGCGCTGACCCTCCAACAGTGCAGCACTCCCTCAGTGCTGACCCTCCCACAGTGCAGCACTCCCTCAGCACTGACCCTCCCACAGTGCAGCACTCCCTCAGTGCTGACCCTCCAACAGTGCAGCACTCCCTCAGCCCTGACCCGCCGACAGTGCAGCACTCCCTCAACGCTGATCCTACCACAGTGCAGCACTCCCTCGGCGCTGACCCTCCAACAGTGCAGCACTCCCTTAGCAATGACCCTCCCACAGTGCAGCTGTCCCTCAGCTCTGACCCTCCAATAGCGCAGTACTCCCTCAGCACTGACCCTCCGATAGTGCAGCACTCCCTCAACTCTGACCCTCTGATAGGGCAGCACTCCCTCAGCACTGACCCTCTGATAGGGCAGCACTCCCTCAGCACTGACCCTCCCACAGTGCAGCACTCCCTCAGCACTGACCCTCCCACAGTGCAGCACTCCCTCAGTGCTGACCCTCCCACAGTGCAGCACTCCCTCAGCACTGACCCTCCCACAGTGCAGCACTCCCTCAGCACTGACCCTCTGACAGTGCAGCACTCCCTTAGCACTGACCCTCCGACAGTGCAGCAGTCGCTCAGCACAGACCCTCCAATAGTGCAGCACTCCCTCAATGCAGACCCTTCCACAGTGTAGCACTCACTCAGCGCTGACCCTCCCACAGTGTAGCACTCCCTCAGCGCTGACCCTGTGATAGTGCAACACTCCCTCAATGCTGACCCTTCCACAGTGCTGCACTACCTCAGCATTGATCCTCCCACAGTGCAGCACTCCCTCAGCGCTGACGCACCTACAGTGCTGCACTACCTCAGCATTGACCCTCCCACAGTGCAGCACTCCCTTAGCGCCGATCCTCCGACACTGCAGCACTCCATCAGCGCTGACCCTCCAACAGTGCATCACTCCCTCAGTGCTGACCCTCCCACAGTGCAGCACTCCCTCAGCGCTGACCCTCCAACAGTGCAGCACTCCCTCAATGCTGACCCTCTCACAGTGCAGCACTCCCTCAATGCTGACCCTCTCACAGTGCAGCACTCCCTCAGCGCTGACCCTCCCACAGTGCAGCACTCCCTCAGCGCTGACCCTCTGAAAGTGCAGCACTCCTTCAACGCTGACCCTCCCACAGTGCAGCACTCCCTCAGCGCTGACCCTCCACAGTGCAGCACTCCCTCAGTGCTGACCCTTTGATAGTGCAGCACTCCCTCAGCGCTGACCCTCCAATAGTGCAGCACTCCCTCAGCGCTGACCCTTTGATAGTGCAGCACTCCCTCAGCGCTGACCCTCCAATAGTGCAGCACTCCCTCAGCGCTGACCCTCAACAGTGCAGCACTCCCTCAGCGCTGACCCTCTGAAAGTGCAGCACTCCATCAGCGCTGACCCTCCAACAGTGCAGCACTCCCTCAGTGCTGACCCTCCCACAGTGCAGCACTCCCTCAGCGCTGACCCTCCAACAGTGCAGCACTCCCTCAGCACTGACCTTTCGACAGTGCAGCACTCCCTCAATGCTGACCCTCTCACAGTGCAGCACTCCCTCAGCGCTGACCCTCCCACAGTGCAGCACTCCCTCAGCGCTGACCCTCCCACAGTGCAACACTCCCTCAGCGCTGACCCTCTGACAGTGCAGCACTCCCTTAGCACTGACCCTCCGACAGTGCAGCACTCCCTCAGCGCTGACTCTCCAATAGTGCCGCACTGCCTCAACGCTGACCCTCCACAGTGCAGCACTCCTTCAACGCTGACCCTCCCACAGTGCAGCACTCCCTCAGTGCTGACCCTCCCACAGTGCAGCACTCCCTCAGTGCTGACCCTCCAATAGTGCAGCACTCCCTCAGCGCTGTCCCTCCGATAGTGCAGCACTCCCTCAGCGCTGACCCTCCACAGTGCAGCACTCCCTCTGCGCTGACCCTCTGAAAGTGCAGCACTCCTTCAACGCTGACCCTCCCACAGTGCAGCACTCCCTCAGCGCTGACCCTCCCACAGTGCAGCACTCCCTCAACGCTGACCCTCCCACAGTGCAGCACTCCCTCAACGCTGACCCTCCCACAGTGCAGCATTCCCTCATCGCTGACCCTCCCACAGTGCAGCATTCCCTCATCGCTGACCGTACACAGTGCAGCACTCCTTCAGCGCTGACCCTCCCACAGTGCAGCACTCCCTCAACGCTGACCCTCCAACAGTGCAGCATTCCCTCATCGCTGTCTCTCCCACAGTGCAGCACTCCCTCAGCGCTGACCCTCTGAAAGTGCAGCACTCCTTCAACGCTGACCCTCCCACAGTGCAGCATTCCCTCATCGCTGACCCTCCCACAGTGCAGCACTCCCTCAGCACTGACCCTCCGACAGTGCAGCAGTCCCTCAGCGCTGACTCTCCAGTAGTGCCGCACTGCCTCAACGCTGACCCTCCCACAGTGCAGCACTCCCTCAGCACTGACCCTCCCACAGTGCAGCACTCCCTCAGCACTGACCCTCTGACAGTGCAGCACTCCCTTAGCACTGACCCTCCGACAGTGCAGCAGTCGCTCAGCACAGACCCTCCAATAGTGCAGCACTCCCTCAATGCAGACCCTTCCACAGTGTAGCACTCACTCAGCGCTGACCCTCCCACAGTGTAGCACTCCCTCAGCGCTGACCCTGTGATAGTGCAACACTCCCTCAATGCTGACCCTTCCACAGTGCTGCACTACCTCAGCATTGATCCTCCCACAGTGCAGCACTCCCTCAGCGCTGACGCACCTACAGTGCTGCACTACCTCAGCATTGACCCTCCCACAGTGCAGCACTCCCTTAGCGCCGATCCTCCGACACTGCAGCACTCCATCAGCGCTGACCCTCCAACAGTGCAGCACTCCCTCAGTGCTGACCCTCCCACAGTGCAGCACTCCCTCAGCGCTGACCCTCCAACAGTGCAGCACTCCCTCAGTGCTGACCCTCCCACAGTGCAGCACTCCCTCAGCACTGACCCTCCCACAGTGCTGCACTACCTCAGCATTGATCCTCCAAAAGTGCAGCACTCACTCAGCGCTGACCCTCTGACAGTGCTGTACTCCCTCAACACTGACCCTCCCACAGTGCAGCACTCCCTCAGTGCTGACCCTCCAACAGTGCAGCACTCCCTCAGCCCTGACCCGCCGACAGTGCAGCACTCCCTCAACGCTGATCCTACCACAGTGCAGCACTCCCTCGGCGCTGACCCTCCAACAGTGCAGCACTCCCTTAGCAATGACCCTCCGACAGTGCAGCTGTCCCTCAGCTCTGACCCTCCAATAGCGCAGTACTCCCTCAGCACTGACCCTCCGATAGTGCAGCACTCCCTCAACTCTGACCCTCTGATAGGGCAGCACTCCCTCAGCACTGACCCTCTGATAGGGCAGCACTCCCTCAGCACTGACCCTCCCACAGTGCAGCACTCCCTCAGCACTGACCCTCCCACAGTGCAGCACTCCCTCAGTGCTGACCCTCCCACAGTGCAGCACTCCCTCAGCACTGACCCTCCCACAGTGCAGCACTCCCTCAGCACTGACCCTCTGACAGTGCAGCACTCCCTTAGCACTGACCCTCCGACAGTGCAGCAGTCGCTCAGCACAGACCCTCCAATAGTGCAGCACTCCCTCAATGCTGACCCTCTCACAGTGCAGCACTCCCTCAGCGCTGACCCTCCCACAGTGCAGCACTCCCTCAGCGCTGACCCTCCAACAGTGCAGCACTCCCTCAATGCTGACCCTCTCACAGTGCAGCACTCCCTCAATGCTGACCCTCTCACAGTGCAGCACTCCCTCAGCGCTGACCCTCCCACAGTGCAGCACTCCCTCAGCGCTGACCCTCTGAAAGTGCAGCACTCCTTCAACGCTGACCCTCCCACAGTGCAGCACTCCCTCAGCGCTGACCCTCCACAGTGCAGCACTCCCTCAGTGCTGACCCTTTGATAGTGCAGCACTCCCTCAGCGCTGACCCTCCAATAGTGCAGCACTCCCTCAGCGCTGACCCTTTGACAGTGCAGCACTCCCTCAGCGCTGACCCTCCAATAGTGCAGCACTCCCTCAGCGCTGACCCTCAACAGTGCAGCACTCCCTCAGCGCTGACCCTCTGAAAGTGCAGCACTCCATCAGCGCTGACCCTCCAACAGTGCAGCACTCCCTCAGTG
Source organism: Chiloscyllium plagiosum (assembly GCF_037043375.1). Lineage (NCBI taxonomy): Eukaryota > Metazoa > Chordata > Chondrichthyes > Orectolobiformes > Hemiscylliidae > Chiloscyllium > Chiloscyllium plagiosum. The sequence continues at coordinate 50,535,187 of NW_028270188.1, forward strand.
CTGACCCTCCCACAGTGCAGCACTCCCTCAGCGCTGACCCTCCAACAGTGCAGCACTCCCTCAGCACTGACCTTTCGACAGTGCAGCACTCCCTCAATGCTGACCCTCTCACAGTGCAGCACTCCCTCAGCGCTGACCCTCCCACAGTGCAGCACTCCCTCAGCGCTGACCCTCCCACAGTGCAACACTCCCTCAGCGCTGACCCTCTGACAGTGCAGCACTCCCTTAGCACTGACCCTCCGACAGTGCAGCACTCCCTCAGCGCTGACTCTCCAATAGTGCCGCACTGCCTCAACGCTGACCCTCCACAGTGCAGCACTCCTTCAACGCTGACCCTCCCACAGTGCAGCACTCCCTCAGTGCTGACCCTCCCACAGTGCAGCACTCCCTCAGTGCTGACCCTCCAATAGTGCAGCACTCCCTCAGCGCTGTCCCTCCGATAGTGCAGCACTCCCTCAGCGCTGACCCTCCACAGTGCAGCACTCCCTCTGCGCTGACCCTCTGAAAGTGCAGCACTCCTTCAACGCTGACCCTCCCACAGTGCAGCACTCCCTCAGCGCTGACCCTCCCACAGTGCAGCACTCCCTCAACGCTGACCCTCCCACAGTGCAGCACTCCCTCAACGCTGACCCTCCCACAGTGCAGCATTCCCTCATCGCTGACCCTCCCACAGTGCAGCATTCCCTCATCGCTGACCGTACACAGTGCAGCACTCCTTCAGCGCTGACCCTCCCACAGTGCAGCACTCCCTCAACGCTGACCCTCCAACAGTGCAGCATTCCCTCATCGCTGTCTCTCCCACAGTGCAGCACTCCCTCAGCGCTGACCCTCTGAAAGTGCAGCACTCCTTCAACGCTGACCCTCCCACAGTGCAGCATTCCCTCATCGCTGACCCTCCCACAGTGCAGCACTCCCTCAGCACTGACCCTCCGACAGTGCAGCAGTCCCTCAGCGCTGACTCTCCAGTAGTGCCGCACTGCCTCAACGCTGACCCTCCCACAGTGCAGCACTCCCTCAGCACTGACCCTCCCACAGTGCAGCACTCCCTCAGCACTGACCCTCTGACAGTGCAGCACTCCCTTAGCACTGACCCTCCGACAGTGCAGCAGTCGCTCAGCACAGACCCTCCAATAGTGCAGCACTCCCTCAATGCAGACCCTTCCACAGTGTAGCACTCACTCAGCGCTGACCCTCCCACAGTGTAGCACTCCCTCAGCGCTGACCCTGTGATAGTGCAACACTCCCTCAATGCTGACCCTTCCACAGTGCTGCACTACCTCAGCATTGATCCTCCCACAGTGCAGCACTCCCTCAGCGCTGACGCACCTACAGTGCTGCACTACCTCAGCATTGACCCTCCCACAGTGCAGCACTCCCTTAGCGCCGATCCTCCGACACTGCAGCACTCCATCAGCGCTGACCCTCCAACAGTGCAGCACTCCCTCAGTGCTGACCCTCCCACAGTGCAGCACTCCCTCAGCGCTGACCCTCCAACAGTGCAGCACTCCCTCAGTGCTGACCCTCCCACAGTGCAGCACTCCCTCAGCACTGACCCTCCCACAGTGCTGCACTACCTCAGCATTGATCCTCCAAAAGTGCAGCACTCACTCAGCGCTGACCCTCTGACAGTGCTGTACTCCCTCAACACTGACCCTCCCACAGTGCAGCACTCCCTCAGTGCTGACCCTCCAACAGTGCAGCACTCCCTCAGCCCTGACCCGCCGACAGTGCAGCACTCCCTCAACGCTGATCCTACCACAGTGCAGCACTCCCTCGGCGCTGACCCTCCAACAGTGCAGCACTCCCTTAGCAATGACCCTCCGACAGTGCAGCTGTCCCTCAGCTCTGACCCTCCAATAGCGCAGTACTCCCTCAGCACTGACCCTCCGATAGTGCAGCACTCCCTCAACTCTGACCCTCTGATAGGGCAGCACTCCCTCAGCACTGACCCTCTGATAGGGCAGCACTCCCTCAGCACTGACCCTCCCACAGTGCAGCACTCCCTCAGCACTGACCCTCCCACAGTGCAGCACTCCCTCAGTGCTGACCCTCCCACAGTGCAGCACTCCCTCAGCACTGACCCTCCCACAGTGCAGCACTCCCTCAGCACTGATCCTCTGACAGTGCAGCACTCCCTTAGCACTGACCCTCCGACAGTGCAGCAGTCGCTCAGCACAGACCCTCCAATAGTGCAGCACTCCCTCAATGCAGACCCTTCCTCAGTGTAGCACTCACTCAGCGCTGACCCTCCCACAGTGTAGCACTCCCTCAGCGCTGACCCTGTGATAGTGCAACACTCCCTCAATGCTGACCCTTCCACAGTGCTGCACTACCTCAGCATTGATCCTCCCACAGTGCAGCACTCCCTCAGCGCTGACGCACCTACAGTGCTGCACTACCTCAGCATTGACCCTCCCACAGTGCAGCACTCCCTTAGCGCCGATCCTCCGACACTGCAGCACTCCATCAGCGCTGACCCTCCAACAGTGCAGCACTCCCTCAGTGCTGACCCTCCCACAGTGCAGCACTCCCTCAGCGCTGACCCTCCAACAGTGCAGCACTCCCTCAGCACTGACCTTTCGACAGTGCAGCACTCCCTCAATGCTGACCCTCTCACAGTGCAGCACTCCCTCAGCGCTGACCCTCCCACAGTGCAGCACTCCCTCAGCGCTGACCCTCTGAAAGTGCAGCACTCCTTCAACGCTGACCCTCCCACAGTGCAGCACTCCCTCAGCGCTGACCCTCCACAGTGCAGCACTCCCTCAGTGCTGACCCTTTGATAGTGCAGCACTCCCTCAGCGCTGACCCTCCAATAGTGCAGCACTCCCTCAGCGCTGACCCTCCAATAGTGCAGCACTCCCTCAGCGCTGACCCTCCCACAGTGCAGCACTCCCTCAGTGCTGACCCTCCCACAGTGCAGCACTCCCTCAGCGCTGACCCTCCCACAGTGCAGCACTCCCTCAGCGCTGACCCTTTGATAGTGCAGCACTCCATCAGCGCTGACCCTCCAATAGTGCAGCACTCCCTCAGCGCTGACCCTCCACAGTGCAGCACTCCCTCAGCGCTGACCCTCTGAAAGTGCAGCACTCCATCAGCGCTGACCCTCCAACAGTGCAGCACTCCCTCAGTGCTGACCCTCCCACAGTGCAGCACTCCCTCAGCGCTGACCCTCCAACAGTGCAGCACTCCCTCAGCACTGACCTTTCGACAGTGCAGCACTCCCTCAATGCAGACCCTCTCACAGTGCAGCACTCCCTCAGCGCTGACCCTCCCACAGTGCAGCACTCCCTCAGCGCTGACCCTCCCACAGTGCAACACTCCCTCAGCGCTGACCCTCTGACAGTGCAGCACTCCCTTAGCACTGACCCTCCGACAGTGCAGCACTCCCTCAGCGCTGACTCTCCAATAGTGCCGCACTGCCTCAATGCTGACCCTCCACAGTGCAGCACTCCTTCAACGCTGACCCTCCCACAGTGCAGCACTCCCTCAGTGCTGACCCTCCCACAGTGCAGCACTCCCTCAGTGCTGACCCTCCAATAGTGCAGCACTCCCTCAGCGCTGTCCCTCCGATAGTGCAGCACTCCCTCAGCGCTGACCCTCCACAGTGCAGCACTCCCTCTGCGCTGACCCTCTGAAAGTGCAGCACTCCTTCAACGCTGACCCTCCCACAGTGCAGCACTCCCTCAGCGCTGACCATCCCACAGTGCAGCACTCCCTCAACGCTGACCCTCCCACAGTGCAGCACTCCCTCAACGCTGACCCTCCCACAGTGCAGCATTCCCTCATCGCTGACTCTCCCACAGTGCAGCATTCCCTCATCGCTGACCCTCCCACAGTGCAGGACTCCCTCAGCGCTGACCCTCCCACAGTGCAGCACTCCCTCAACGCTGACCCTCCCACAGTGCAGCACTCCCTCAACGCTGACCCTCCCACAGTGCAGCATTCCCTCATCGCTGTCTCTCCCACAGTGCAGCACTCCCTCAGCGCTGACCTTCTGAAAGTGCAGCACTCCTTCAACGCTGACCCTCCCACAGTGCAGCACTCCCTCAGCGCTGACCCTCCCACAGTGCAACACTCCCTCAGCGCTGACCCTCTGACAGTGCAGCACTCCCTTAGCACTGACCCTCCGACAGTGCAGCACTCCCTCAGCGCTGACTCTCCAATAGTGCCGCACTGCCTCAACGCTGACCCTCCACAGTGCAGCACTCCTTCAACGCTGACCCTCCCACAGTGCAGCACTCCCTCAGTGCTGACCCTCCCACAGTGCAGCACTCCCTCAGTGCTGACCCTCCAATAGTGCAGCACTCCCTCAGCGCTGTCCCTCCGATAGTGCAGCACTCCCTCAGCGCTGACCCTCCACAGTGCAGCACTCCCTCTGCGCTGACCCTCTGAAAGTGCAGCACTCCTTCAACGCTGACCCTCCCACAGTGCAGCACTCCCTCAGCGCTGACCCTCCCACAGTGCAGCACTCCCTCAACGCTGACCCTCCCACAGTGCAGCACTCCCTCAACGCTGACCCTCCCACAGTGCAGCATTCCCTCATCGCTGACCCTCCCACAGTGCAGCATTCCCTCATCGCTGACCGTACACAGTGCAGCACTCCTTCAGCGCTGACCCTCCCACAGTGCAGCACTCCCTCAACGCTGACCCTCCAACAGTGCAGCATTCCCTCATCGCTGTCTCTCCCACAGTGCAGCACTCCCTCAGCGCTGACCCTCTGAAAGTGCAGCACTCCTTCAACGCTGACCCTCCCACAGTGCAGCATTCCCTCATCGCTGACCCTCCCACAGTGCAGCACTCCCTCAGCACTGACCCTCCGACAGTGCAGCAGTCCCTCAGCGCTGACTCTCCAGTAGTGCCGCACTGCCTCAACGCTGACCCTCCCACAGTGCAGCACTCCCTCAGCACTGACCCTCCCACAGTGCAGCACTCCCTCAGCACTGACCCTCTGACAGTGCAGCACTCCCTTAGCACTGACCCTCCGACAGTGCAGCAGTCGCTCAGCACAGACCCTCCAATAGTGCAGCACTCCCTCAATGCAGACCCTTCCACAGTGTAGCACTCACTCAGCGCTGACCCTCCCACAGTGTAGCACTCCCTCAGCGCTGACCCTGTGATAGTGCAACACTCCCTCAATGCTGACCCTTCCACAGTGCTGCACTACCTCAGCATTGATCCTCCCACAGTGCAGCACTCCCTCAGCGCTGACGCACCTACAGTGCTGCACTACCTCAGCATTGACCCTCCCACAGTGCAGCACTCCCTTAGCGCCGATCCTCCGACACTGCAGCACTCCATCAGCGCTGACCCTCCAACAGTGCAGCACTCCCTCAGTGCTGACCCTCCCACAGTGCAGCACTCCCTCAGCGCTGACCCTCCAACAGTGCAGCACTCCCTCAGTGCTGACCCTCCCACAGTGCAGCACTCCCTCAGCACTGACCCTCCCACAGTGCTGCACTACCTCAGCATTGATCCTCCAAAAGTGCAGCACTCACTCAGCGCTGACCCTCTGACAGTGCTGTACTCCCTCAACACTGACCCTCCCACAGTGCAGCACTCCCTCAGCCCTGACCCGCCGACAGTGCAGCACTCCCTCAACGCTGATCCTACCACAGTGCAGCACTCCCTCGGCGCTGACCCTCCAACAGTGCAGCACTCCCTTAGCAATGACCCTCCGACAGTGCAGCTGTCCCTCAGCTCTGACCCTCCAATAGCGCAGTACTCCCTCAGCACTGACCCTCCGATAGTGCAGCACTCCCTCAACTCTGACCCTCTGATAGGGCAGCACTCCCTCAGCACTGACCCTCTGATAGGGCAGCACTCCCTCAGCACTGACCCTCCCACAGTGCAGCACTCCCTCAGCACTGACCCTCCCACAGTGCAGCACTCCCTCAGTGCTGACCCTCCCACAGTGCAGCACTCCCTCAGCACTGACCCTCCCACAGTGCAGCACTCCCTCAGCACTGATCCTCTGACAGTGCAGCACTCCCTTAGCACTGACCCTCCGACAGTGCAGCAGTCGCTCAGCACAGACCCTCCAATAGTGCAGCACTCCCTCAATGCAGACCCTTCCTCAGTGTAGCACTCACTCAGCGCTGACCCTCCCACAGTGTAGCACTCCCTCAGCGCTGACCCTGTGATAGTGCAACACTCCCTCAATGCTGACCCTTCCACAGTGCTGCACTACCTCAGCATTGATCCTCCCACAGTGCAGCACTCCCTCAGCGCTGACGCACCTACAGTGCTGCACTACCTCAGCATTGACCCTCCCACAGTGCAGCACTCCCTTAGCGCCGATCCTCCGACACTGCAGCACTCCATCAGCGCTGACCCTCCAACAGTGCAGCACTCCCTCAGTGCTGACCCTCCCACAGTGCAGCACTCCCTCAGCGCTGACCCTCCAACAGTGCAGCACTCCCTCAGCACTGACCTTTCGACAGTGCAGCACTACCTCAATGCTGACCCTCTCACAGTGCAGCACTCCCTCAGCGCTGACCCTCCCACAGTGCAGCACTCCCTCAGCGCTGACCCTCTGAAAGTGCAGCACTCCTTCAACGCTGACCCTCCCACAGTGCAGCACTCCCTCAGCGCTGACCCTCCACAGTGCAGCACTCCCTCAGTGCTGACCCTTTGATAGTGCAGCACTCCCTCAGCGCTGACCCTCCAATAGTGCAGCACTCCCTCAGCGCTGACCCTCCAATAGTGCAGCACTCCCTCTGCGCTGACCCTCTGAAAGTGCAGCACTCCTTCAACGCTGACCCTCCCACAGTGCAGCACTCCCTCAGCGCTGACCATCCCACAGTGCAGCACTCCCTCAACGCTGACCCTCCCACAGTGCAGCACTCCCTCAACGCTGACCCTCCCACAGTGCAGCATTCCCTCATCGCTGACTCTCCCACAGTGCAGCATTCCCTCATCGCTGACCCTCCCACAGTGCAGGACTCCCTCAGCGCTGACCCTCCCACAGTGCAGCACTCCCTCAACGCTGACCCTCCCACAGTGCAGCACTCCCTCAACGCTGACCCTCCCACAGTGCAGCATTCCCTCATCGCTGTCTCTCCCACAGTGCAGCACTCCCTCAGCGCTGACCTTCTGAAAGTGCAGCACTCCTTCAACGCTGACCCTCCCACAGTGCAGCACTCCCTCAGCGCTGACCCTCCCACAGTGCAACACTCCCTCAGCGCTGACCCTCTGACAGTGCAGCACTCCCTTAGCACTGACCCTCCGACAGTGCAGCACTCCCTCAGCGCTGACTCTCCAATAGTGCCGCACTGCCTCAACGCTGACCCTCCACAGTGCAGCACTCCTTCAACGCTGACCCTCCCACAGTGCAGCACTCCCTCAGTGCTGACCCTCCCACAGTGCAGCACTCCCTCAGTGCTGACCCTCCAATAGTGCAGCACTCCCTCAGCGCTGTCCCTCCGATAGTGCAGCACTCCCTCAGCGCTGACCCTCCACAGTGCAGCACTCCCTCTGCGCTGACCCTCTGAAAGTGCAGCACTCCTTCAACGCTGACCCTCCCACAGTGCAGCACTCCCTCAGCGCTGACCCTCCCACAGTGCAGCACTCCCTCAACGCTGACCCTCCCACAGTGCAGCACTCCCTCAACGCTGACCCTCCCACAGTGCAGCATTCCCTCATCGCTGACCCTCCCACAGTGCAGCATTCCCTCATCGCTGACCGTACACAGTGCAGCACTCCTTCAGCGCTGACCCTCCCACAGTGCAGCACTCCCTCAACGCTGACCCTCCAACAGTGCAGCATTCCCTCATCGCTGTCTCTCCCACAGTGCAGCACTCCCTCAGCGCTGACCCTCTGAAAGTGCAGCACTCCTTCAACGCTGACCCTCCCACAGTGCAGCATTCCCTCATCGCTGACCCTCCCACAGTGCAGCACTCCCTCAGCACTGACCCTCCGACAGTGCAGCAGTCCCTCAGCGCTGACTCTCCAGTAGTGCCGCACTGCCTCAACGCTGACCCTCCCACAGTGCAGCACTCCCTCAGCACTGACCCTCCCACAGTGCAGCACTCCCTCAGCACTGACCCTCTGACAGTGCAGCACTCCCTTAGCACTGACCCTCCGACAGTGCAGCAGTCGCTCAGCACAGACCCTCCAATAGTGCAGCACTCCCTCAATGCAGACCCTTCCACAGTGTAGCACTCACTCAGCGCTGACCCTCCCACAGTGTAGCACTCCCTCAGCGCTGACCCTGTGATAGTGCAACACTCCCTCAATGCTGACCCTTCCACAGTGCTGCACTACCTCAGCATTGATCCTCCCACAGTGCAGCACTCCCTCAGCGCTGACGCACCTACAGTGCTGCACTACCTCAGCATTGACCCTCCCACAGTGCAGCACTCCCTTAGCGCCGATCCTCCGACACTGCAGCACTCCATCAGCGCTGACCCTCCAACAGTGCAGCACTCCCTCAGTGCTGACCCTCCCACAGTGCAGCACTCCCTCAGCGCTGACCCTCCAACAGTGCAGCACTCCCTCAGTGCTGACCCTCCCACAGTGCAGCACTCCCTCAGCACTGACCCTCCCACAGTGCTGCACTACCTCAGCATTGATCCTCCAAAAGTGCAGCACTCACTCAGCGCTGACCCTCTGACAGTGCTGTACTCCCTCAACACTGACCCTCCCACAGTGCAGCACTCCCTCAGCCCTGACCCGCCGACAGTGCAGCACTCCCTCAACGCTGATCCTACCACAGTGCAGCACTCCCTCGGCGCTGACCCTCCAACAGTGCAGCACTCCCTTAGCAATGACCCTCCGACAGTGCAGCTGTCCCTCAGCTCTGACCCTCCAATAGCGCAGTACTCCCTCAGCACTGACCCTCCGATAGTGCAGCACTCCCTCAACTCTGACCCTCTGATAGGGCAGCACTCCCTCAGCACTGACCCTCTGATAGGGCAGCACTCCCTCAGCACTGACCCTCCCACAGTGCAGCACTCCCTCAGCACTGACCCTCCCACAGTGCAGCACTCCCTCAGTGCTGACCCTCCCACAGTGCAGCACTCCCTCAGCACTGACCCTCCCACAGTGCAGCACTCCCTCAGCACTGATCCTCTGACAGTGCAGCACTCCCTTAGCACTGACCCTCCGACAGTGCAGCAGTCGCTCAGCACAGACCCTCCAATAGTGCAGCACTCCCTCAATGCAGACCCTTCCTCAGTGTAGCACTCACTCAGCGCTGACCCTCCCACAGTGTAGCACTCCCTCAGCGCTGACCCTGTGATAGTGCAACACTCCCTCAATGCTGACCCTTCCACAGTGCTGCACTACCTCAGCATTGATCCTCCCACAGTGCAGCACTCCCTCAGCGCTGACGCACCTACAGTGCTGCACTACCTCAGCATTGACCCTCCCACAGTGCAGCACTCCCTTAGCGCCGATCCTCCGACACTGCAGCACTCCATCAGCGCTGACCCTCCAACAGTGCAGCACTCCCTCAGTGCTGACCCTCCCACAGTGCAGCACTCCCTCAGCGCTGACCCTCCAACAGTGCAGCACTCCCTCAGCACTGACCTTTCGACAGTGCAGCACTACCTCAATGCTGACCCTCTCACAGTGCAGCACTCCCTCAGCGCTGACCCTCCCACAGTGCAGCACTCCCTCAGCGCTGACCCTCTGAAAGTGCAGCACTCCTTCAACGCTGACCCTCCCACAGTGCAGCACTCCCTCAGCGCTGACCCTCCACAGTGCAGCACTCCCTCAGTGCTGACCCTTTGATAGTGCAGCACTCCCTCAGCGCTGACCCTCCAATAGTGCAGCACTCCCTCAGCGCTGACCCTCCAATAGTGCAGCACTCCCTCAGCGCTGACCCTCCCACAGTGCAGCACTCCCTCAGTGCTGACCCTCCCACAGTGCAGCACTCCCTCAGCGCTGACCCTCCCACAGTGCAGCACTCCCTCAGCGCTGACCCTTTGATAGTGCAGCACTCCATCAGCGCTGACCCTCCAATAGTGCAGCACTCCCTCAGCGCTGACCCTCCACAGTGCAGCACTCCCTCAGCGCTGACCCTCTGAAAGTGCAGCACTCCATCAGCGCTGACCCTCCAACAGTGCAGCACTCCCTCAGTGCTGACCCTCCCACAGTGCAGCACTCCCTCAGCGCTGACCCTCCAACAGTGCAGCACTCCCTCAGCACTGACCTTTCGACAGTGCAGCACTCCCTCAATGCAGACCCTCTCACAGTGCAGCACTCCCTCAGCGCTGACCCTCCCACAGTGCAGCACTCCCTCAGCGCTGACCCTCCCACAGTGCAACACTCCCTCAGCGCTGACCCTCTGACAGTGCAGCACTCCCTTAGCACTGACCCTCCGACAGTGCAGCACTCCCTCAGCGCTGACTCTCCAATAGTGCCGCACTGCCTCAATGCTGACCCTCCACAGTGCAGCACTCCTTCAACGCTGACCCTCCCACAGTGCAGCACTCCCTCAGTGCTGACCCTCCCACAGTGCAGCACTCCCTCAGTGCTGACCCTCCAATAGTGCAGCACTCCCTCAGCGCTGTCCCTCCGATAGTGCAGCACTCCCTCAGCGCTGACCCTCCACAGTGCAGCACTCCCTCTGCGCTGACCCTCTGAAAGTGCAGCACTCCTTCAACGCTGACCCTCCCACAGTGCAGCACTCCCTCAGCGCTGACCCTCCCACAGTGCAGCACTCCCTCAACGCTGACCCTCCCACAGTGCAGCACTCCCTCAACGCTGACCCTCCCACAGTGCAGCATTCCCTCATCGCTGACCCTCCCACAGTGCAGCATTCCCTCATCGCTGACCCTCCCACAGTGCAGGACTCCCTCAGCGCTGACCCTCCCACAGTGCAGCACTCCCTCAACGCTGACCCTCCCACAGTGCAGCACTCCCTCAACGCTGACCCTCCCACAGTGCAGCATTCCCTCATCGCTGTCTCTCCCACAGTGCAGCACTCCCTCAGCGCTGACCTTCTGAAAGTGCAGCACTCCTTCAACGCTGACCCTCCCACAGTGCAGCATTCCCTCATCGCTGACCCTCCCACAGTGCAGCACTCCCTCAGCACTGACCCTCCGACAGTGCAGCAGTCCCTCAGCGCTGACTCTCCAGTAGTGCCGCACTCCCTTAGCACTGACCCTCCGACAGTGCAGCAGTCGCTCAGCACAGACCCTCCAATAGTGCAGCACTCCCTCAATGCTGACCCTCCCACAGTGCCGCACTGCCTCAACGCTGACCCTCCCACAGTGCAGCACTCCCTCAGTGCTGACCCTCCAACAGTGCAGCACTCCCTCAGCGCTGACCCCCTGACAGTGCCCACACTCCCTCAGCATTGACCCTCCAACAGTGTAGCACTCCCTCAGCGCTGACCCTCCAACAGTGCAGCACTCCCTTAGCTCTTACCCTTAGTATAGTGACCGACAATCCAGTGCTCACTCAGCATTAAATCTCTGTTAGTGCAGCTTTCCCTCAATACTCAATTACTCCAACCATTTTGTGTCCAATCATCCAACTGAAAATTGCCCGATAACACAAGAACAAGGAGCTTTACTCTGTATCCAGCCTTGTGCTGTCCCTGTCCTGGGAATGTTTGATGGGGGCGGGGACAGAGCAGAGGGAGCTTTGCTCTGTATCTAACCCATGTGTCCCTGTCCCTGGTAGTGTTTGATGGAGTGACAGTGTAGAGTGAGCGTTACTCTGTATCTAACCTTGTGCTGTCCCTGTCCTGGGAGTGTTTGATGTGGGGGGACAGTGTAGAGAGAGCTTTACTCAGTATCTAACCCCGTGCTGTCCCTGTCCTGGGAGTGTGTGATGGAGGGACAGTGTAGAGAGAGCTTTACTCAGTATCTAACCCCGTGCTGTCCCTGTCCTGGGAGTGTTTGATGTGGGGGGACAGTGTAGAGAGAGCTTTACTCAGTATCTAACCCCGTGCTGTCCCTGTCCCTGGGAGTGTTTGATGGGGGTCAGTGTAGAGGTAGCTTTCCCCTGTGTCTAACCCCGTGCTGTCCCTGTCCTGGGAATGTTTCCTGGGGTGACAGTGTAGAGGGAGATTTTCTCTGTATCTAACCCCACACTGTCCCTGTCCTGGGAATGTTTCCTGGGGTGACAGTGTAGACGGAGCTTTGCTCTGTATCTAACCCCACGCTGTCCCTGTCCTGGGAATGTTTCCTGGGGTACAGTGTAGAGGGTGATTTTTTCTGTATCTAACCCCACACTGTCCCTGTCCTGGGAATGTTTCCTGGGGTGACAGTGTAGAGGGAGCTTTACCCTGTATCTAACCCCGTGCTGTCCCTGTCCCTGGGAATGTTTGATGGGGTGACAGTGTAGAGGGAGCTTTACTCTGTATCTAACCCCGTGCTGTCCCTGTCCCTGAGAGTGTTTGATGGGGGACAGTGTAGACGGAGCTTTGCTCTGTATCTAACCCCACGCTGTCCCTGTCCTGGGAATGTTTGATGGTGGACAGTGTAGAGAGAGCTTTACTCTAACGCCATGCTGTCTCTGGACTAAATAAAAGGGGGAATATGACGAGACATGCAATTCCTTCAGGAGAAATAACACTGCGGAGCTGGAGTAGGCCATTGGGTCTGTTCCAGCCATTCAAACACATACTCCAGTACTCTCCCCATCCTGCTTGACAGTTTTAGCCTCTGGGTTCCTCTCCTTCTCTTTCTTAAGTAGATTCAGTCATTTCGCCCCCAGCGTGGTGGGGGATTTCACAGGCTGACCTGTCTCTGATGTCCTGAAGCATTCCCCACCCAGCTCCCCGTGTAATAATATTCCAGTGACCCAATGCTCTGGGCTCTGTCAGCCAAGCATGCTCACATCCAGCACTGGCACGTTGTCTGATGGGGTTTCACATTTTACTGATACGAAGGAGGTGAACTCTCAGCCCATCCTAGTCTGTGTAACAGTATTGCACTCTCAAACGCCCTTGTGAGCAGCCAATGAGGGAAAAGTGTCTACATCAGACAAGGCTAGCGTGCAATGTTTATATCTTGGTATTTAGCACCGACTTATCTCTGTCTGCCCGAATGCATCAGCTTGGGGGCTGCACAACGTACTGTCAAGTGTTACATTTTCCAGATTGGCATTTCTCTCGCCAATGCAGTCTGTGCTCATATCTGTGTCTCAGGACAACCTAGAAAAGGAAAGATGTGATGAAACCTAACGTTCCAGGAGTTGGAGGGGTTTGAGTTATAGGGAGACGTCAGGACCACTTTCCCTGGAGCGTCAGGGGCTGAGGGGTGACCTTATAGAGGTTTATAAAATCATGAAGGGTAATGAATAGAGTAAATAGACCAGGGTCTTTTCCCTGGGGTAGGGGGAGTCCAGAAGTTGAGGGCATAGGTGTAAAGTGAGAGGGGAAATGGATCTGGGGGACACTTTTTTTCACGCAGAGGGTGGTGTGTGTATGGAATGAGCTGCCAGAGGAAGTGGTGGAGGCTGGTACAATTACAGCACTTAAAAGGATGGGGAGGTGAATAGGAAGGGTTTAGAGGGATATGGGTCAAGTGCTGGCAAACGGGACTAGATTAGTTTAGGATATCTGGTTGGCATGGATGAATGGGACCGAAGCGTCTAATTAACAGCAGTTATGGGGTGACCAGTTCTGTTGTCCACTTCCCCCACTCCTTCCACACCAACCCCAAGGGCACTGATCGGACACACACTGCGGCTGTCACAGCCAGCACTGGTATCCCATGGCTAGCTGGCATCCCAGAAAACCGTGGCGGAGAGGGGAAGATGAGCTGTGGGAGGGGCTGATTTCAGACAGTCGGTCAGTTAAAATGTCGCTCTTCAACCTCAATCCTATGGGCTCTCACACAAGGTCTGCACCCAGTCAAAGGGAGAAAGGATTCCAATTCAAGGGAAGACCTAGGTCCAGCTGATCAGCCGATGAATCTAAGATTGACCATCACTCTGCAGAGAACTCTATTGTGGGGAAAATAACCTAACCCACGTCCCTCGTTAAATTTGCATTCGGCGTCTCTCAGCCCACTTTTCTGGAAAATGTCCTTGGTTACCAAATTTGGTGCCCAGTGGCTCATCTGAATGGAGGCCTTGGCAATGGCGAGGGGTTGGGGAATGTAGTTGGCCAATCTTGAGGGCGATTGAAACCAAAATGGCGCTCAGGCCTGCCCGCACCAGCTGTCCTCCCTCCACCATGCAGTCACACAAGCTCCCAACTCACAATCCCCAAGCTGTTGGTCAACAGGAAGCATCGCTCCTGTGGAAGGGACATTAAGTTGGCATGACCAGAACTGAGCACTGTCCTCCAAAGGAGGTCTAACTAATGTCATACCCAGCTCGATGTTAAAGGTATTTCAAGGCACTGCCTTGTCCCAACTCCCTGCCGGATTTTGAGGGAGAGTGAGCAAATGGAGGAGGCTGAGTATTTCCAAGGCAGAGAGAGAGAGATGCTGAATGAGCAAAGAACACGGAGGAGGGGGGAGCCTCAGAAGTGTTGGAAGGGGGGGCAGGAATGTGACATCGAGGCCAGCATCGGATTTGGCCGTGATCTTCCAAATGGGCAGAGCAGGCCGGAGGGGCTGAATGGCCACCAGCAGTTCCAGATTCGCATTCCGTAAAAGGTGGAAAGGCTCCTGGTCGAGATGGAGCTGATTGAGAGAAACTGGTTGGGACGACATTCCGTCATGCCTCAGCACCCTCCGTGGCGCCAGCTCACCCGCAGCCTCGAATATCACCCCACTGGATTAACCCTCGCACCCCCAGAGAGCGGGCTGGCTCAGTCCCACACTCTCACCCCACCCCCCATCCCTTACCCGCCACCAATCGGACCGAGCTCGGTCACTGCGCTCCACCTGGACAGCACTGTGTCTGGGACTCCCTCAGCAAAACAACATCGACAGTGCAGAAATGAAACAAGAGCAGAGCACGTTCGTGCATTTGCCCGGCACCTATTTCCCAGGGAGGTTCCAGATGGAACTGAAGCCGCAGGCTTTTCCACATCGCTCGCAGTTTGGAAAGTTGAAAGCCGTACTGCACAGCAATATCCCACACAGGCCAATGTGACCATGATCTAGATATCCCGTTTTCGGGGAAGTTGGTGCAGGAGTAAAAGTTGAGTCCAAGACACTGAGGACAACGGCAGAGCTATCTTTGATAAGCTGGATGAGAAGAGAGGGCAGATGGGGCCTCGACAGTGACAGCTCCCTCAGTACTGACCCTCTGACAGTGCCCACTCCCTCAGCACTGACCCTCTGACAGTCCCCGCTCCCTCAGCACTGACCCTCCGACAGTGCCCGTTCCCTCAGCACTGACCCTCTGACAGTGCCCACTCCCTCAGCACTGACCCTCTGACAGTCCCCGCTCCCTCAGCACTGACCCGCCGACAGTGCCCGCACCCTCAGCACTGACCCTCTGACAGTGTGGCACTCCCTCAGCACTGACCCTCTGACAGTGCCCGCTCCCTCAGCACTGACCCTCCCACAGTGCCCACTCCCTCAGCACTGACCCTCTGACAGTGCCCGCTCCCTCAGCACTGACCCTCTGACAGTATGGCACTCCATCAGCACTGACCCTCTGACAGTGCCCACTCCAACACTGAACCTCCAACACTGCCCACTCCCTCAGCACTGATCCTCCGACAGTGCGGCACTCCCTCAGCACTGACCCTCTGTCAGTGCCCACTCCCTCAGCACTGATCCTCCGATAATGCCCGCTCCCTCAACACTGACCCTCTGACAGTGTGGCACTCCCTCAGCACTGACCCTCCGACAGTGCCCGCTCCCTCAACAGTGACCCTCTGACAGTGTGGCACTCCCTCAGCACTGACCCTCCGACAGTGCCCACTTCCTCAACACTGATCCTCTGACAGTACCCGCTCCCTCAACAGTGACCCTCTGACAGTGAGGCACTCCCTCAGCATTGACCCTCTGTTAGTGCCCACCCCCTCAGTGCTGACCCTCTGACAATGCCCACTTCCTCAACAGTGACCCTCTGACAGTGTGGCACTCCCTCAGCGTTGACCCTCTGTTAGTGCCCGCTCCCTCAGCACTGACCCTCTGACAGTGCTTGCTCCCTCAGCACTGACCCTTCCACAGTGCCCACTCCCTCAACACTGACCCTCCGACAGTGCCCACTCCCTCAGCACTAACCCTCCGACAGTGCCCACTCCCTCAGCACTGACCCTCTGACAGTGCCCACTCCCTCAGCACTGACCCCTCGTCAGTGTCCACTCCCTCAGCACAGACCCTCTAACAGTGTGGCACTCCCTCAGCAATGACCCTCTGACAGTATCCACTCCCTCAGCACTGACCCTCCGACAGTGCCCGTTCCCTCAGCACTGACCCTCTGACAGTGCCCGCTCCCTCAGCACTGACCCTCTGACAGTGCCCACTCCCTCAGCACTGACCCTCCGACAGTGTCAACTCCCTCAGCACTGACCCTCTGACAGTGTCCACTCCCTCAGCACTGACCCTCCGACAGTGCCCACTCCCTCAGCACTGACCCTCCGACAGTGTCAACTCCCTCAGCACTGACCCTCTGACAGTGCCCACTCCCTCAGCACTGACCCTCCAACAGTGCCCACTCCCTCAGAACTAACCCTCCGACAGAGCCCACTCCCTCAGCACTGACCCTCCGACAGTGTCAACTCCCTCAGCACTGACCCTCTGACAGTACCCACTCCCTCAACACTGAACCTCCAACACTGCCCACTCCCTCAGCACTGATCCTCTGACAGTGCCCGTTCCCTCAGCACTGATCCTCGCACAGTGCCCACTCCCTCAGCACTGACTCTCTGACAGTGCCCACTCCCTCAGCACTGACCCTCTGACAGTGCCCACTCCCTCAGCACTGACCCTCTGACAGTCCCCGCTCCCTCAGCACTGACCCTCCGACAGTGCCCGCTCCCTCAGCACTGTCCCTCTGACAGTGCCCACTCCCTCAGCACTGACCCTCTGACAGTCCCCGCTCCCTCAGCACTGACCCGCCGACAGTGCCCGCTCCCTCAGCACTGACCCTCTGACAGTGTGGCACTCCCTCAGCACTGACCCTCTGACAGTGTGGCACTCCCTCAGCACTGACCCTCTGACAGTGCCCGCTCCCTCAGCACTGACACTCCCACAGTGCCCACTCCCTCAATCACTGACCCTCTGACAGTGCCCGCTCCCTCAGCACTGACCCTCTAATAGTATGGCACTCCATCAGCACTGACCCTCTGACAGTGCCCACTCCCTCAACACTGAACCTCCAACACTGTCCACTCCCTCAGCACTGATCCTCCGACAGTGCGGCACTCCCTCAGCGCTGACCCTCTGTCAGTGCCCACTCCCTCAGCACTGACCCTCCGACAGTGCCCACTTCCTCAACACTGACCCTCTGACAGTGCCCACTCCCTCAGCACTGACCCTCTGACAGTCCCCGCTCCCTTAGCACTGACCCGCCGACAGTGCCCGCTCCCTCAGCACTGACCCTCTGACAGTGTGGCACTCCCTCAGCACTGACCCTCTGACAGTGCCCGCTCCCTCAGCACTGACCCTCCCACAGTGCCCACTCCCTCAGCACTGACCCTCTGACAGTGCCCGCTCCCTCAGCACTGACCCTCTAACAGTATGGCACTCCATCAGCACTGACCCTCTGACAGTGCCCACTCCCTCAACACTGAACCTCCAACACTGTCCACTCCCTCAGCACTGATCCTCCGACAGTGCGGCACTCCCTCAGCGCTGACCCTCTGTCAGTGCCCACTCCCTCAGCACTGACCCTCCGACAGTGCCCACTTCCTCAACACTGATCCTCTGACAGTACCCGCTCCCTCAACAGTGACCCTCTGACAGTGTGGCACTCCCTCAGCGTTGACCCTCTGTTAGTGCCCACCCCCTCAGTGCTGACCCTCTGACAGTGCCCACTCCCTCAGCACTGCCCCTCTGACAGTGCCTGCTCCCTCAGCACTGACCCTTCCACAGTGCCCGCTCCCTCAACACTGACCCTTTGACAGTGTGGCACTCCCTCAGCACTCACCCTCCGACAGTGCCCGCTCCCTCAACACTGATCCTCTGACAGTGTGGCATTCTCTCAGCGCTGACCCTCTGTCAGTGCCCACCCCCTCAGCACTGACCCTCTGACAATGCCCACTCCCTCAACACTGAACCTCCAACACTGCCCATTCTCTCAACACTGACCCTCTGACAGTGTGGCACTCCCTCAGCGCTGACCTCTGACAGTGCCCACTCCCTCAGCACCGATCCTCTGTCAGTGCCCACTCCCTCAGCACCGATCCTCTGTCAGTGCACCATTCCCTCAGCACTGAGCCTCCAACAATGCAGCCCTCCCTAAACAAGGACCCTCCAATAGTGCAGTACTCCCTCAGTGCTGATTCTCTAATATTGCCTGCTCCCTCAGGATCAGCATGGTAAGTGCTGACCTGACTATTGAGCTTGAGTCTCTGGAGCAGGCGATTCGACCTGCTGGTCTTCTAACTTTGAGCAGTGAGTGTGCTACCATTGAGCTATAACTGAAGTGGGCTGCACTCTCTAACATGCCTGAGCCTGTCAACCCTTGTTCTTTTGGTCTATCAGAATGTTGAGACGGCTGGCTTTAGATCAGAAAGATTTATGAAATATATCTTGGAGAGAGCTGGATTGGCAAGCTGCTTGGCAGACACACACAGAGCTATGAAACAACTTGAACGACAGCTGATGAGTAACAAGCTCTGGAATTATGTAACATTTGCAAATGTTTGAACCACATTTTGTTTGACTCAGTCAAACCAGTAGCAGCCGAATTCACAGAAGCATTACAGATCACAACGTCAGAAGGAGATTTTCAGGAAGGACAGCCACTGGCTGATTCACCTGTCCAGTTTCGCTGCAGCCCACTGACTACTCCTGACAGGAGTCACGTCCCTCAGCCTCACTCACCTCCACATCAGAGCTCTGTGGCACTGTCAGAGGCTCAGAGCTAATGCAGCGGGCACTGTCAGAAGGTCAGAGCTGATGGTGCGGGCACTGTCAGGGGGGGTCAGAGCCAAGAGGGCGCCATACTGTCAGAGGGTCAGCGCTGACAGTACAGAGAAATAGAACCTGCATTTCTGTAGCACCTCGCCCAGTGTCAGGACATCGTATCTCATTTTGCAGACCACAAAGGTTGAAGGATTTGAGCTATAGGGAGAGGTTGAATAGGCTGGGGCTGTTTTCCCTGGAGTATCAGAGGCTGAGGGGTGAGGTGGCTCAGTGGTTAGCACTGCTGCCCCAGGGACCCAGGTTCAATTCCCACCTTGGGCGACTGTGTGGAGTTTACATGTTCCCCCTGTGTCTGCGTGAGTTTTCTTCAGGTGCTCCGGTTTCTTCCCACAGTCCAAAGATGTGCAGGCCAGGTGAATTGGCCATGCGAAATTGTTCATAGTGATAGGTTCAGAGGTAAATATAGGCTAGGGGAATGGGCCTGGGTGGGTTAGTCTTCGGAGGGTTGGTGTGTGGACTGGATGGGGCGAAGGGCCTGTTTTCATACTGTAGGGAATCTAATCTAATCTAAAATTATGAGGGGCATGGATAGGATAAATAGACAATGTCTCTTCCCTGGGATAGGGGAGTCCAGAAGTAGAGGCCATAGGTTTAGTGTGAGAGGGGAAAGATATAAAAGACCTAAGGGGCAGCTTTTTCACACAGAGGGTGGTACGTGTATGGAATGAGCTGCCAGAGGAAGTGGTGGAGGCTGGTACAATGACAACATTTAAAAGGCATCTGGATGGGTATATGAATAGGAAAGGTTTGGAGGGATATGGGCTAAGTGCTGGCAGGTGGGACTAGTTTGGGTTGGGATATCAAGCCAGCATGGACGGGTTGGAATGAAAGATCCGTTTTCGTGCTGTATGAGTCTATGACAATAGGATATAGGTGCACAATTAGGCCATTTGGCCCATTGAGTCCGGTCCACATTCAATCATGGTTGACATGTTTCTCAATCCCAATCTCCTGCCTTCTCCCCGTAATACTTGATCCCGTCATGAATCAAGAACCTATCTGTTTTAATTGCACTCAATGGCTTGGTTCCCACAGCCCTCTGCGGCGGTGAGTTCCACAGAGTCACCACCCTCTGGCTGAAGACATTCCTCCTCATCTCAATTCTGAAGAGTTGTCCATTCACTCTGAGGCTGTGCCCTCAGGTCTGAGTCTTTCCTCCAAGTGGAAACAGTTTCTCCACATTCACTCTATCCAAGCCTCTCAGTATCTCTTAAATTTCAATTTGCTCATCTCTCATCCTTCAAAACTCCAGACCCAGAGTTCTCAACCATTCCTCAAAGGACAAGCACTTCATTCCCAGGATCATTCTCGTAAACCTTCTGGACCCCTCTAAAGTCAGCACAAGCTTCCTTGGATATGGAGCCCAAAACTGCTCACAATATTCCAAACTGGTTTGACCAGAAGCTTATACAGCTACAGCAGTGTCTCTCTGCTCCTGTCATTGAGTCAGAGAGATGTCCAGCATGGAAACAGACCCTTCGGTCCAACCCGTCCATGCCGACCAGATATCCCAACCCAATCTAGTCCCACCTGACAGCACCCGGCCCATATCCCTCCAAACCCTTCCTATTCATATACCCATCCAAATGCCTCTTAAATGCAGCAATTGTACCAGCCCCCACCACATCCTCAGGCAGCTCACTCCATACACGTACCACCCTCTGAGTGAAAACGTTGCCCCTTAGGTCTCTTTTATATCTTTCCCCTCTTACCCTAAACCTATGCCCCTCTAGTTCTGGACTCCCCGACCCCAGGGAAAAGGCTTTGCCTATTTACCCTATCCATGCCCCTCATAATTTTGTAAACCTCTATAAGGTCACCCCTCAGCCTCCGACGCTCCAGGGAAAACAGCCCCAGCCTGTTCAGCCTCTCCCTGTAGCTCAAACCCTCCAACCCTGGCAACATCCTTGTAAATCTTTTCTGAACCCTTTCAAGTTTCACAACATCTTTCCGATAGGAAGGAGACCAGAATTGCACACAATATTCCAACAGCGGCCTAACCAATGTCCTGTACAGCCGCAACATGACCTCCCAACTCAAGAAACAGACTGGCGTGTTCCTGGCCCATATCCCTCCAAACCTTTCCTATTCATGTACTTATCCAAATGTCTTTTAAACACCGTAACTGTATCTGCATCCACCGCTTCCTCTGGAAGGTCATTCCACTCTGTGTAAAATAAAATTGCCCCTCATGTCTTTTTAAAATCTTTCTCCTCCCGCCTTAAAAATATGCCCCCTGGTCTTGAAATCCCCCACCCTAGGGAAAAGGTATCTACCATTCACCTTATCTGTACCTCATCTTCTTAATCACCCTGCCTATGTGACGCAAACTTCAAAGAATTATGTACCTGACCTCCTCATGTTCTTTGTTCGACAACACTATCCAAAGCCCTTTTATAATTGTATAAGTCCTGCCCGTGTTTGTTTTGCCAAAATGCGATTCCTCGCATTTGTCCAAATTAAACTCCACCTGCCACGCCTCAGTTTTCTTAACCTTAAGAGAACCCTGAACTATGTCACCCAAGTCCCTTTGTGGTTCAGATTCCAGAAGCCTTTCCCGTCTAGAAAACAGTCTATGCTTCTGTTCTTCTTACCAAAGTGCATAATCTCACACTTTCCCACACTGCATTCTTTCTGCCACGTATTTGCCCACTCGCCTAGCATGTTCAAGTCCTTCTGAAGCCTCCCTGTTTCCTCAACACTAAGGGCCCCTTGACCTGTTTTCGTGTCATCGACAATCTTAGCCAGCAATGCACACAGCTCCTTCATCCAGACCACAGATGTATAACGTGAGTAATTTGCAGACAATTTCACGTCTATACCTTGCTGTTTTGGGCAATTGTTCACAAATTGACCATTGTTTGATAAAGTAAAATATTATTTCACAGTCATCAACAACAACGACTCACATATATAAAGTGCCTTTAATGCAGTAAGATTTGTCCCCCACTAGAGATGGAGAGATGAGAAACTCAATGAGAAACTCAGTCAAAGATATTGGATTGAAGAAGTCTCTTAAAAAAGAGAGAGAGAGAGAGATGGGGTGGGAGAGGGAGAGGTTTAGGGAGGAAATTCCAGAGATCAGGGTCCCCAGGCAGGTGGAGACATGACCAGCAATGGCAAGGTGATGGAAATCGGAGGATACTGTAAAGACCAGGACTGGAGGAGCGCAAAGATCTCGGAGAGTCATAGGAGGTAGATCTCTGTCAATGGGGAGGGGGTGTAAGGGCTGGAGGGGGTGACAGAGATAGGGAGGGGGTGTAGGGGCTGGAGGGGGTGACAGAGATAGGGAGAGGGTGTAAGGAATGGAGGGGGCGACAGAGATAGGGAGGGGGAATAGGGGCTGGAGGGGGTGACAGGGATAGGGAGGGGGTGTAGGGGCTGGAGGGGGTGACAGAGATAGGAAGGGGGAATAGGGGCTGGAGGGGGTGACAGAGATAGGGAGGGGGTGTAGGGGCTGGAGGGGCAACAGAGATAGGGAGAGGGTGTAAGGGCTGGAGGGGGCGACAGAGATAGGGAGGGGGAATAGGGGCTGGAGGGGATGACAGGGATAGGGAGGGGGTGTAGGGGCTGGAGGGGGTGACAGAGATAGGGAGGGGGTGTAGGGGCTGGAGGGGGTGACAGAGATAAGAAGGGGGTGTAAGGAATGGAGGAGGTGACAGAGATAGGGAGGGGGTGTAAGGGCTGGAGGGGGTGACAGAGATAGGGAGGGGGTGTAAGGAATGGAGGAGGTGACAGAGATAGAGAGGGGGTTTAAGGGCTGGAGGGGGTAACAGAGATAGGGAGGGGGTGTAGGGGCTGGAGGGGGTGTAGGTGCTGGAGGGGGCAACAGAGATAGGGAGGGGGTGCAGGGGCTGGAGGGAGTGACAGAGATAGGGAGGGGGTGTAGGGGGCTGGAGGGGGTGACAGAGATAGGGAGGGAGTGTAGGGGCTGGAGGGGTTGACAGAGATAGGTAGGGGGTGTAGGGGCTGGAGGGGGTGACAGAGATAGGGAGGGGATGTAGGGGCTGGAGGAGGTGTCAGAGATAGGGAGGGGGTGACAGAGATAGGGAGGGGATGTAGGGGCTGGAGGAGGTTTCAGAGATAGGGAGGGGGTGCAGGGGCTGGAGGAGGTTACAGAGATGGGGGGGGTAGGGGCTGGAGGAGGTGACAGAGATAGGGAGGGGGTGTAGGGGCCGGAGGTGGTTATAGTGATAGGGAGGGGGTGTAGGGGCTGGAGGAGGTGATAGAGATAGGGAGGGGGTGTAGGGGCCGGAGGTGGTTATAGTGATAGGGAGGGGGTCTAGTAGTTGGAGGGGTTTATAGAGATAGGGAGGGGGTGTAGGGGCTGGAGGGGGTGACAGAGATAGGGAGGGGATGTAGGGGCTGGAAGAGGTGTCAGAGATAGGGAGGGGGTGTAGGGGCTGGAGGGGGTGACAGAGATAAGAAGGGGGTGTAAGGAATGGAGGAGGTGACAGAGATAGGGAGGGGGTGTAAGGGCTGGAGGGGGTGACAGAGATAGGGAGGGGGTGTAAGGAATGGAGGAGGTGACAGAGATAGAGAGGGGGTTTAAGGGCTGGAGGGGGTAACAGAGATAGGGAGGGGGTGTAGGGGCTGGAGGGGGTGTAGGTGCTGGAGGGGGCAACAGAGATAGGGAGGGGGTGTAGGGGCTGGAGGGGGTGACAGAGATAGGGAGGGGGTGTAGGGGGCTGGAGGGGGTGACAGAGATAGGGAGGGAGTGTAGGGGCTGGAGGGGTTGACAGAGATAGTTAGGGGGTGTAGGGGCTGGAGGGGGTGACAGAGATAGGGAGGGGATGTAGGGGCTGGAGGAGGTGTCAGAGATAGGGAGGGGGTGACAGAGATAGGGAGGGGATGTAGGGGCTGGAGGAGGTTTCAGAGATAGGGAGGGGGTGCAGGGGCTGGAGGAGGTTACAGAGATGGGGGGGGTAGGGGCTGGAGGAGGTGACAGAGATAGGGAGGGGGTGTAGGGGCCGGAGGTGGTTATAGTGATAGGGAGGGGGTGTAGGGGCTGGAGGAGGTGATAGAGATAGGGAGGGGGTGTAGGGGCCGGAGGTGGTTATAGTGATAGGGAGGGGGTCTAGTAGTTGGAGGGGTTTATAGAGATAGGGAGGGGGTGTAGGGGCTGGAGGGGGTGACAGAGATAGGGAGGGGATGTAGGGGCTGGAAGAGGTGTCAGAGATAGGGAGGGGGTGTAGGGGCTGGAGGAGGTGACAGAAATAGGGAGGGGTGTAGGGGCTGGAGGAGGATACAGAGATAGGGAGGGGGTGTAGGGGGCTGGAGGGGTGACAGAGATAGGGAGAGGGTATAGGGGCCGGAGGTGGTTATAGTGATAGGGAGGGGGTGTAGGGGCTGGAGGAGGTGATAGAGATAGGGAGGGGGTGTATGGGCCGGAGGTGATTATAGTGATAGGGAGGGTGTGTAGGGGCTGGAGGGGGTGACAGAGATAGGGAGGGGGTCTAGTGGTTGGAGGAGGTTATAGAGATAGGGAGGGGGTGTAGGGGCTGGAGGAGGTAACAGGGATAGGGAGGGGATGTAGGGGCTGGAGGAGGTGACAGAGATAGGGAAGGGGTGTAGGGGCTGGAGGGGGTTACAGAGATAGGGAGGGTGTGTAGGGGCTGGAGGAGGTTACAGAGATAGGGAGGGGGTGTAGGGGCTGGAGGAGGTGACAGAGATAGGGAAGGGGTGTAGGGGCTGGAGGAGGTGTCAGAGAGAGGGAGGGGGTGTAGGGGCTGGAGGAGGTTACAGAGATAGGGAGGGGGTGTAGGGGCTGGAGGAGGTGACAGAGATAGGGTGGGGGTAATTGGGCCAGAGGTGGTTACAGAGATGGGGAGGGGGTGTAGGGGCTGGAGGGGGTGACAGAGATAGGGAGGGGGTGTAGGGGCTGGAGGAGGTGACAGAGATAGGGTGGGGGTAAATGGGCCAGAGGTGGTTACAGAGATGGGGAGGGAGCAGTGAGTGGACCAAGGTATAGAAATACAGAGAAGTCTGACAGCTAGAAGAGGTTACAGAGAGGGAGGGAGGTTAAGTGTCTTTGTGGGGTGACAGAATATATAGGGGAAAGTAATGAAGAGTGGAAGGTGTTGGGGCTTTTGTGTAGATGTAGGTGGTTTTGAATTTTGGGAACTGAGGAACACAAGGACTCCATTCAGCCCATCGAGCCTGCCCCACTATTCAACCCGACGGTGGCTGATTGAATACTTCAATGCCGTTTACCCACCCATCCCCCCAGGAGTGAGAAATCTACCAACCTCTACCTTAAACACCCTCAAAGACTGAGCTTCCATAGCTCTCTGCGGGACAGAATTCCAAAGATTCACCACCTTCTGACTCAACTGAAGTCTCCTCAGTGGTATCCCCCCTTATTTTTAAATTGTGGCCCCTGGCTCTAGACTCTCCAACCATCTGAGGTGCATCAACCCTGTCTGTCCAGTTTTATGTACCTGAGATTACCTCTCATTCTTAAAACTCCAGGGAGGCAGGCTCCATTCGCCCGCTCTCTCTCCATAGGACGGTCCCAGCATCCTGGGGACAAATCTAGTGAACCCTTGCCGCATTCCCTCTATGACAATAATATCCTTCCTGAGCTAAGGAGGCCAGAACTGCGCACACAGTTACTCCGGGGGTGATCGAACCAAGCTCCTAGACCTCACTCCTCCTGTACTCGAACCCTCTCACAATAAAGGCTAACGTTCCAACAGGCTTCCTAATAGTTTGCTGCACCTGAACGTTGGCCTTCAGTGACTTATCGACAAGGACACCTGAGTCTCTTTGTATGTTTACACTTTATAACATCTTACCATTTAAGAATATTCTACACTTCTACCTCACACTGCATTCCATCTGTCAGATTCTTGACCGTTCAATACGACTGTGCAACCTTCCTGAAGTTGCCTTTCTCTCAGCCCTTATTCCCATACAGCTTTGTATCATCTGCAAGTTTGGAAATATTACATTCGGTCCCACCTCCAAATCAACAATACTTATTTTATTTATTTATTGTCAGGTGTACCTAAATACAGTGAAAAGCTTTGTTTACAAGCAGTACAGGCAGATCAACGACAGCAGTATCTGTAAACAATGACATACAGATTGTAGAGTGGGGAGAAAAAACTTGAGACAGACAGGTTACTTTGAATAGGATGTATGCTAGGCAAGATGAACATTGGCATGATCAGCATTATTTGACGTGAGAGAGTCCATTCATCAGTCTAAATTTGTCAGGGAAGAAGCTGTTCCTGGACTTGCTGGTACGTGTTCAAACTTGTGTATTTTCTGCCCTGACGGAAGATCTTGTAGGAGAGCTTTACCAGGGTGCGATGGGGCTTTGATGATATTGGCAGCTTCCATGGGTGGAAGGTTGGCTTCTGTGATGGTCTGGGCTGTGCCCACAACCCTCTGCAGTTTCTTATGGTCCTGGGTAGAGCAGTTGCCGTACCAGGCCGTTATGCATCTGGTCAGTATGCTTTCAATGGTGCATCTGGAGAAGTTGGCGAGGGTCTTAATGGACATGTCGAGTTTCCTGAGCCAGCTGAGGAAGAAGAGGCGTTGTGCCTTCTTGACAATCACATCTACGTGAGAAGTTCAGGACAGGTTGCTGGTTTTCGTCACTCCTGGGAACTTGTCGCTCTCCACTCTCTCAACCTCAGCTCTGTTGATGTGGATGGAGACGTGTACTCCTCCTTTCTTCCTGAAGTCAAAGGTCAGTTCTTTAGTTTTGCTGACATTGATTGAGAGGGTGTTCTCAATGCACCCCCATGTCACCAAGCCCTCTATCTCCTTTCTGTATTTATTGTGAACAGCTGGGGACCAAGCACTGAGCCTTGTGGTACCCCATAAGTCAAAGTCAGCCATCATGACAATGACCCATTCATTCCTACTCTGTTTCTGTCAGCCAATCATTAATCTGTGCCAGGACATTACCTCCCATCTCCCAGATGCTTTAATTTTTGAACTAGTCTCATTTACTGGGAGCCTTTATCAAAAACCTCTTATGAGTCTATGACAATAGGATATAGGTGCACAATTAGGCCATTTGGCCCATTGAGTCCGGTCCACATTCAATCATGGTTGACATGTTTCTCAATCCCAATCTCCTGCCTTCTCCCCGTAATACTTGATCCCGTCATGAATCAAGAATCTATCTGTTTTAATTGTACTCAATGGCTTGGTTCCCACAGCCCTCTGCGGCGGTGAGTTCCACAGAGTCACCACCCTCTGGCTGAAGACATTCCTCCTCATCTCAATTCTGAAGAGTTGTCCCTTCACTCTGAGGCTGTGCCCTCAGGTCTGAGTCTTTCCTCCAAGTGGAAACAGTTTCTCCACATTCACTCTATCCAAGCCTCTCAGTATCTCTTAAATTTCAATTTGCTCATCTCTCATCCTTCAAAACCCCAGACCCAGAGTTCTCAACCATTCCTCAAAGGACAAGCCCTTCATTCCCAGGATCATTCTCGTAAACCTGCTGGATCCCTCTAAAGTCAGCACAAGCTTCCTTGGATATGGAGCCCAAAACTGCTCACAATATTCCAAACTGGTTTGACCAGAAGCTTATACAGCTACAGCAGTGTCTCTCTGCTCCTGTCATTGAGTCAGAGAGATGTCCAGCATGGAAACAGACCCTTCGGTCCAACCCGTCCATGCCGACCAGATATCCCAACCCAATCTAGTCCCACCTGACAGCATTCGGCCCATATCCCTCCAAACCCTTCCTATTCATATACCCATCCAAATGCCTCTTAAATGCAGCAATTGTACCAGCCTCCACCACATCCTCTGGCAGCTCACTCCATATACGTACCGCACTCTGAGTGAAAAAGTTGCCCCTTAGGTCTCTTTTATATCTTTCCCCTCTCACCCTAAGCCTATGCCCTCTAGTTCTGGACTCCCCGACCCCAGGGAAAAGGCTTTGCCTATTTATCCTATCCATGCCCCTCATAATTTTGTAAACCTCTATAAGGTCACCCCTCAGCCTCCGACGCTCCAGGGAAAACAGCCCCAGCCTGTTCAGCCTCTCCCTGTAGCTCAAACCCTCCGACCCTGGCAACATCCTTGTAAATCTTTTCTGAACCCTTTCAAGTTTCACAACATCTTTCCGATAGGAAGGAGACCAGAATTGCACACAATATTCCAACAGCGGCCTAACCAATGTCCTGTACAGCCGCAACATGACCTCCCAACTCAAGAACACTGGCGTGTTCCTGGCCCATAACACTCCAAACCTTTCCTATTCATGTACTTATCCAAATGTCTTTTAAACACCGTAACTGTATCTGCATCCACCACTTCCTCTGGAAGGTCATTCCACTCTGTGTAAAATAAAATTACCCCTCATGTCTTTTTAAAATCTTTCTCCTCCCGCCTTAAAAATATGCCCCCTGGTCTTGAAATCCCCCACCCTAGGGAAAAGGTATCTACCATTCATCTGTACCTCATCTTCTTAATCACCCTGCCTATGTGACGCAAACTTCAAAGAATTATGTACCTGACCTCCTCATGTTCTTTGTTCGACAACACTATCCAAAGCCCTTTTATAATTGTATAAGTCCTGCCCGTGTTTGTTTTGCCAAAATGCGATTCCTCGCATTTGTCCAAATTAAACTCCACCTGCCACGCCTCAGTTTTCTTAACCTTAAGAGAACCCTGAACTATGTCACCCAAGTCCCTTTGTGGTTCAGATTCCAGAAGCCTTTCCCGTCTAGAAAACAGTCTATGCTTCTGTTCTTCTTACCAAAGTGCATAATCTCACACTTTCCCACACTGCATTCTTTCTGCCACGTATTTGCCCACTCGCCTAGCATGTTCAAGTCCTTCTGAAGCCTCCCTGTTTCCTCAACACTAAGGGCCCCTTGACCTGTTTTCGTGTCATCGACAATCTTAGCCAGCAATGCACACAGCTCCTTCATCCAGACCACAGATGTATAACGTGAGTAATTTGCAGACAATTTCACGTCTATACCTTGCTGTTTTGGGCAATTGTTCACAAATTGACCATTGTTTGATAAAGTAAAATATTATTTCACAGTCATCAACAACAACGACTCACATATATAAAGTGCCTTTAATGCAGTAAGATTTGTCCCCCACTAGAGATGGAGAGATGAGAAACTCAATGAGAAACTCAGTCAAAGATATTGGATTGAAGAAGTCTCTTAAAAAAGAGAGAGAGAGAGAGAGAGAGATGGGGTGGGAGAGGGAGAGGTTTAGGGAGGAAATTCCAGAGATCAGGGTCCCCAGGCAGGTGGAGACATGACCAGCAATGGCAAGGTGATGGAAATCGGAGGATACTGTAAAGACCAGGACTGGAGGAGCGCAAAGATCTCGGAGAGTCATAGGAGGTAGATCTCTGTCAATGGGGAGGGGGTGTAAGGGCTGGAGGGGGTGACAGAGATAGGGAGGGGGTGTAGGGGGCTGGAGGGGGTGACAGAGATAGGGAGAGGGTGTAGGGGCTGGAGGGGGTGACAGAGATAGGGAGGGGGTGTAGGGGGCTGGAGGGGGTGACAGAGATAGGGAGGGGGTGTAGGGGCTGGAGGGGGTGACAGAGATAGGGAGGGGATGTAGGGGCTGGAAGAGGTGTCAGAGATAGGGAGGGGGTGTAGGGGCTGGCGGAGGTGACAGAAATAGGGAGGGGTGTAGGGGCTGGAGGAGGATACAGAGATAGGGAGGGGGTGTAGGGGGCTGGAGGGGTGACAGAGATAGGGAGAGGGTATAGGGGCCGGAGGTGGTTATAGTGATAGGGAGGGGGTGTAGGGGCTGGAGGAGGTGATAGAGATAGGGAGGGGGTGTATGGGCCGGAGGTGATTATAGTGATAGGGAGGGTGTGTAGGGGCTGGAGGGGGTGACAGAGATAGGGAGGGGGTCTAGTGGTTGGAGGAGGTTATAGAGATAGGGAGGGGGTGTAGGGGCTGGAGGAGGTAACAGGGATAGGGAGGGGATGTAGGGGCTGGAGGAGGTGACAGAGATAGGGAAGGGGTGTAGGGGCTGGAGGAGGTGTCAGAGAGATGGAGGGGGTGTAGGGGCTGGAGGAGGATACAGAGATAGGGAGGGGGTGTAGGGGCTGGAGGAGGTGACAGAGATAGGGTGGGGGTAAATGGGCCAGAGGTGGTTACAGAGATGGGGAGGGAGCAGTGAGTGGACCAAGGTATAGAAATACAGAGAAGTCTGACAGCTAGAAGAGGTTACAGAGAGGGAGGGAGGTTAAGTGTCTTTGTGGGGTGACAGAATATATAAGGGAATGTAATGAAGAGTGGAAGGTGTTGGGGCTTTTGTGTAGATGTAGGTGGTTTTGAAGTTTGGGAACTGAGGAACACAAGGACTCCATTCAGCCCATCGAGCCTGCCCCACTATTCAACCCGACGGTGGCTGATTGAATACTTCAATGCCGTTTACCCACCCATCCCCCCAGGAGTGAGAAATCTACCAACCTCTACCTTAAACACCCTCAAAGACTGAGCTTCCACAGCTCTCTGTGGGACAGAATTCCAAAGATTCACCACCTTCTGACTCAACTGAAGTCTCCTCAGTGGTATCCCCTCTTATTTTTAAATTGCGGCCCCTGACTCTAGACTCTCCAACCATCTGAGGTGCATCAACCCTGTCTGACCAGTTTTATGTACCTGAGATTACCTCTCATTCTTAAAACTCCAGGGAGGCAGGCTCCATTCGCCCGCTCTCTCTCCATAGGACGGTCCCAGCATCCTGGGGACAAATCTAGTGAACCCTTGCCGCATTCCCTCTATGACAATAATATCCTTCCTGAGCTAAGGAGGCCAGAACTGCGCACACAGTTACTCCGGGAGTGATCGAACCAAGCTCCTAGACCTCACTCCTCCTGTACTCGAACCCTCTCACAATAAAGGCTAACGTTCCAACAGGCTTCCTAATAGTTTGCTGCACCTGAAAGTTGAAACTTTATTGCTGGAACAGCACAGCAGGTCAGGCAGCATCCAGGGAACAGGAGATTCGACGTTTCGGGCACAGGCCCTTCTTCAGGAATGAGCAGAGAGTGTTCAGCAGGAGAAGATAAAAGGTAGGGAGGAGGGACTTGGATGAGGGGCGTTGGAAATGTGATAGGTGGAAAGAGGTCAAGGTGAGGGTGATAGGTCAGAGTAGGATCGAGGCGGAGAGGTCAAGAAGAAGACTGCAGGTCAGGAAGGCGGTGCCTGGCTGGAGGGATTCGGCTGAGACAAGGTGGGGGGAGGGGGGATGAAGGAACTGGTGAAGTCCAAGT
Source organism: Chiloscyllium plagiosum (assembly GCF_037043375.1). Lineage (NCBI taxonomy): Eukaryota > Metazoa > Chordata > Chondrichthyes > Orectolobiformes > Hemiscylliidae > Chiloscyllium > Chiloscyllium plagiosum. The sequence goes on from NW_028270188.1 coordinate 50,566,369, forward strand.
TCATCCCCTGTGGTTGGAGGGTTCCCAGTCGGAAGATAAGACGCTCCTCCTCCGACCGTGGCATTGTTGTGGTTTGGCGGTGGATGAGTCCAATGACCTGCATATCCTCGGTGGAGTGGGAGGGGGAGTTGAAATGCTGTGCTACAGGGTGGTTGGGTTGGTTCGTCCGGGTGGCCCAGAGGTGATGAACTTGGACTTCACCAGTTTCTTCATCCCCTCTCCCCCCACCTTGTCTCAGCCGAATCCCTCCAGCCCGGCACCGCCTGCCTGACCTGCAGTCTTCTTCTTGACCTCTCCGCCTCGATCCTACTCCGACCTATCACCCTCATCTTGACCTCTTTCCACCTATCACATTTCCAACGCCCCTCCTCCAAGTCCCTCCTCCCTACCTTTTATCTTCTCCTGCTGAACACTCTCTGCTCATTCCTGAAGAAGGGCCTGTGCCCGAAACGTCGAATCTCCTGTTCCCTGGATGCTGCCTGACCTGCTGTGCTGTTCCAGCAATAAAGTTTCAACTTTGAACTCCAGCATCTGCAGACCTCACTTGCACCTGAAAGTTGGCCTTCAGTGACTTATCGACAAGGACACCTGAGTCTCTTTGTATGTTTACACTTTATAACATCTTAGCATTTAAGAATATTCTACACTTCTACCTCACACTGCATTCCATCTGTCAGATTCTTGACCGTTCAATACGACTGTGCAATCTTCCTGAAGTTGCCTTTCTCTCAGCCCTTATTCCCATACAGCTTTGTATCATCTGCAAGTTTGGAAATATTACATTCGGTCCCACCTCCAAATCAACAATACTTATTTTATTTATTTATTGTCAGGTGTACCTAAATACAGTGAAAAACTTTGTTGACAAGCAGTACAGGCAGATCAACGACAGCAGTATCTGTAAACAATGACATACAGATTGTAGAGTGGGGGGAAAAAACTTGAGACAGACAGGTTACTTTGAATAGGATGTATGCTAGGCAAGATGAACATTGGCATGATCAGCATTATTTGACGTGAGAGAGTCCATTCATCAGTCTAAATTTGTCAGGGAAGAAGCTGTTCCTGGACTTGCTGGTACGTGTTCAAACTTGTGTATTTTCTGCCCTGACGGAAGATCTTGTAGGAGAGCTTTACCAGGGTGCGAAGGGGCTTTGATGATGTTGGCAGCTTCCATGGGTAGAAGGTTGGCTTCTGTGATGGTCTGGGCTGTGCCCACAACCCTCTGCAGTTTCTTATGGTCCTGGGTAGAGCAGTTGCCGTACCAGGTCGTTATGCATCTGGTCAGTATGCTTTCAATGGTGCATCTGGAGAAGTTGGCGAGGGTCTTAATGGACATGTCGAATTTCCTGAGCCAGCTGAGGAAGAAGAGGCATTGTGCCTTCTTGACCATCATATCTACGTGGGAAATTCAGGACAGGTTGCTGGTTTTCGTCACTCCTGGGAACTTGTCGCTCTCCACCCTCTCAACCTCAGCTCTGTTGATGTAGATGGAGACGTGTACTCCTCCTTTCTTCCTGAAGTCAAAGGTCAGTTCTTTAGTTTTGCTGACATTGATTGAGAGGGTGTTCTCAATGCACCCTCATGTCACCAAGCAGTACAGGCAGATCAACGACAGCAGTATCTGTAAACAATGACATACAGATTGTAGAGTGGGGGGAAAAAACTTGAGACAGACAGGTTACTTTGAATAGGATGTATGCTAGGCAAGATGAACATTGGCATGATCAGCATTATTTGACGTGAGAGAGTCCATTCATCAGTCTAAATTTGTCAGGGAAGAAGCTGTTCCTGGACTTGCTGGTACGTGTTCAAACTTGTGTATTTTCTGCCCTGACGGAAGATCTTGTAGGAGAGCTTTACCAGGGTGCGATGGGGCTTTGATGATGTTGGTAGCTTCCATGGGTGGAAGGTTGGCTTCTGTGATGGTCTGGGCTGTGCCCACAACCCTCTGCAGTTTCTTATGGTCCTGGGTAGAGCAGTTGCCGTACCAGGCCATTATGCATCTGGTCTGTATGCTTTCAATGGTGCATCTGGAGAAGTTGGCGAGGGTCTTAATGGACATGTCGAATTTCCTGAGCCAGCTGAGGAAGAAGAGGCGTTGTGCCTTCTTGACCATCACATCTACGTGGGAAGTTCAGGACAGGTTGCTGGTTTTCGTCACTCCTGGGAACTTGTCGCTCTCCACCCTCTCAACCTCAGCTCTGTTGATGTGGATGGAGACGTGTACTCCTCCTTTCTTCCTGAAGTCAAAGGTCAGTTCTTTAGTTTTGCTGACATTGATTGAGAGGGTGTTCTCAATGCACCCCCATGTCACCAAGCCCTCTATCTCCTTTCTGTATTTATTGTGAACAGCTGGGGACCAAGCACTGAGCCTTGTGGTACCCCATAAGTCAAAGTCAGCCATCATGACAATGACCCATTCATTCCTACTCTGTTTCTGTCAGCCAATCATTAATCTGTGCCAGGACATTACCTCCCATCTCCCAGATGCTTTAATTTTTGAACTAGTCTCTTTTGCTGGGAGCCTTTATCAAAAGCCTCTTGAAAATCTAAATTTATTACATCCACTGACTCCCCTCTATCAAATACGGGGTAGACCATTTAGGACAGAGATAAGGAGAAACTTCTTCACCCAGAGAGTGGTGGCTGTGTGGAATGCTCTGCCCCAGAGGGCAGTGGAGGCCCAGTCTCTGGATTCATTTAAGAAAGAGTTGGATAGAGCTCTCAAGGATAGTGGAATCAAGGGTTATGGAGATAAGGCAGGAACAGGATACTGATTGAGGATGATCAGCCATGATCATATTGAATGGTGGTGTAGGCTCGAAGGGCAGAATGGCCTACCCCTGCACCTATTGTCTATTGGAATCACAGAGTCACAGAAATGTATAGCACAGAAACAGACCTTTCGGTCCAACTCATCCATGCCAACCAGATATCTCAACCCAGTCTAGTCCCACCTGCCAGCACAACACCCATATCTCTCTCAACCCTTTCTATTCATATACCCATCCAGATGCCTTTTAAATGATGGAAATTAGTGGACCCAGAACCGAATTGGGTCACTCTACTGGTCACAGGCCTCCAGTCTGAAAAGCAACCCTCCTCCACCACCCTCTGTCGTCTACCTTCAAACCAGTTCTCTATCCAAATGGCTAGTTTTCCCTGAGTTCCATGAGATCTAACCTTGCTAAGCAGTCTCCCATGGGGAAGCCTTACTGAAGTCCATATAGATCACATCTACTGCTCCGCCCTCATCAATCTTCTTTGTTATTTCTTAAAAAAACTCAATCAAGTTTGTGAGACATGATTTCCCATGCACAAAGCCATGTTGACTATCCCTAATCAGTCCTAGCCTTTCCAAATACATGTACATCATGTCCCTCAGGATTCCCTCCAACAACTTGTCCACCACTGATATCAGGCTCACTAGTCTATAGTTCCCTGGCTTGTCCTTACCACCTTTCTTAAATAGTGGTACCATGTTAGCCAATCTCCTGTTTTCTGGCACCTTACCTGTGACTATCGATGAAACAAATATGTCAGCAAGGGACCCAGCAATCACTTCTCTAGCTTCCCACAGAGCTCTAGGATACACCTGATCAGGTCCTGGAGATTTATCTAATTTTATGTGCTTCAAGACATCCAGCACTTCCTCCTCTGTAATATGGATATTTTTCAAGCTGTCACCATCTATTTCCCTACATTCTATATCTTCCATGTCCTTTTCTACAGTAAATACTGATGCAAAATACTCGTTTCTAATCTCCCCCATCTCCTGTAGCTTGCTGATCTTTGAGGGTCCCTATTCTCTCCCTAGTTACCCTTTTGTCCTTGAAGTATTTGTCAAAACTCTTTGGATTCTCCTTAACTCTATTTACTAAAGGTATCTCATGTCCCCTTTTTGCCCTCCTGATGTCCCTCTTAAGTATACTCCTTTAGCCTTTATATTCTTCTAAGAAGAATATATTCTGTATACCTGACATATGCTTCCTTCTTTTTCTTAACCAAACCCTATATTTCTCTAGTCATCCAGCATTCCCTATACTTACCAGCCTTCCCTTTCACCCTAACAGGAATATAGTTTCTCTGGACTCTCCTTATCTCATGTTTGAAGGCTTCCCATTTTCCAGCTGTCCCCTTACCTGCGAATTTCTGCCCCCAATCAGCTTTTGAAAGCTCTTGCCTAATACCATCAAAATTAGCCTTCCTCCAATTTAGAACTTCAACTTTTAGGTCTGGTCTATCCTTTTCCATCACTATTTTAAAACTAATAGAATTATGGTCGCTGGCTCCAAAGTGCTCCCCCATGACACCTGTGCCCTGCCTTATTTCCCAAGAGTAGATCAAGTTTTGCACCTTCTCTAGTAGGTACATCCACATACTGAATCAGAAAATTGCCTTGTATATACTTAAGAAATTCCTCTCCATCTAAACCCTTAACACTATGGCAGTTCCAGTCTATGTCTGGAAAGTTAAAATCCCCTACCATGACTACCCTATTATTCTTACAGAAAGCTGAGATCTCCTTACAAATTTGTTTCTCAATTTCCTACTGACTATTAGGGGGTCTATAATACAATCCCAATCAGGTGATCATCTCTTTCTTATTTCTCAGTTCACCCAAATAACTTCCCTGGATGTACTTCCAGGAATATCCTCCCTCAGCACAGCTGTAATGCTATCCTTTACCAAAAATATCACTCCCCGTCCTCTCTTGCCTCCCTTTCTATCCTTCCCATAGCATCCTTAGCAATCAATTTAAACTTTTTTCTGTTTTTTTTAACCCTTGCTTCTGAAATACAGAAGTCACATGACACCAGAGTATAGTCAATAGATTTATTTGAAATCACAAACTTTCAGAGCTGCTCCCTCTTCAGGTGATGTCATCTGACGAAGAAGTAGTGATTTGAAAGCTAGCGATGTCAAATAAACTCTATAACCTGGTGGCGTCTGACTTCTGACTTTGTTCACCCTAGTCCAACAACAGCACCTTCACGTCTTTTTAAATAGCACAGGAACATTTTTCACCTTTCACTACTCCAGAAGCAGTTGAGATTCTAGAGAATTTAGGACGATAATCGCCAATCCATTGACAATCTCTATATTAACCACCTACAACACCGTGGAGGTAGACCATCAGACCTCGAAGAATTGTCAACTTTCACTCCCATTTAATTTCCCCAGTCCAATCTTTTTACAAATGCTACTTTCCTTCGACTCCTCAGTCTCCTTAACATTTTGGATTTCGGTTCATGATTAAATTCGAAGATGAGGAGAGGATTGGAGAGTGCGTCAATCTCCTGGGGAGCCAACCTGCAAACTTGTGGACTCAGAGTAAGAGAGATAGAGAGGCAAAATAATTGGGAATTGAGTGACACAAAGGAGATGAAAACAAATCAGGGTTTTCAGAACAGGAGCTGGCAAGACTCGATGCCTGGCGATGCAGTTGAAAGGGACTCTTTGATGGTTTGTCCAGTTCTGCGTAACATGCACAGCATAATAATCCAGTCAGGCAGTACTGATCTGCCAAGGGCTTTCTCTCTCTGAACAAGTGCCCACAGTATAAGAGGCACATTGAGACAGTATGCACTTCCACAACAATAACAAGGCCTCTAGGCTCACGTCCCGTAATTCGGGAAATACAGAAGCAGCAGGAAGTGCTCAACTGACTCCAGGCACAATGAAACCCTCCATGTGTTGGTCACCTGCAGATCCGCCTATCCCTACACTGCCCTGGTCATCAGCTAATTTTCCCTCTTGTCAGTTTCAGTACCTTCACTTCCCCAACAACCTCACTGTCACCTCTAGTTCCTATACCATTCCCTATAACCTACGCTTGCCCAACCCCCCCTCCCCCACCCTGTGTCACCTCCTATAGCCCCTACAATCCTCCCTAAACAAACACACAAAACAACAGTGCAGACAGGGAAGAAGAAACAGGGAGAGAGAATACTGGAGAGAGGAAGGCAGAATACTGGGTCAAGGGAAAGATTCTTGATAATGTGGATGTGCAGAGGGATCTTGGAGTTCATGTACGAAGATCCCTGAAAGGTGCTATCCAGGTTGATAGTGCAGTTAAGAAGGGATACTGTATGTTAGGTTTTACTGGTAGAGAGATTGAGTTCCAGAGTTGTAATGTCATGCTGCCGCTATACAAAACGCTAGTGCGGCTGCACTTGGAATATTGTGTACAGTTCTGGTCGCCCCATTACAGGAAGGATGTTGCCTGGTCTGGAGGGAACGTCTTAAGAGGAAAGGCTGAGAGACGTGGGTCTGTTCGCATTGGAGAGAAGGCGGCTAAGGGGGGAATTTGATGGAGACATACAAGATGGTCAGAGAATTAGATAGAGTAGACCATGAAAGTCTTTTTCCTAGGATAATGATGTCAGCTTGTACAAGGGGGCATAACTACAAATTGAGGGGTAATAGATTGAGACAGATGTCAGAGGCAGGTCCAGAGGTGGTAAGGGTGAGGAATGCCCTGCCTGCCAATGTAGTTAACACAGCCACATTAGGGAGATTTAAGCAATCCTCGGATAAGCACAGGGATGATGATAGGATAGTGTAGAGAGAGATGGGCTTAGATTAGTTCACAAGTTGGGCCGAAGGGCCTGTTCTGCGCTGTATTGTTCTATGTACAGATATTGAATTCACAGTGAGAGAGAGATAGAAAGAGAGAGAGAGAGAGAGAATGTTGTGAATGAGAGAAAGAGAAAAACAGGAACACATATAGAGAAAGAGAGACGGTGCCAATGAGATGGAGGAGGAAGAGAGAGAGAGAAATAAACACAGAGGATGACAGCCCTGTGAGAGAAAGACAAGGAGTGAGAGAGAAAAATGCCAAGGGTGAGAAAGAGATAGGAACACAGAGAGAGAAAGACAATGCAGTGAGAGACAAAGAGGGATAGAATGTTGCGAATGACAAAAAAAGATATTTACTGAAACAGAAATAGTGCAGTACTAATGAGACAAAAGAGAGGAAAACTCAGAGAAAGACAGTCCAGAGAGAGAGAGGATGCAGAGTGAGAGACAGAGGTAGGAACGCAGAGAGAGAGAGAGAGAGAGAAAGAGATAGAGAGACAGTTTGGGGGTGGGAGAATGTTGTAAGAGAAACATAGGCACAGAGAAGGGGGGGAAGAGAGAGAGAGAGAGAAGGGGGGAAGAGAGAGAGAGAGAGAAGGGGAAGAGAGAGAGAGAGAGAAGGGGGGAAGAGAGAGAGAGAGAGAAGGGGGGAAGAGAGAGAGCGAGAGAGGGGGGCAGAGAGAGAGAGACAGAGAGAGAGAGAGAAAGGGAAGAGAGAGAGAGAGAGAAGGGGGGCAGAGAGAGAGAGAGAGAGAAGGGGGAAGAGAGAGAGAGAGAAGGGGGGAAGAGAGAGAGCGAGAGAGGGGGGCAGAGAGAGAGAGACAGAGAGAGAGAGAAAGGGAAGAGAGAGAGAGAGAGAAGGGGGGCAGAGAGAGAGAGAGAGAAGGGGGGCAGAGAGAGAGAGAGAGAGAGAAGGGGGCAGAGAGAGAGAGAGAAGGGGGGAAGAGAGAGAGAGAGAAGGGGGGCAGAGAGAGAGAGAGAGAGGGAGAGAGAAGGGGGAGAGAGAGAGAGAGAGGGAGAGAGAAGGGGGAAGAGAGAGAGAGAGAGAGAAGGGGGGCAGAGAGAGAGAGAGAGAAGGGGGGGCAGAGAGAGAGAGAGAGAGAGAGAAGGGGGAAGAGAGAGAGAGAAGGGGGGAAGAGAGAGAGAGAAGGGGGGCAGAGAGAGAGAGAGAGAGGGAGAGAGAAGGGGGGAGAGAGAGAGAGAGGGAGAGAGAAGGGGGAAGAGAGAGAGAGAGAGAAGGGGGGGCAGAGAGAGAGAGAAGGGGGCAGAGAGAGAGAGAGAGAGAGAAGGGGGAAGAGAGAGAGAGAGAAGGGGGGCAGAGAGAGAGAGAGAAGGGGGCAGAGAGAGAGAGAGAGAGACAGAGAGAGAGAGAAGGGGGAAGAGAGAGAGAGAGAGAGAAGGGGGGCAGAGAGAGAGAGAGGGAGAGAGAAGGGGGAGAGAGAGAGAGGGAGAGAGAAGGGGGAAGAGAGAGAGAGAGAGAGAGAAGGGGGGGCAGAGAGAGAGAGAGAGAAGGGGGGCAGAGAGAGAGAGAGAGAGAGAGAAGGGGGAAGAGAGAGAGAGAGAGAGAGAGAGAGAGAGAAGGGGGGCAGAGAGAGAGAGAAAGAGAGAGACAGATAGACAGAAAGAAAGAGAGAGGCCGTGCAATGCCATAGAGACAGAGGGGCAGTGAAGAAGGATACAGAGAGAGGGATAGCACAATCAAAGATAGACAGAATGCCGAGAGTGACAGACCAGGGAGATCATGTTGTAGTTGTACAGAACATTGTTTAAGCCACTTTTGGAATATTATGTGCAATTCTGGTCTCCCTGTTATAGGAAGAATGTTGTGAAACTTTGAAGGGTTCAGAAAAGATTTATAAGGATTTTGTCAGGATTAGAGGGTTTAAGCTATGTGGAGAGGCTGAATAGGCTGGGGTTGTTTTCCCTGGAGTGTCGGGAGGCTAAGGGGTGACATTATAGAGATTTATAAAATCATAAGGGGCATGGACAGTGTAAATAGCCAAGGTCTTTTCCCTGGAGTGGGTGTGGCCAGAACTAGGTTTAGGGTAAGGGGGAATAATTTAAAAGGGACATAAGGGACAATGATTTCATGCAGAGGGTGGTGCATGTATGAAGTGGCTGCTACAATTACAACATTTAAAATGCATTTGGATAGCTATATGAATAGGATGGGTTTAGAGGGATATGGGTCAAGTGCTGGCAAACGGGACTGGATTAGTTCAGGATACCTGGTCAGCATTGACAAGGTGGACCGAGGGGTCTGTTCCCATGCTAACTATCTCTATGACTAAGTTAAAAAATCACACAACACCAGGTTATAGTTCAACAGGTTTAATTGGAAGCACACTAGCTTTCGGAGCGACGCTCCTTTGATTGTGAGGAGCGTCGCTCCGAAAGCTAGTGCTTCCAATTAAACCTGTTGGACTGTAACCTGGTGTTGTGTGATTTTTAACTTTGTACACCCCAGTCCAACACCGGCATCTCCAAATCATATCTCTATGACTCTATGACATAAGAGTGGAGTGCTAGAGAGACAGACGGACAGACAGCGAGAGGTAGCACAGAGAGAGTGTGCAAGACAAGAACAGAGAGGTAGCACAGAAACAGTGAGACAAGGAAAGAAAGAGATACTAAAGTATGAGAGAGAGATAGTACAGAGGGCGAGCGATGTGAGGAAAGAGACAGTCAGAGATGACGCAATGTTAAAGACAGTAAAGAGAGAAGCTGTGAGAGAGCTAAAGAGAGAGAGAGTGTCAGGGCTAACAGTTTTCCTGCAGAAATGCAGTGACCCCTCAGACTGGACATTTTGCAGCCAAGCTGTCCTGTCACTGTGTCCCACAGGGAAATAATAAGTATGATTGACAGAGGCATCTCTAATTAAAAACAGAAAGCTCGAACCATGGGAACTGGCAGGCACTGAGCTGTGTATCTCTACCCTGCTCACCCACTGATTGGCAGGAAGAGAGAAATAGTGGCAATATGTGAAGGAGTAAAGAAGTGACATTTGAGCTGGGACACTTAGTCTCTAGGACAATACATCCTTTAAAAACCTGGACATTAATTGCCCGCCTTCGAGGCATAAGATCGCAAGAACACGCACACACAATGAACATCACACAGTCTCTGCACAATGCAGGCTAAACAGGCTGTTTGTTTTTGGCATTCAAGAGCTGAACTGTACTCGTTCCACAACAATAAGGCAGAGCCTGGGGCAGGATTAATGTGTGTCACTGAAGATCTGACAGCCAGACAGTTTTACCATCTCTCAACTCACCCTGTCCATCCTTGCCCTCGAGGCCACACAGCCCCATTCATCACACCTCCAACCCCACGACTGAGGAGGAAAGCATCCCAACTGAGGTAAGGGATGTTGGTGGAGGTGGAAAGTTGAGAGGGTTCAGCAGGGGGTGGGCGCGTTGCTGGCGCTGCCTGATGTCAAGACAATTACACAGTTTATCCTTTATTCCCCTCCCAGCTTCTCAATCGGAGGTAGGGCCTATCGACCAGGAACTCTCTCAATCTGGGTAAAAAAATGAAATAAAAACTAAGTGAGAAACAAAACTGTTAGGTGCATGAGTCAGAGGGAAATGGGTCTGGGTGGGTTACTCTTCGGAGGGTTGGTGTGGACTGGTTGGGCTGAAGGGCCTGTTTCCACACTGTAGGGAATCTAATCTAATCTAACCTAAAAAAACAGAAGTTGTTGGAAAGGCTCAGCAGGTCTGGAAGCATCTGTGAAGCCATGATGCAGAGGTGCTGGTGCTGGATTGGGATGGACAAAGTTAAAAATCACCCAACACCAGGTTATAGTCAACAGGTTTATTTGGAAGCACTAGCTTTCGGAGCGCTGCTCCTCTGCCAGGTAGCTAGTGGGATAGGATCATAGGACACAGAATTTATAGCAAAATATCACAGTGTCATGCAACTGATGCGATACATTGAACAAACCTAGATTGCTGTTAAGTCTTTCATCTTTCAGAATGGGTTGCAGGATTTGATTAATTAACATATAAATCCCAGAACTTCCTCAGTTCTGAGGAAGGGTAACTGGACCCAAAATGTTAACTTTGATTTCTCTGCACAGGTGCTGCCAGAGCTGCTGAGCTTTTCCAGCTACTTCGCTTTTTGTGTCTCAGGCTGGAGTCTTGGCATCATCGGGGAGGGGAAAAAGAGAGTCAGGACGGGGGGGGGGGGGGGGGGGGGGGAGGCGAGAGAAAAAGTGGTGGGGTGAGTGTGACAGAGGAAGAGAGGGGAAGAGTGAGAGGAAGGCAGAAGGCCAGGGACAGCATGAAGGAAAGTGAAGGAAAGTGAAGGGCAGAGAGGCGCAGAGACGGTTAAGGGGGGAGACTGAATGCGGACATACAAAATTAAGCAGAACGTTATGATAAAGGGAGAAACCGTTCCCACTGGCAGGAGGGTCAGTCACCATTTGAACAGAATCAGCAAAGGAACTAATAGGAGGGGAAGGAGGAGAAAAAAACTAATTGCTGAAAAAGCTCAGCAGGTGAGGCAGCCTATGGGAAAGGAAATCAGAGCTAATGTTTTGGGCTTTCTCTCCACAGATGCTGCCAGAGCTGCTGAGATTTATCATGCAATCAATCTCTGTTTCTGCTTTTTGATTCAGATTTCCAGCACCCGCAGTTCTTTCAAGTTTTTGAGAGGAGAATTTGTTTTTTTTGACACAGTGAGTTGTTGTGGTCTGGTATCTCAAAGGGAGCAGATTCAACAGGAACTTTTGAAAGGGTAGGGTGGGAATTGGGAGGAGGATTCAACAGGGAAAATTTGTAGGGGCTGGGGAAGAATTCGGGTTGGGGTGTGGGGGTATGGAGGGGAGCGCAACTGAGTCTGCAGCTCTCACAAAGAGCTAGCAAAGGAATGGCAGGCCTAACAGCCTCTGTTTATCTCTCCACCCTTCAGGCACTCTGCCTGTATTCCTGATGAAGGGCTTTTGCCCGAAACGACGATTTTACTGCTCCTCGGGTGCTGTCTGAATTGCTGTGCTTTTCCAGCACCACTCTAATCTAGACTCTGGTTTCCAGCATCTGCAGTCACTGTTTTTACCTAACAGCCTCCTATGGTGGTGCAACATTTAAGAGTTTGTAGCAGCATGGGGAGTACACACGAGGACCTACAAAGTGAAACCAGCACTGCACCCAGAGTTGTGGGAGGGTGGAACTACACCATGATGCTTTTACATTAGTATTCTCCATAGAAGACTGGGAGGAAAAGGCAGGAGTGTGGGATGGGCTGAGCTGTGCTCACAGGGAGCTGGCATGAAGTTGACCGGCTGAGTGGCCTCCAACTGTGTTGCATAATTCCACTGTGATTCTCAGTGTCTTACTTGCTTTGTTTATTTGAAATGACAATGCTACATCTATTGACCTGCCTAACCATAGTCACATTTCCCCTACTCCCCTCCAACACCTGAATCCCACAGCACCAACATCTGACCCAGGGCAGCTGGAGCTATACCCCTTCCTGTCCCTGATCCCCAATGCCTCTCCCTCCTGCAGAAGCTGCCTCAATCCATTTCCTTCACCCACCTAACACTCCAATGACCCCAGCTAGTCTGGTTTCCAATTCAGGAGCTTTCTTATGATTATCTCCAAAAACATGGACTCATTGGAACATGCCATTCAGCCCCTTGGGGCTACATTACAATTTCTGACGATCGTGCTTTAAAAAAACAGGATATGGGCATTGCATGATGGTCTTATAATGCATTCCCACCCCGATAAGCATTCAATTCCCCCTTGCTTATCACAATTTTTTTTATTTGTTCAACAGCATTTATTGCCTCTCTTTAATTACCCAGAGAATAGTTAAGAGTCAACCACATTGCTGTGGATTTGGAGTCATGTTTAGGTCAGGTAAGGATAGATTTCCTTCCCTAAAGGACATGGTGAACCAGATGGTCCTATCCTGACAATCAGCGATGGTTTCATGGTCTTCATTAATTTCAGATTTTAACTGAATTCAAATTCCACCATCTGCCACAGCAGGATTTTAACCTGGGTCCCCAGAACATTACCTGGGTCTCTGGATTAATAGTCTAGCCAATGATGCAGAGGTGCTGGTATTGGACTGGGGTGGACAAAGTTAAAAATCTCACAACACCAGGTATAGTCCAACAGGTTTATTTGGAAGTACTAGCTTTCAGAGCGCTGCTCATTCATCGGATAGCTAGTGGGGCAGGATCATAGGACAAGAAATTTATCGCAAAATATCACGGTGTCATACAGGTCATCATCTCACGTTATACCCACCTGTACATTACAAAAATATTCAAAGATTCTGCCTTCCTGATGAAGAATTCGAAAGACTTACCAAACATGTAAAGATAATTTTTTTTCTGTTTTAAATGGATGACCCCTGATTTGTCAACAGTGAATCTGTAATCTCCCACAAGAGGAACCACTCTCTCCAATACTGCCTTGTCTAGGTCCCTCAAGACCTTTCAGTCTTCCCCTCATCTTCTAAACTCCAGTGGGTACAAGTCCAGCCTGTGCAAGCTTTCCTCAGAAAACAACCGAGTTCCATTCCGGGGGGGGGGTCGTGGAGTCCATTAAACATTCTCCGAACTGTCTCCAATATATGTACATCCTTCCTTAAATAGCTTGGGACGGCTGGTTTGTGACACAGCAGTGTGAGGTCAATCCCCGCACCTACTGATGTTACCTATCTCCCCTTGCCTGATGTCATACAGACCTACAGCACGGCAACAGGCTCTTTGGCCCAATTTGTCCATCTTGGCCAGTTTTCACAATTAAACTTAGGTCCTTTTTAAATCCCCCCCCCCATCACCTTAAACCTATGCCTGTTAGTTTTGCACTTCTCCACCCTGGGAATAACACCTTATCTATTTACCCTATCCATGCCTGTCATGATTTTATAAACCTCTATGAGGCCATCCCTCAGCCTCCAACACTCCAGGGAAATTAGCCCCAGCCTATTCAGCCTTTCCCGAGGGCTCAAACCCTCCAATCCAGGCATCATCCTTGTGAATCTTCTCTGAACCCTTCAAGTTTCACATCCCTCCTATAGGAGGGAGAGCAGAATTGCACGCAGTATTCCAAAATTGGTCTAATTAATGTACTCTATAGCCACAATATGACATCCCAACTCTATACTCAACACATTGACCCTCCCACTCCACCGAGGATATGCAGGTCATTGGACTCATCCACCGCCAAACCACAACAACGCGACGGTCGGAGGAGGAGCGTCTTATCTTCCGACTGGGAACCCTCCAACCACAGGGGATGAACTTGGACTTCACCAGTTTCTTCATCCCCCCTCCCCCCACCTTGTCTCAGCCGAATCCCTCCAGCCCGGCACCGCCTTCCTGACCTGCAGTCTTCTTCTTGACCTCTCCGCCTCCATCCTACTCCGACCTATCACCTTCACCTTGACCTCTTTCCACCTATCACATTTCCAACGCCCCTCCTCCAAGTCCCTCCTCCCTACCTTTTATCTTCTCCTGCTGAACACTCTCTGCTCATTCCTGAAGAAGGGCATGTGCCCGAAACGTCGAATCTTCTGTTCCCTAGATGCTGCCTGACCTGCTGTGCTGTTCCAGCAATAAAGTTTCGACATTGACCAATTAAGGCAAGTACACCAAACACCACCTTCACCAACCTGTATGCAACTCCACTTTCAATGAACTGTGAATCTGCACTCCAGGTCTCTCCCTGCAGAGGGTGGTGCGTGTCCGGAATGAGCTGCCAGAGGAAGTGGAGGTAGCTGGTACAATTACAATATGGGTATATGAATAGGAGGATTTGGAGGGATAGGGGCCATATGCTGGCAAATGGGACCAGATTTATTTAAGATATCTAGTCAGCATGGACGAGTTGGACCAAAGGGTCTGTTTCCATGATGTACAACTCTATGATTCTAGTCCCATTTCCTCCATACTTAGCCCATCCACGTACGTTTCTAAATGTTTCTTAAAATACAAATTGTACTCACTTCCACCCCTACCTCTGGCAGCCCATTCCAGACACTCACCATCCTCAGTGTGAAAAAAAGTGTCCCTCTGGACATTTCTGTATCCCTCCCCTCTCACCTTAAAACTCTTTAGGTTTTCACTCCCCTGCCATGATGAAAAACTGTTGGCTGTCTACATTATCTACGGCTCTAAAGATTTTAGACCTCTACAAAGTCACCCCTCAGTCTCCTACGCTCCAGGAAAAAAGGTCCCAGCCTATCCAACCTCTCCTTATAACTCAAATCTTTACATCCTAGTAAATCTTGATTGCACTCTTTCTAGTTTGGTAATATCCTTCCTAGCTGAAAATGTGTTGCTGGAAAAGCGCAGCAGGTCAGGCAGCATCCAGGGAACAGGAGAATCGACGTTTCGGGCATAAGCCCGAAGAAGGGCTTATGCCCGAAACGTGGATTCTCCTGTTCCCTGGATGCTGCCTGACCTGCTGCGCTTTTCCAGCAACACATTTTCAGCTCTGATCTCCAGCATCTGCAGACCTCACTTTCTCCTCAATATCCTTCCTATAGTAGGACAACCAGAACTGCATGCAACACTGCATATGAGCCTCACCAACATCTTGTACAAGACGCTCAAACTCATATAATCAATGCTCTGACTGACGAAAGCAAAGTGTGGTGACTCTCAGATTAAATTAACCACTTGTCTTTTCTCTCTCTCTCTCTCATGAGACTATGGTGTCTTTACCTTTGACTCCAGATTGGGTCTCTCTCTGAAGCATAAACTGCCAATTTGTGTATGCGATTCCCCTTAACGATAAAAGTTTGATGAGCTCCATTCATTTCTTCAGACTGAGGCTTGGGAATTCACTGCTAGTGGGTAGCCGAACGAGTGTTCGCGCTGGATG
Source organism: Chiloscyllium plagiosum (assembly GCF_037043375.1). Taxonomy (NCBI): domain Eukaryota; kingdom Metazoa; phylum Chordata; class Chondrichthyes; order Orectolobiformes; family Hemiscylliidae; genus Chiloscyllium; species Chiloscyllium plagiosum. The sequence goes on from NW_028270188.1 coordinate 50,581,803, forward strand.
ACGGAGCAGCGACAAGGATGAGGACAACACAAACACTATTTGTGCTGCATCTCCTGAGCCTGGGTGCCTGTGGTCCGTATTACTACAGGCCGCAGGCAGGACGGAGCGGCGAGGAGTACAGATACCATGTCCGAGGGGATCAAGGTAATCGTCAACATCTCTCACTCAGTTCCACGACACACAGTGGACAGCTGGTCAGACTTAGATAGAGCCCATTTCACCATTCAGTTCATACCCAACTGAAGTTGCAGGTAGTTTATACTGGGAGTGTGTGATGGGGGACAGTGTAGAGGGAGCTTTACTCTGTATCTAACCCCGTGCTGTCCCTGTCCTGGGAGTGTTTGATGAGGGGACAGTGTAGAGGAAGCTTTACTCTGTATCTAACCCCGTGCTGTCCCTGTCCCTGGGAGTGTTTGATGGGGGGGACAGTGTAGAGGGAGCTTTCCTCTGTATCTAACCCCGTGCTGTCCCTGTCCTGGGGAGTGTTTGATGGGAGGACAGTGTAGAGGGAGCTTTACTCTGTATCTAACCCCGTGCTGTCCCTGTCCCTGGGAGTGTGTGATGGGGGACAGTGTAGAGGGAGCTTTACTCTGTATCTAATCCCGTGCTGTCCCTGGGAGTGTTTGATGGGGGGACAGTGTAGAGGGAGCTTTCCTCTGTATCTAACCCCGTGCTGTCCCTGTCCTGGGAGTGTTTGATGGGGGGACAGTGTAGAGGGAGCTTTACTCTGTATCTAACCCCGTGCTGTCTCTGTCCTGGGAGTGTTTGATGGGGGGGGGGCAGTGTAGAGGGAGCTTTACTCTGTATCTAACCCCGTGCTGTCCCTGTCCTGGGAGTGTTTGATGGGGTAGGGAGGGGACAGTCTGGAAGGGCTGAGTGGCCATGTGTTGACTCTTGCTGTGCCTTCTCACCCCCACCCCAAGCGTTGCTGGGCCACATCCAGTACCTGGAGAGGTCGGGCCCGCGCTCGGTGCGCGCCCACGCCGGGGTGAACGTGACGCTGCCGTGCCGCCTCCGGGTGGTGCCCCGGGATTACCGCCTCAAGTGGGTGAAGCTGGGCCGCTCGCCCCGGGAGGACATCGCGCTGATGGCCGACAGCCGCCGGGAGCGCGCGCGCGGGCCGTTCGCAGCGCGAGCCTCGCTGCCCCGCGCCGACCGGCACGACCTCTCACTGCGCCTGCGCGACGTCCGCCTGGAAGATTCTGGAAGCTACAAGTGCGAGCTCATCAACGGCGTCGACGACGACAGTGTCACCGTGGAGCTGCGGCTGGACGGTACGGGGTGGGGTCGTGTTTGGGGTGAGGTCGGGTTGGGAGTGGGGTCTGGGGTGTGAGGGTGGGGTTGGCGTTGGGTGTGTGTGGGTGGGGTCCGGGGTTGGCGGTGTGAGGGTGGGGTCCGGGGTTGGCGGTGTGAGGGTGGGGTCCGGGTTTGGCGTTGGGGGTGTGTGGGTGGGGTCTGGGGTTGGCGGTGTGTGGGTGGGGTCCGGGGTTGGCGTTGGGGGTGTGAGGGTGGGGTCTGGGGTTGGCGGTGTGAGGGTGGGGTCCGGGGTTGGCGTTGGGGGTGTGAGGGTAGGGTCCGGGGTTGGCGGTGTGAGGGTGGGGTCCGGGGTTGGCGGTGTGAGGGTGGGGTCTGGGGTTGGCGGTGTGAGGGTTGGGGTCCGGGGTTGGCGTTGGGGGTGTGAGGGTGGGGTCCGGGGTTGGGGGTGTGAGGGTGGGGTCTGGGGTTGGCGGTGTGAGGGTGGGGTCCGGGGTTGGCGTTGGGGGTGTGAGGGTGGGGTCCGGGGTTGGGGGTGTGAGGGTGGGGTCTGGGGTTGGCGGTGTGAGGGTGGGGTCTGGCGTTGGGGGTGTGAGGGTGGGGTCTGGGGTTGGCGGTGTGAGGGTGGGGTCTGGCGTTGGCGTTGGGGGTGTGAGGGTGGGGTCCGGGGTTGGCGTTGGGGGTGTGAGGGTGGGGTCCGGGGTTGGGGGTGTGAGGGTGGGGTCTGGGGTTGGCGGTGTGAGGGTGGGGTCTGGCGTTGGGGGTGTGAGGGTGGGGTCTGGGGTTGGCGGTGTGAGGGTGGGGTCTGGCGTTGGCGTTGGGGGTGTGAGGGTGGGGTCCGGGGTTGGCGTTGGGGGTGTGAGGGTGGGGTCTGGGGTTGGGGGTGTGAGGGTGGGGTCTGGGGTTGGCGTTGGGGGTGTGAGGGTGGGGTCTGGGGTTGGGGGTGTGAGGGTGGGGTCCGGGGTTGGGGGTGTGAGGGTGGGGTCCGGGGTTGGGGGTGTGAGGGTGGGGTCCGGGGTTGGGGGTGTGAGGGTGGGGTCCGGGGTTGGGGGTGTGAGGGTGGGGTCCGGGGTTGGCGGTGTGAGGGTAGGGTCCGGGGTTGGCGGTGTGAGGGTGGGGTCTGGGGTCTGGGGTGTGAGGGTAGGGTCCGGGGTTGGCGGTGTGAGGGTGGGGTCCGGGGTTGGCGGTGTGAGGGTTGGGGTCCGGGGTTGGCGTTGGGGGTGTGAGGGTGGGGTCTGGGGTTGGCGGTGTGAGGGTGGGGTCCGGGGTTGGCGTTGGGGGTGTGAGGGTGGGGTCTGGGGTTGGCGGTGTGAGGGTGGGGTCTGGCGTTGGGGGTGTGAGGGTGGGGTCTGGGGTTGGCGGTGTGAGGGTGGGGTCTGGCGTTGGGGGTGTGAGGGTGGGGTCTGGGGTTGGCGGTGTGAGGGTGGGGTCTGGGGTTGGCGTTGGGGGTGTGAGGGTGGGGTCCGGGGTTGGCGTTGGGGGTGTGAGGGTGGGGTCTGGCGTTGGGGGTGTGAGGGTGGGGTCTGGGGTTGGCGTTGGGGGTGTGAGGGTGGGGTCCGGGGTTGGCGGTGTGAGGGTGGGGTCTGGGGTTGGCGGTGTGAGGGTGGGGTCTGGGGTTGGCGTTGGGGGTGTGAGGGTGGGGTCTGGGGTTGGGGGTGTGAGGGTGGGGTCTGGGGTTGGGGGTGTGAGGGTGGGGTCTGGGGTTGGGGGTGTGAGGGTGGGGTCCGGGGTTGGGGGTGTGAGGGTGGGGTCCGGGGTTGGCGGTGTGAGGGTGGGGTCCGGGGTTGGCGGTGTGAGGGTGGGGTCCGGGGTTGGGGGTGTGAGGGTGGGGTCCGGGGTTGGCGGTGTGAGGGTGGGGTCTGGGGTTGGCGGTGTGAGGGTGGGGTCTGGGGTTGGCGTTGGGGGTGTGAGGGTGGGGTCTGGGGTTGGCGGTGTGAGGGTGGGGTCTGGGGTTGGCGGTGTGAGGGTGGGGTCTGGCGTTGGGGGTGTGAGGGTGGGGTCTGGGGTTGGCGGTGTGAGGGTGGGGTCCGGGGTTGGCGTTGGGGGTGTGAGGGTGGGGTCTGGGGTTGGCGGTGTGAGTGTGAGGGTGGGGTCTGGGGTTGGCGGTGTGAGGGTGGGGTCTGGGGTTGGCGGTGTGAGGGTGGGGTCCGGGGTTGGCGGTGTGAGGGTGGGGTCCGGGGTTGGCGGTGTGAGGGTGGGGTCTGGGGTTGGCGTTGGGGGTGTGAGGGTGGGGTCTGGCGTTGGGGGTGTGAGGGTGGGGTCTGGCGTTGGGGGTGTGAGGGTGGGGTCTGGGGTTGGCGGTGTGAGGGTGGGGTCCGGGGTTGGCGGTGTGAGGGTGGGGTCCGGGGTTGGCGTTGGGGGTGTGAGGGTGGGGTCTGGCGTTGGCGGTGTGAGGGTGGGGTCTGGGGTTGGCGGTGTGAGGGTGGGGTCCGGGGTTGGCGTTGGTGTGAGGGTGGGGTCTGGGGTTGGCGTTGGGGGTGTGAGGGTGGGGTCCGGGGTTGGCGGTGTGAGGGTGGGGTCCGGGGTTGGCGGTGTGAGGGTGGGGTCTGGGGTTGGCGTTGGGGGTGTGAGGGTGGGGTCTGGGGTTGGGGGTGTGAGGGTGGGGTCTGGCGTTGGGGGTGTGAGGGTGGGGTCTGGGGTTGGCGGTGTGAGGGTGGGGTCTGGGGTTGGCGGTGTGAGGGTGGGGTCCGGGGTTGGCGGTGTGAGGGTGGGGTCCGGGGTTGGCGTTGGGGGTGTGAGGGTGGGGTCTGGCGTTGGCGGTGTGAGGGTGGGGTCTGGGGTTGGCGGTGTGAGGGTGGGGTCCGGGGTTGGCGTTGGTGTGAGGGTGGGGTCTGGGGTTGGCGTTGGGGGTGTGAGGGTGGGGTCCGGGGTTGGCGGTGTGAGGGTGGGGTCCGGGGTTGGCGGTGTGAGGGTGGGGTCCGGGGTTGGCGGTGTGAGGGTGGGGTCCGGGGTTGGCGGTGTGAGGGTGGGGTCCGGGGTTGGCGGTGTGAGGGTGGGGTCCGGGGTTGGCGGTGTGAGGGTGGGGTCCGGGGTTGGCGGTGTGAGGGTGGGGTCCGGGGTTGGCGGTGTGATGGTGTGGTCCGGGGTTGGGGGTGTGAGGGTGGGGTCCGGGGTTGGGGGTGTGAGGGTGGGGTCTGGGGTTGGCGGTGTGAGGGTGGGGTCCGGGGTTGGCGGTGTGATGGTGGGGTCCGGGGTTGGGGGTGTGAGGGTGGGGTCCGGGGTTGGGGGTGTGAGGGTGGGGTCTGGGGTTGGCGGTGTGAGGGTGGGGTCCGGGGTTGGCGTTGGCGGTGTGAGGGTGGGGTCTGGGGTTGGCGGTGTGAGGGTGGGGTCTGGGGTTGGCGTTGGGGGTGTGAGGGTGGGGTCCGGGGTTGGGGGTGTGAGGGTGGGGTCTGGGGTTGGCGGTGTGAGGGTGGGGTCTGGCGTTGGGGGTGTGAGGGTGGGGTCTGGGGTTGGCGGTGTGAGGGTGGGGTCTGGGGTTGGGGGTGTGAGGGTGGGGTCTGGGGTTGGCGGTGTGAGGGTGGGGTCCGGGTTTGGCGTTGGGGGTGTGAGGGTGGGGTCTGGGGTTGGCGGTGTGAGGGTGGGGTCCAGGGTTGGCGTTGGGGGTGTGAGGGTGGGGTCTGGGGTTGGCGGTGTGAGGGTGGAGGGTGGGGTCTGGGGTTGGCGGTGTGAGGGTGGGGTCTGGGGTTGGCGGTGTGAGGGTGGGGTCTGGGGTTGGCGGTGTGAGGGTGGGGTCCGGGGTTGGCGTTGGGGGTGTGAGGGTGGGGTCTGGGGTTGGCGGTGTGAGGGTGGGGTCTGGGGTTGGCGGTGTGAGGGTGGGGTCCGGGGTTGGCGTTGGGGGTGTGAGGGTGGGGTCTGGGGTTGGCGGTGTGAGGGTGGGGTCCGGGGTTGGCGTTGGGGGTGTGAGGGTGGGGTCCGGGGTTGGCGTTGGGGGTGTGAGGGTGGGGTCTGGGGTTGGGGGTGTGAGGGTTGGGTCCGGGGTTGGCGGTGTGAGGGTTGGGTCCGGGGTTGGCGGTGTGAGGGTTGGGTCTGGGGTTGGCGGTGTGAGGGTTGGGTCTGGGGTTGTCGTTGGGGGTGTGTGGGTGGGGTCTAGGGTTGGCGGTGTGAGGGTTGGGTCCGGGGTTGGCGGTGTGAGGGTTGGGTCCGGGGTTGGCGTTGGCGGTGTGAGGGTGGGGTCCGGGGTTGGCGGTGTGAGGGTGGGGTCCGGGGTTGGCGGTGTGAGGGTGGGGTCCGGGGTTGGCGGTGTGAGGGTGGGGTCCGGGGTTGGCGGTGTGAGGGTGGGGTCCGGGGTTGGCGGTGTGAGGGTGGGGTCCGGGGTTGGCTGTGTGAGGGTTGGGTCTGGGGTTGGCGTTGGGGGTGTGTGGGTGGGGTCCGGGGTTGGCGGTGTGAGGGTTGGCTCTGGGGTTGGCGGTGTGAGGGTTGGGTCTGGGGTTGGCGTTGAGGGTGTGTGGGTGGGGTCTGGGGTTGGCGGTGTGAGGGTTGGGTCCGGGGTTGGCGGTGTGATGATTGGGTCTGGGGTTGGCGGTGTGAGGGTGTGTGGGTGGGGTCTGGGGTTGGCGGTGTGAGGGTTGGGTCGGGGTTGGCGGTGTGATGGTTGGGTCCGGCGTTGGGGGTGTGAGGGTTGGGTCCGGGGTTGGCGGTGTGAGGGTTGGGTCCGGGGTTGGCGGTGTGAGGGTTGGGTCCGGGGTTGGCGGTGTGAGGGTTGGGTCCGGGGTTGGCGGTGTGAGGGTTGGGTCCGGGGTTGGCGGTGTGAGGGTGGGGTCCGGGGTTGGCGGTGTGAGGGTGGGGTCCGGGGTTGGCGGTGTGAGGGTGGGGTCCGGGGTTGGCGGTGTGAGGGTGGGGTCCGGGGTTGGCGGTGTGAGGGTGGGGTCCGGGGTTGGCGGTGTGAGGGTGGGGTCCGGGGTTGGCGGTGTGAGGGTGGGGTCCGGGGTTGGCGGTGTGAGGGTGGGGTCCGGGGTTGGCGGTGTGAGGGTGGGGTCCGGGGTTGGCGGTGTGAGGGTGGGGTCCGGGGTTGGCGGTGTGAGGGTGGGGTCCGGGGTTGGCGGTGTGAGGGTGGGGTCCGGGGTTGGCGGTGTGAGGGTGGGGTCCGGGGTTGGCGGTGTGAGGGTGGGGTCCGGGGTTGGCGGTGTGAGGGTGGGGTCCGGGGTTGGCGGTGTGAGGGTGGGGTCCGGGGTTGGCGGTGTGAGGGTGGGGTCCGGGGTTGGCGGTGTGAGGGTGGGGTCCGGGGTTGGCGGTGTGAGGGTGGGGTCCGGGGTTGGCGGTGTGAGGGTGGGGTCCGGGGTTGGCGGTGTGAGGGTGGGGTCCGGGGTTGGCGGTGTGAGGGTGGGGTCCGGGGTTGGCGGTGTGAGGGTGGGGTCCGGGGTTGGCGGTGTGAGGGTGGGGTCCGGGGTTGGCGGTGTGAGGGTGGGGTCCGGGGTTGGCGGTGTGAGGGTGGGGTCCGGGGTTGGCGGTGTGAGGGTGGGGTCTGGGGTTGGCGGTGTGAGGGTGGGGTCTGGGGTTGGCGTTGGGGGTGTGAGGGTGGGGTCCGGGGTTGGGGGTGTGAGGGTGGGGTCCGGGGTTGGGGGTGTGAGGGTGGGGTCTGGGGTTGGCGGTGTGAGGGTGGGGTCTGGGGTTGGCGGTGTGAGGGTGGGGTCTGGGGTTGGCGGTGTGAGGGTGGGGTCTGGGGTTGGGGGTGTGAGGGTGGGGTCTGGGGTTGGCGGTGTGAGGGTGGGGTCCGGGTTTGGCGTTGGGGGTGTGAGGGTGGGGTCTGGGGTTGGCGGTGTGAGGGTTGGGTCCAGGGTTGGCGTTGGGGGTGTGAGGGTGGGGTCTGGGGTTGGCGGTGTGAGGGTGGAGGGTGGGGTCTGGGGTTGGCGGTGTGAGGGTGGGGTCTGGGGTTGGCGGTGTGAGGGTGGGGTCTGGGGTTGGCGGTGTGAGGGTGGGGTCCGGGGTTGGCGTTGGGGGTGTGAGGGTGGGGTCTGGGGTTGGCGGTGTGAGGGTGGGGTCTGGGGTTGGCGGTGTGAGGGTGGGGTCCGGGGTTGGCGTTGGGGGTGTGAGGGTGGGGTCTGGGGTTGGCGGTGTGAGGGTGGGGTCCGGGGTTGGCGTTGGGGGTGTGAGGGTGGGGTCCGGGGTTGGCGTTGGGGGTGTGAGGGTGGGGTCTGGGGTTGGGGGTGTGAGGGTTGGGTCCGGGGTTGGCGGTGTGAGGGTTGGCTCTGGGGTTGGCGGTGTGAGGGTTGGGTCTGGGGTTGGCGTTGAGGGTGTGTGGGTGGGGTCTGGGGTTGGCGGTGTGAGGGTTGGGTCCGGGGTTGGCGGTGTGATGATTGGGTCTGGGGTTGGCGGTGTGAGGGTGTGTGGGTGGGGTCTGGGGTTGGCGGTGTGAGGGTTGGGTCGGGGTTGGCGGTGTGATGGTTGGGTCCGGCGTTGGGGGTGTGAGGGTTGGGTCCGGGGTTGGCGGTGTGAGGGTTGGGTCCGGGGTTGGCGGTGTGAGGGTTGGGTCCGGGGTTGGCGGTGTGAGGGTGGGGTCCGGGGTTGGCGGTGTGAGGGTGGGGTCCGGGGTTGGCGGTGTGAGGGTGGGGTCCGGGGTTGGCGGTGTGAGGGTGGGGTCCGGGGTTGGCGGTGTGAGGGTGGGGTCCGGGGTTGGCGGTGTGAGGGTGGGGTCCGGGGTTGGCGGTGTGAGGGTGGGGTCCGGGGTTGGCGGTGTGAGGGTGGGGTCCGGGGTTGGCGGTGTGAGGGTGGGGTCCGGGGTTGGCGGTGTGAGGGTGGGGTCCGGGGTTGGCGGTGTGAGGGTGGGGTCCGGGGTTGGCGGTGTGAGGGTGGGGTCCGGGGTTGGCGGTGTGAGGGTGGGGTCCGGGGTTGGCGGTGTGAGGGTGGGGTCCGGGGTTGGCGGTGTGAGGGTGGGGTCCGGGGTTGGCGGTGTGAGGGTGGGGTCCGGGGTTGGCGGTGTGAGGGTGGGGTCCGGGGTTGGCGGTGTGAGGGTGGGGTCCGGGGTTGGCGGTGTGAGGGTGGGGTCCGGGGTTGGCGGTGTGAGGGTGGGGTCCGGGGTTGGCGGTGTGAGGGTGGGGTCCGGGGTTGGCGGTGTGAGGGTGGGGTCCGGGGTTGGCGGTGTGAGGGTGGGGTCCGGGGTTGGCGGTGTGAGGGTGGGGTCCGGGGTTGGCGGTGTGAGGGTGGGGTCGTGGGTTGGGGGTGGGGTGTGAGGGTTGGGTCGTGGGTTGGGGGTGGGGTGTGAGGGTTGAGCTTTGGGTGTGAGGGTTGGTGGTGGGGTGTGAGGGTTGGGTCTTGGGTTGGGATGGGATGTGAAGGTCGGGGGTGTGAGGATTGGGTCTGGGGTGTGGGGGTGGGGTGTGAGGGTAGGGTCTGGGTTGGGGGCGGGGTGTGAGGGTCGGGGGTGGGGGGGCGGGGTGTGAGGGTCGGGGGTGGGGGGGCGGGGTGTGAGGGTCGGGGTCTGGGGTGGGGGGGAGGGCTGTGAGGGTCGGGGTCTGGGGTGGGGGAGCGAGGTTAGAAGCTCGGGTCTGGGGTGGGGGGCCGGGGTGTGAAGCTCGGGGGCGGGATGTGAAGGAGGGTTGGGTCAGGGTTGGGTCTGGGGTGTGGGGTGTGAGGGTTGGGTCTGGGTTGGGGGGGTGGGGTGTGAGGGTTGGGTCTGGGTTGGGGGGGTGGGGTGTGAGGGTTGGGTCTGGGTTGGGGGCGGGATGTGAGGCACGGGGGTGTGAGGATTGGGTCTGGGGTGTGGGGGTGTGGTCTGAGGGTTGGGTCTGGGGTGGGGGTGTGGGGTGTGAGGGATGGTCTGGGGTTGGGGGTGGGGTGTGAGGGGTGGGGGTGGGGTGTGGGGGTGGGGTGTGAGGATTGGGTCTGGGGTGTGGGGCTGGGGTGTGAGGGTTGGGTCTGGGGTGTGGGGCTGGGGTGTGAGGGTCGGGTCTGGGGTGGGGGGGCGGGGTGTGAGGGTCGGGTCTGGGGTGGGGGGGCGGGGTGTGAGGGTCGGGTCTGGGGTGGGGGGGCGGGGTGTGAGGGTCGGGTCTGGGGTGGGGGGGCGGGGTGTGAGGGTCGGGTCTGGGGTGGGGGGGCGGGATGTGAAGGTCGGGGGTGTGAGGATTGGGTCTGGGGTGTGGGGGTGGGGTGTGAGGGTTGGGTCTGGGTTGGGGGCGGGATGTGAAGGTCGGGGGTGTGAGGATTGGGTCTGGGGTGTGGGGGTGGGGTGTGAGGGTCGGGTCTGGGGTGGGGGGGCGGGGTCTGAGGGTCGAGTCTGGGGTGGGGGGGCGGGGTGTGAGGGTCGGGTCTGGGGTGCGGGGGGCGGGGTGTGAGGGTCGGGTCTGGGGTGGGGGGGCGGGGTGTGAGGGTCGGGTCTGGGGTGGGGGCGGGATGTGAAGGTCGGGGGTGTGAGGATTGGGTCTGGGGTGTGGGGGTGGGGTGTGAAGGTCGGGGGTGTGAGGATTGGGTCTGGGGTGTGGGGGTGGGGTGTGAGGGTTGGGTCTGGGTTGGGGGCGGGATGTGAAGGTCGGGGGTGTGAGGATTGGGTCTGGGGTGTGGGGGTGGGGTGTGAGGGTAGGGTCTGGGTTGGGGGCGGGATGTGAAGGTCGGGGGTGTGAGGATTGGGTCTGTGGTGTGGGGGTGGGGTGTGAGGGTTGGGTCTGGGGTGGGGGGGTGGGGTCTGAGGGTTGAGTCTGGGGTGGGGGGGTGAGGTGTGAGGGTTGGGTCTGGGGTGGGGGGGTGGGGTGTGAGGGTGGGGTGTGAGGGTTGGGTTGGGTCTGGGGTGTGAGGGTGGGGTGTGAGGGTTGGGTTGGGTCTGGGGTGTGAGGGTGGGGTGTGAGGGTTGGGTTGGGTCTGGGGTGTGAGGGTGGGGTGTGAGGGTTGGGTTGGGTCTGGGGTTGGGTCTGGGGTGTGAGGGTGGGGTGTGAGGGTTGGGTTGGGTCTGGGGTTGGGTCTGGGGTGTGAGGGTGGGGTGTGAGGGTTGGGTTGGGTCTGGGGTTGGGTCTGGGGTGTGAGGGTGGGGTGTGAGGGTTGGGTTGGGTCTGGGGTTGGGTCTGGGGTGTGAGGGTGGGGTGTGAGGGTTGGGTTGGGTCTGGGGTTGGGTCTGGGGTGTGAGGGTGGGGTGTGAGGGGTGGGGTTGGGGGCGGGGTGTGAGGGTTGGGTCTGGGTTAGGGGTTGGGTGTGAGGGTTGGGGATGGGGTGTGAGGGTGGGGATGGGGTGTGAGGGTGGGGTCTGGGGTGTGAGGGTGGGGTGTGAGGGTGGGGGTTGGGGATGGGGTGTGAGGGTGGGGTCTGGGGTGTGAGGGTGGGGTCTGGGGTGTGAGGGTGGGGTGTGAGGGTGGGGTCTGGGGTGTGAGGGTGGGGTGTGAGGGTGGGGTCTGGGGTGTGAGGGTGGGGTCTGGGGTGTGGGGATGGGGTGTGAGGGTGGGTTCTGGGGTGTGGGGGTGGGGTGTGAGGGTGGGGGTTGGGGATGGGTTGTGAGGGTGGGGTGTGAGGGTTGGGTTGGGTCTGGGGTTGGGTCTGGGGTGTGAGGGTGGGGTGTGAGGGTTGGGTTGGGTCTGGGGTTGGGTCTGGGGTGTGAGGGTGGGGTGTGAGGGTTGGGCGGGGTGTGAGGGTTGGGTCTGGGGTGTGAGGGTTGGGTTGGGTCTGGGGTGTGAGGGTGGGGTGTGAGGGTTGGGTTGGGTCTGGGGTTGGGTCTGGGGTGTGAGGGTGGGGTGTGAGGGTTGGGTTGGGTCTGGGGTGTGAGGGTGGGGTGTGAGGGTTGGGTTGGGTCTGGGGTGTGAGGGTGGGGTGTGAGGGTTGGGGGTGGGGTTGGGGGCGGGGTGTGAGGGTTGGGTCTGGGTTGGGGGTTGGGTGTGAGGGTTGGGGATGGGGTGTGAGGGTGGGGATGGGGTGTGAGGGTGGGGGGTGGGGTGTGAGGGTGGGGGTTGGGGATGGGGTGTGAGGGTGGGGTCTGGGGTGTGAGGGTGGGGTGTGAGGGTGGGGTCTGGGGTGTGAGGGTGGGGTCTGGGGTGTGGGGTCTGGGGTGTGAGGGTGGGGTCTGGGGTGTGAGGGTGGGGTGTGAGGGTGGGGTGTGAGGGTGGGGTCTGGGGTGTGAGGGTGGGGTCTGGGGTGTGGGGATGGGGTGTGAGGGTGGGTTCTGGGGTGGGGGGGTGTGGGGTGTGAGGGTGGGGGTTGGGGATGGGGTGTGAGGGTGGGGTGTGAGGGTTGGGTTGGGTCTGGGGTTGGGTCTGGGGTGTGAGGGTGGGGTGTGAGGGTTGGGTTGGGTCTGGGGTTGGGTCTGGGGTGTGAGGGTGGGGTGTGAGGGTTGGGTTGGGTCTGGGGTGTGAGGGTGGGGTGTGAGGGTTGGGGGTGGGGTTGGGGGAGGGGTGTGAGGGTTGGGTCTGGGTTGGGGATGGGGTGTGAGGGTGGGGATGGGGTGTGAGGGTGGGGTCTGGGGTGTGAGGGTGGGGTGTGAGGATGGGGGTTGGGGATGGGGTGTGAGGGTGGGGTCTGGGGTGTGAGGGTGGGGTGTGAGGGTGGGGTCTGGGGTGTGAGGGTGGGGTGTGAGGGTGGGGTCTGGGGTGTGAGGGTGGGGTGTGAGGGTGGGGTCTGGGGTGTGAGGGTGGGGTGTGAGGGTGGGGTCTGGGGTGTGAGGGTGGGGTCTGGGGTGTGGGGATGGGGTGTGAGGGTGGGTTCTGGGGTGTGGGGTTGGGGTGTGAGGGTGGGGGTTGGGGATGGGGTGTGAGGGTGGGGTGTGAGGGTTGGGTCTGGGGTTGGGGATGGGGTCTGAGGGTTGGGTCTGGGGTTGGGGGTGGAGTGTGAGGGTTGGAGGTGGGGTGTGAGGGTGGGGTCTGGGGTTGGGGGCGGGGTGTGAGGGTGGGGTCTGGGGTTGGGGGCGGGGTGTGAGGGTCGGGTCTGGGGTGGGGGGGCGGGGTGTGAGGGTTGGGTCTGGGATGGGGGGGCGGGGTGTGAGGGTTGGGTCTGGGGTGGGGGGGGCGGGGTGTGAGGGTGGGGGTTGGGGATGGGGTGTGAGGGTGGGGTCTGGGGTGTGAGGGTGGGGTGTGAGGGTGGGGTCTGGGGTGTGAGGGTGGGGTCTGGGGTGTGGGGTCTGGGGTGTGAGGGTGGGGTCTGGGGTGTGAGGGTGGGGTGTGAGGGTGGGGTCTGGGGTGTGAGGGTGGGGTCTGGGGTGTGGGGATGGGGTGTGAGGGTGGGTTCTGGGGTGGGGGGGTGTGGGGTGTGAGGGTGGGGGTTGGGGATGGGGTGTGAGGGTGGGGTGTGAGGGTTGGGTTGGGTCTGGGGTTGGGTCTGGGGTGTGAGGGTGGGGTGTGAGGGTTGGGTTGGGTCTGGGGTTGGGTCTGGGGTGTGAGGGTGGGGTGTGAGGGTTGGGTTGGGTCTGGGGTGTGAGGGTGGGGTGTGAGGGTTGGGGGTGGGGTTGGGGGCGGGGTGTGAGGGTTGGGTCTGGGTTGGGGATGGGGTGTGAGGGTGGGGATGGGGTGTGAGGGTGGGGTCTGGGGTGTGAGGGTGGGGTGTGAGGGTGGGGGTTGGGGATGGGGTGTGAGGGTGGGGTCTGGGGTGTGAGGGTGGGGTGTGAGGGTGGGGTCTGGGGTGTGAGGGTGGGGTCTGGGGTGTGAGGGTGGGGTGTGAGGGTGGGGTCTGGGGTGTGAGGGTGGGGTGTGAGGGTGGGGTCTGGGGTGTGAGGGTGGGGTGTGAGGGTGGGGTCTGGGGTGTGAGGGTGGGGTCTGGGGTGTGGGGATGGGGTGTGAGGGTGGGTTCTGGGGTGTGGGGTTGGGGTGTGAGGGTGGGGGTTGGGGATGGGGTGTGAGGGTGGGGTGTGAGGGTTGGGTCTGGGGTTGGGGATGGGGTCTGAGGGTTGGGTCTGGGGTTGGGGGTGGAGTGTGAGGGTTGGAGGCGGGGTGTGAGGGTGGGGTCTGGGCTTGGGGGCGGGGTGTGAGGGTCGGGTCTGGGGTGGGGGGGCGGGGTGTGAGGGTTGGGTCTGGGATGGGGGGGCGGGGTGTGAGGGTCGGGTCTGGGGTGGGGGGGCGGGGTGTGAGGGTCGGGTCTGGGGTGGGGGGGCGGGGTGTGAGGGTCGGGTCTGGGGTGGGGGGGCGGGGTGTGAGGGTCGGGTCTGGGGTGGGGGGGCGGGGTGTGAGGGTCGGGTCTGGGGTGGGGGGGCGGGGTGTGAGGGTCGGGTCTGGGGTGGGGGGGCGGGGTGTGAGGGTCGGGTCTGGGGTGGGGGGGCGGGGTGTGAGGGTCGGGTCTGGGGTGGGGGGGCGGGGTGTGAGGGTCGGGTCTGGGGTGGGGGGGCGGGGTGTGAGGGTCGGGTCTGGGGTGGGGGGGCGGGGTGTGAGGGTCGGTCTGGGGTGGGGGGGCGGGGTGTGAGGGTCGGTCTGGGGTGGGGGGGCGGGGTGTGAGGGTCGGGTCTGGGGTGGGGGGGCGGGGTGTGAGGGTCGGGTCTGGGGTGGGGGGGCGGGGTGTGAGGGTCGGGTCTGGGGTGGGGGGGCGGGGTGTGAGGGTCGGGTCTGGGGTGGGGGGGCGGGGTGTGAGGGTCGGGTCTGGGGTGGGGATGGCGGGGTGTGAGGGTCGGGTCTGGGGTGGGGGGGCGGGGTGTGAGGGTCGGGTCTGGGGTGGGGGGGCGGGGTGTGAGGGTCGGGTCTGGGGTGGGGGGGCGGGGTGTGAAGGTCGGGGGTGTGAGGATTGGGTCTGGGGTGTGGGGGTGGGGTGTGAGGGTTGGGTCTGGGTTGGGGGCGGGATGTGAAGGTCGGGGGTGTGAGGATTGGGTCTGGGGTGTGGGGGTGGGGTGTGAGGGTTGGGTCTGGGTTGGGGGCGGGATGTGAAGGTCGGTGGTGTGAGGATTGGGTCTGGGGTGTGGGGGTGGGGTGTGAGGGTTGGGTCTGGGTTGGGGGCGGGATGTGAAGGTCGGGGGTGTGAGGATTGGGTCTGGGGTGTGGGGGTGGGGTGTGAGGGTTGGGTCTGGGTTGGGGGCGGGATGTGAAGGTCGGGGGTGTGAGGATTGGGTCTGGGGTGTGGGGGTGGGGTGTGAGGGTTGGGTCTGGGTTGGGGGCGGGATGTGAAGGTCGGGGGTGTGAGGATTGGGTCTGGGGTGTGGGGGTGGGGTGTGAGGGTTGGGTCTGGGGTGGGGGCGGGATGTGAAGGTCGGGGGTGTGAGGATTGGGTCTGGGGTGTGGGGGTGGGGTGTGAGGGTTGGGTCTGGGGTGGGGGGGGCGGGGTCTGAGGGTTGAGTCTGGGGTGGGGGGGCGGGGTGTGAGGGTTGGGTCTGGGGTGGGGGGGGCGGGGTGTGAGGGTTGAGTCTGGGGTGGGGGGGCGGGGTGTGAGGGTTGGGTCTGGGGTGGGGGGGGCGGGGTGTGAGGGTTGGGTCTGGGGTGGGGGGGCGGGGTGTGAGGGTCGGGTCTGGGGTGGGGGGGCGGGGTGTGAGGGTCGGGTCTGGGGTGGGGGGGCGGGGTGTGAGGGTCGGGTCTGGGGTGGGGGGGCGGGGTGTGAGGGTCGGGTCTGGGGTGGGGGGGCGGGGTGTGAGGGTCGGGTCTGGGGTGGGGGGGCGGGGTGTGAGGGTCGGGTCTGGGGTGGGGGGGCGGGGTGTGAAGGTCGGGGGTGTGAGGATTGGGTCTGGGGTGTGGGGGTGCGGTGTGAGGGTTGGGTCTGGGTTGGGGGCGGGATGTGAAGGTCGGGGGTGTGAGGATTGGGTCTGGGGTGTGGGGGTGGGGTGTGAGGGTTGGGTCTGGGTTGGGGGCGGGATGTGAAGGTCGGGGGTGTGAGGATTGGGTCTGGGGTGTGGGGGTGGGGTGTGAGGGTTGGGTCTGGGTTGGGGGCGGGATGTGAAGGTCGGGGGTGTGAGGATTGGGTCTGGGGTGTGGGGGTGGGGTGTGAGGGTTGGGTCTGGGGTGGGGGGGCGGGGTCTGAGGGTTGAGTCTGGGGTGGGGGGGGCGGGGTGTGAGGGTCGGGTCTGGGGTGGGGGGGGCGGGGTGTGAGGGTCGGGTCTGGGGTGGGGGGGCGGGGTGTGAGGGTCGGGTCTGGGGTGGGGGGGCGGGGTGTGAGGGTCGGGTCTGGGGTGGGGGGGCGGGGTGTGAGGGTCGGGTCTGGGGTGGGGGGGCGGGGTGTGAGGGTCGGGTCTGGGGTGGGGGGGCGGGGTGTGAGGGTCGGGTCTGGGGTGGGGGGGCGGGGTGTGAGGGTCGGGTCTGGGGTGGGGGGGCGGGGTGTGAGGGTCGGGTCTGGGGTGGGGGGGCGGGGTGTGAGTGTTGGGTCTGGGTTGGGGGCGGGATGTGAAGGTCGGGGGTGTGAGGATTGGGTCTGGGGTGTGGGGGTGGGGTGTGAAGGTCGGGGGTGTGAGGATTGTGTCTGGGGTGTGGGGGTGGGGTGTGAGGGTTGGGTCTGGGTTGGGGGCGGGATGTGAAGGTCGGGGGTGTGAGGATTGGGTCTGGGGTGTGGGGGTGGGGTGTGAGGGTAGGGTCTGGGTTGGGGGCGGGATGTGAAGGTCGGGGGTGTGAGGATTGGGTCTGTGGTGTGGGGGTGGGGTGTGAGGGTTGGGTCTGGGGTGGGGGGGTGGGGTCTGAGGGTTGAGTCTGGGGTGGGGGGGTGAGGTGTGAGGGTTGGGTCTGGGGTGGGGGGGCGGGGTGTGAGGGTGGGGTGTGAGGGTTGGGTTGGGTCTGGGGTTGGGTCTGGGGTGTGAGGGTGGGGTGTGAGGGTTGGGTTGGGTCTGGGGTGTGAGGGTGGGGTGTGAGGGTTGGGTTGGGTCTGGGGTGTGAGGGTGGGGTGTGAGGGTTGGGTTGGGTCTGGGGTGTGAGGGTGGGGTGTGAGGGTTGGGTTGGGTCTGGGGTTGGGTCTGGGGTGTGAGGGTGGGGTGTGAGGGTTGGGTTGGGTCTGGGGTTGGGTCTGGGGTGTGAGGGTGGGGTGTGAGGGGTGGGGTTGGGGGCGGGGTGTGAGGGTTGGGTCTGGGTTAGGGGTTGGGTGTGAGGGTTGGGGATGGGGTGTGAGGGTGGGGATGGGGTGTGAGGGTGGGGTCTGGGGTGTGAGGGTGGGGTGTGAGGGTGGGGGTTGGGGATGGGGTGTGAGGGTGGGGTCTGGGGTGTGAGGGTGGGGTCTGGGGTGTGAGGGTGGGGTCTGGGGTGTGAGGGTGGGGTGTGAGGGTGGGGGTTGGGGATGGGGTGTGAGGGTGGGGTCTGGGGTGTGGGGATGGAGTGTGAGGGTGGGTTCTGGGGTGTGGGGGTGGGGTGTGAGGGTGGGGGTTGGGGATGGGTTGTGAGGGTGGGGTGTGAGGGTTGGGTTGGGTCTGGGGTTGGGTCTGGGGTGTGAGGGTGGGGTGTGAGGGTTGGGTTGGGTCTGGGGTTGGGTCTGGGGTGTGAGGGTGGGGTGTGAGGGTTGGGCGGGGTGTGAGGGTTGGGTCTGGGGTGTGAGGGTTGGGTTGGGTCTGGGGTGTGAGGGTGGGGTGTGAGGGTTGGGTTGGGTCTGGGGTTGGGTCTGGGGTGTGAGGGTGGGGTGTGAGGGTTGGGTTGGGTCTGGGGTGTGAGGGTGGGGTGTGAGGGTTGGGTTGGGTCTGGGGTGTGAGGGTGGGGTGTGAGGGTTGGGTTGGGTCTGGGGTGTGAGGGTGGGGTGTGAGGGTGGGGTCTGGGTTGGGGGCGGGATGTGAAGGTCGGGGGTGTGAGGATTGGGTCTGGGGTGTGGGGGTGGGGTGTGAAGGTCGGGGGTGTGAGGATTGGGTCTGGGGTGTGGGGGTGGGGTGTGAGGGTTGGGTCTGGGTTGGGGGCGGGATGTGAAGGTCGGGGGTGTGAGGATTGGGTCTGGGGTGTGGGGGTGGGGTGTGAGGGTAGGGTCTGGGTTGGGGGCGGGATGTGAAGGTCGGGGGTGTGAGGATTGGGTCTGTGGTGTGGGGGTTGGGTGTGAGGGTTGGGTGTGAGGGTGGGGTGTGAGGGTGGGTTCTGGGGTGGGGTGGGCGGGGTGTGAGGGTCGGGGTCTGGGGTGGGGGGGGGGCGGGGTGTGAGGGTCGGGGTCTGGGGTGGGGGGGGCGGGGTGTGAGGGTCGGGGTCCGGGGTGGGGGGGGGCGGGGTGTGAGGGTCGGGGTCCGGGGTGGGGGGGGGCGGGGTGTGAGGGTCGGGGTCCGGGGTGGGGGGGGGCGGGGTGTGAGGGTCGGGGTCTGGGGTGGGGGGGGGGCGGGGTGTGAGGGTCGGGGTCTGGGGTGGGGGGGCGGGGTGTGAGGGTCGGGGGTCTGGGGTGGGGGGGGCGTGGTGTGAGGGTTGGGTCTGGGGTTGGAGGGTTGGAGGCGGGGTGTGAGGGTGGGGTCCGGGGTTGGGGGCGGGGTGTGAGGGTGGGGTCCGGGGTTGGAGGCGGGGTGTGAGGGTGGGGTCCGGGGTTGGAGGCGTGGTGTGAGGGTGGGGTCCGGGGTTGGAGGCGGGGTGTGAGGGTGGGGTCCGGGGTTGGAGGCGGGGTGTGAGGGTGGGGTCCGGGGTTGGAGGCGGGGTGTGAGGGTGGGGTCCGGGGTTGGAGGCGGGGTGTGAGGGTGGGGTCCGGGGTTGGAGGCGGGGTGTGAGGGTGGGGTCAGGGGTGTGAGGGCGGGGTGTGAGTGGTGCGGTGTGATGGTATGTGAGGGTTGGGTCTTGGAGTGGGGTGTGAATGTTGGGTCATGGGCAGGGGGTGGGGTGTGACGATTGCGTCTTGGGGTGGGGTGTGTGGGTGGTGGGCGTGGTGTGAGGGTTGGGTCTGGGGTTGAGGGTGGGGTGTGAGGGTTGTGTCTGGGGTGTGGGCGCGGGGTCTGAGGGTTGGGTCTAGGGTGGGGTGTGTGGGTTGGGTCTGGGGTGGGGGGTGGGGTCTGAGGGTTGGTCTTGCATGGTGGTCTGGGGTCTGAGGGTTGAGTCTGGGGTCTGAGGGTGGGGTGTGAGGGTTGGGTCTGGGGTTGGGGGTGGGGTGTGAGGGATGGGGTGGTGTTGGGGGTGGGGTGTGAGGGTTGGGGGTGGGGTGTGGGGGTGGGGTGTGAGGGTTGGGGGTGGGGTGTGAGGGTTGGGGGTGGGGTTGGGGGCGGGGTGTGAGGGTTGTGTCTGGGTTGGGGGCGGGGTGTGAGGGTTGGGTGTGAGGGTTGGGTTGGGTCTGGGGTGTGAGGGTTGGGTGTGAGGGTTGGGTTGGGTCTGGGGTGTGAGGGTTGGGTATGAGGGTTGGGTTGGGTCTGGGGTGTGAGGGTTGGGTATGAGGGTTGAGTTGGGTCTGGGGTGTGAGGGTTGGGTGTGAGGGTTGGGTTGGGTCTGGGGTGTGAGGGTTGGGTGTGAGGGTTGGGTTGGGTCTGGGGTTGGGTCTGGGGTGTGAGGGTGGGGTGTGAGGGTTGGGTTGGGTCTGGGGTGTGAGGGTTGGGTTGGGTCTGGGGTTGGGTCTGGTGTGTGAGGGTTGGGTTGGGTCTGGGGTTGGGTCTGGGGTGTGAGGGTGGGGTGTGAGGGTTGGGTTGGGTCTGGGTCTGGGGTTGGGTCTGGGGTGTGAGGGTGGGGTGTGAGGGTTGGGTTGGGTCTGGGTCTGGGGTTGGGTCTGGGGTGTGAGGGTGGGGTGTGAGGGTTGGGTTGGGTCTGGGGTTGGGTCTGGGGTGTGAGGGTGGGGTGTGAGGGTTGGGTTGGGTCTGGGGTTGGGTCTGGGGTGTGAGGGTGGGGTGTGAGGGTTGGGTTGGGTCTGGGGTTGGGTCTGGGGTGTGAGGGTGGGGTGTGAGGGTTGGGTTGGGTCTGGGGTTGGGTCTGGGGTGTGAGGGTGGGGTGTGAGGGTTGGGTTGGGTCTGGGGTGTGAGGGTGGGGTGTGAGGGTTGGGTTGGGTCTGGGGTTGGGTCTGGGGTGTGAGGGTGTGGTGTGAGGGTTGGGTTGGGTCTGGGGTTGGGTCTGGGGTGTGAGGGTGTGGTGTGAGGGTTGGGTTGGGTCTGGGGTTGGGTCTGGGGTGTGAGGGTGGGGTGTGAGGGTTGGGTTGGGTCTGGGGTTGGGTCTGGGGTGTGAGGGTGGGGTGTGAGGGTTGGGTTGGGTCTGGGGTGTGAGGGTGGGGTGTGAGGGTTGGGGGTGGGGTTGGGGGCGGGGTGTGAGGGTTGGGTCTGGGTTGGGGGTTGGGTGTGAGGGTTGGGGATGGGGTGTGAGGGTGGGGTCTGGGGTGTGGGGGTGGGGTGTGAGGGTGGGGGTTGGGGATGGGGTGTGAGGTTGGGGTCTGGGGTGTGAGGGTGGGGTGTGAGGGTGGGGTGTGAGGGTGGGGTGTGAGGGTGGGGTGTGAGGGTGGGGTGTGAGGGTGGGGTGTGAGGGTGGGGTGTGAGGGTGGGGTGTGGGGGTGGGGTGTGGGGGTGGGGTGTGGGGATGGGGTGTGGGGGTGGGGTCAGAGGGTGGGGTCAGAGGGTGGGGTCTGAGGGTTGGGTCTGAGGGTTGGGGATGGGGTGTGAGGGTGGGGTGTGAGGGTTGGGTTGGGTCTGGGGTTGGGTCTGGGGTGTGAGGGTTGGGTTGGGTCTGGGGTTGGGTCTGGGGTGTGAGGGTGGGGTGTGAGGGTTGGGTCTGGGGTGTGAGGGTGGGGTGTGAGGGTTGGGTTGGGTCTGGGGTGTGAGGGTGGGGTGTGAGGGTTGGGGGTGGGGTAGGGGGCGGGGTGTGAGGGTTGGGTCTGGGTTGGGGGTTGGGTGTGAGGGTTGGGGATGGGGTGTGAGGGTGGGGTCTGGGGTGTGAGGGTGGGGTCTGGGGTGTGAGGGTGGGGTGTGGGGGTGGGGTGTGAGGGTGGGGGTTGGGGTCTGGGGTGTGAGGTTGGGGTCTGGGGTGTGAGGGTGGGGTGTGAGGGTGGGTTCTGGGGTGGGGGGGGCGGGGTGTGAGGGTCGGGGTCTGGGGTGGGGGGGGCGGGGTGTGAGGGTCGGGGTCTGGGGTGGGGGGGGCGGGGTGTGAGGGTCGGGGTCTGGGGTGGGGGGGGCGGGGTGTGAGGGTCGGGGTCTGGGGTGGGGGGGGCGGGGTGTGAGGGTCGGGGTCTGGGGTGGGGGGGGGCGGGGTGTGAGGGTCGGGGTCTGGGGTGGGGGGGGCGGGGTGTGAGGGTCGGGGTCTGGGGTGGGGGGGGGCGGGGTGTGAGGGTCGGGGTCTGGGGTGGGGGGGCGGGGTGTGAGGGTCGGGGTCTGGGGTGGGGGGGGCGGGGTGTGAGGGTCGGGGTCTGGGGTGGGGGGCGGGGTGTGAGGGTTGGGTCTGGGGTTGTAGTGTTGGAGGCGGGGTGTGAGGGTGGGGTCTGGGGTTGGAGGCGGGGTGTGAGGGTGGGGTCTGGGGTTGGGGGCGGGGTGTGAGGGTGGGGTCTGGGGTTGGGGGCGGGGTGTGAGGGTGGGGTCTGGGGTTGGAGGCGGGGTGTGAGGGTGGGGTCTGGGGTTGGAGGCGGGGTGTGAGGGTGGGGTCTGGGGTTGGAGGCGGGGTGTGAGGGTGGGGTCAGGGGTTGGAGGCGGGGTGTGAGGGTGGGGTCTGGGGTTGGAGGCGGGGTGTGAGGGTGGGGTCTGGGGTTGGAGGCGGGGTGTGAGGGTGGGGTCTGGGGTTGGAGGCGGGGTGTGAGGGTGAGGTCTGGGGTTGGAGGCGGGGTGTGAGGGTGGGGTCAGGGGTTGGAGGCGGGGTGTGAGGGTGGGGTCAGGGGTGTGAGGGCGGGGTGTGAGTGGTGCGGTGTGATGGTATGTGAGGGTTGGGTCTTGGAGTGGGGTGTGAATGTTGGGTCATGGGCAGGGGGTGGGGTGTGACGATTGCGTCTTGGGGTGGGGTGTGTGGGTGGTGGGCGTGGTGTGAGGGTTGGGTCTGGGGTTGAGGGTGGGGTGTGAGGGTTGTGTCTGGGGTGTGGGCGCGGGGTCTGAGGGTTGGGTCTAGGGTGGGGTGTGTGGGTTGGGTCTGGGGTGGGGGGTGGGGTCTGAGGGTTGGTCTTGCGTGGTGGTCTGGGGTCTGAGGGTTGAGTCTGGGGTCTGAGGGTGGGGTGTGAGGGTTGTGTCTGGGGTGTGAGGGTTGGGTCTGGGGTTGGGGGTGGGGTGTGAGGGTTGGGGGTGGAGTTGGGGGCGGGGTGTGAGGGTTGTGTCTGGGTTGGGGGCGGGGTGTGAGGGTTGGGTGTGAGGGTTGGGTGTGAGGGTTGGGTGTGAGGGTTGGGTGTGAGGGTTGGGTGTGAGGGTTGGGTTGGGTCTGGGGTTGGGTCTGGGGTGTGAGGGTGGGGTGTGAGGGTTGGGTTGGGTCTGGGGTGTGAGGGTGGGGTGTGAGGGTGGGGTGTGAGGGTGGGGTGTGAGGGTGGGGTGTGAGGGTGGGGTGTGAGGGTGGGGTGTGAGGGTGGGGTGTGAGGGTGGGGTGTGAGGGTGGGGTGTGAGGGTGGGGTGTGAGGGTGGGGTGTGAGGGTGGGGTGTGAGGGTTGGGTGTGAGGGTTGGGTTGGGTCTGGGGTTGGGTCTGGGGTGTGAGGGTGGGGTGTGAGGGTTGGGTTGGGTCTGGGGTGTGAGGGTGGGGTGTGAGGGTTGGGTTGGGTCTGGGGTTGGGTCTGGGGTGTGAGGGTGGGGTGTGAGGTTTGGGTTGGGTCTGGGGTTGGGTCTGGGGTGTGAGGGTGGGGTGTGAGGGTTGGGTTGGGTCTGGGGTGTGAGGGTGGGGTGTGAGGGTTGGGTTGGGTCTGGGGTGTGAGGGTGGGGTGTGAGGGTTGGGTTGGGTCTGGGGTGTGAGGGTTGGGTTGGGTCTGGGGTGTGAGGGTGGGGTGTGAGGGTTGGGTTGGGTCTGGGGTGTGAGGGTGGGGTGTGAGGGTTGGGTTGGGTCTGGGGTGTGAGGGTGGGGTGTGAGGGTTGGGTTGGGTCTGGGGTGTGTGGGTTGGGTTGGGTCTGGGGTGTGAGGGTGGGGTGTGAGGGTTGGGTTGGGTCTGGGGTGTGAGGGTGGGGTGTGAGGGTTGGGTTGGGTCTGGGGTTGGGTCTGGGGTGTGAGGGTGGGGTGTGAGGTTTGGGTTGGGTCTGGGGTTGGGTCTGGGGTGTGAGGGTGGGGTGTGAGGGTTGGGTTGAGTCTGGGGTTGGGTCTGGGGTGTGAGGGTGGGGTGTGAGGGTTGGGGGTGGGGTTGGGGGCGGGGTGTGAGGGTTGGGTCTGGGTTGGGGATGGGGTGTGAGGGTTGGGGATGGGGTGTGAGGGTGGGGATGGGGTGTGAGGGTGGGGTTGGGGTGTGGGGGTGGGGTGTGGGGGTGGGGTGTGAGGGTGGGGGTTGGGTCTGGGGTGTGAGGGTGGGGTGTGAGGGTGGGGCTGGGGTGTGAGGGTGGGGTGTGAGGGTGGGGTCTGGGGTGTGAGGGTGGGGTGTGAGGGTGGGGTCTGGGGTGTGAGGGTGGGGTCTGGGGTGTGGGGATGGGGTGTGAGGGTGGGTTCTGGGGTGTGGGGGTGGGGTGTGAGGGTGGGGGTTGGGGATGGGGTGTGAGGGTTGGGTCTGGGGTTGGGGATGGGGTCTGAGGGTTGGGTCTGGGGTTGGGGATGGGGTCTGAGGGTTGGGTCTGAGGTTGGGGATGGGGTGTGAGGGTTGGGTCTGGGGTTGGGGGTGGAGTGTGAGGATTGGAGGCGGGGTGTGAGGGTGGGGTGCGGGGTGTGAGGGTTGGGTCCGGGGTTGGGGGTGGGGTGTGAGGGTTGGGTCTGGGGTTGGAGGCGGGGTGTGAGGGTGGGGTCTGGGGTTGGGGATGGGGTGTGAGGGTTGGAGGCGGGGTGTGAGGGTGGGGTGTGAGGGTTGGGTTGGGTCTGGGGTTGGGTCTGGGGTGTGAGGGTGGGGTGTGAGGTTTGGGTTGGGTCTGGGGTGGGGTCTGGGGTGTGAGGGTGGGGTGTGAGAGTTGGGTTGGGTCTGGGGTGTGAGGGTGGGGTGTGAGGGTTGGGTTGGGTCTGGGGTGTGAGGGTGGGGTTGGGTCTGGGGTGTGAGGGTGGGGTGTGAGGGTTGGGTTGGGTCTGGGGTGTGAGGGTGGGGTGTGAGGGTTGGGTTGGGTCTGGGGTGTGAGGGTGGGGTGTGAGGGTTGGGTTGGGTCTGGGGTGTGAGGGTGGGGTGTGAGGGTTGGGTTGGGTCTGGGGTGTGAGGGTGGGGTGTGAGGGTTGGGTTGGGTCTGGGGTGTGAGGGTGGGGTGTGAGGGTTGGGTTGGGTCTGGGGTGTGAGGGTGGGGTGTGAGGGTTGGGTTGGGTCTGGGGTGTGAGGGTGGGGTGTGAGGGTTGGGTTGGGTCTGGGGTGTGAGGGTGGGGTGTGAGGGTTGGGTTGGGTCTGGGGTTGGGTCTGGGGTGTGAGGTTTGGGTTGGGTCTGGGGTTGGGTCTGGGGTGTGAGGGTGGGGTGTGAGGGTTGGGTTGGGTCTGGGGTTGGGTCTGGGGTGTGAGGGTGGGGTGTGAGGGTTGGGTTGGGTCTGGTGTTGGGGATGGGGTGTGAGGGTTGGGTCTGGGGTTGGGGGTGGAGTGTGAGGGTTGGAGGCGGGGTGTGAGGGTGGGGTGCGGGGTGTGAGGGTTGGGTCCGGGGTTGGGTCTGGGGTGTGAGGGTTGGGTCTGGGGTGTGAGGGTGGGGTGTGAGGGTTGGGGGTGGGGTTGGGGGCGGGGTGTGAGGGTTGGGTCTGGGTTGGGGAGGTGGGGATGGGGTGTGAGGGTGGGGTCTGGGGTGTGAGGGTGGGGTGTGGGGGTGGGGTGTGAGGGTGGAGGTTGGGGATGGGGTGTGAGGGTTGGGTCTGGGGTGTGGGGGCGGGGTGTGAGGGTTGAGTCTGGGGTGTGGGGGCGGGGTCTGAGGGTTGAGTCTGGGGTGCGGTGTGTGGGTTGGGTCTGGGGTGGGGGGTGGGGTGTGAGGGTTGGGTCTGGGGTTGGGGGTGGGGTGTGAGGGGTGGGATGTGAGGGTTGGGGGTGGGGTGTGAGGGTTGGGGGTGGGGTGTGAGGGTTGGGTCTGGGGTTGGGGGTGGGGTGTGAGGGTTGGGTTGGGTCTGGGGTTGGGTCTGGGGTGTGAGGGTGGGGTGTGAGGGTTGGGTTGGGTCTGGGGTTGGGTCTGGGGTGTGAGGGTGGGGTGTGAGGGTTGGGTCTGGGGTGTGACGGTGGGGTGTGAGGGTTGGGTTGGGTCTGGGGTGTGAGGGTGGGGTGTGAGGGTTGGGGGTGGGGTAGGGGGCGGGGTGTGAGGGTTGGGTCTGGGTTGGGGGTTGGGTGTGAGGGTTGGGGATGGGGTGTGAGGGTGGGGATGGGGTGTGAGGGTGGGGTCTGGGGTGTGAGGGTGGGGTGTGGGGGTGGGGTGTGAGGGTGGGGGTTGGGGATGGGGTGTGAGGTTGGGGTCTGGGGTGTGAGGGTGGGGTGTGAGGGTGGGGTGTGAGGGTGGGTTCTGGGGTGGGGGGGGCGGGGTGTGAGGGTCGGGGTCTGGGGTGGGGGGGGCGGGGTGTGAGGGTCGGGGTCTGGGGTGGGGGCGGGCGGGGTGTGAGGGTCGGGGTCTGGGGTGGGGGCGGGCGGGGTGTGAGGGTCGGGGTCTGGGGTGGGGGGGGCGGGGTGTGAGGGTCGGGGTCTGGGGTGGGGGGGGGCGGGGTGTGAGGGTCGGGGTCCGGGGTGGGGGGGGGCGGGGTGTGAGGGTCGGGGTCCGGGGTGGGGGGGGGCGGGGTGTGAGGGTCGGGGTCTGGGGTGGAGGGGGCGGGGTGTGAGGGTCGGGGTCTGGGGTGGGGGGGCGGGGTGTGAGGGTCGGGGTCTGGGGTGGGGGGGGCGGGGTGTGAGGGTCGGGGTCTGGGGTGGGGGGGCGGGGTGTGAGGGTCGGGGTCTGGGGTGGGGGGGGCGGGGTGTGAGGGTCGGGGTCTGGGGTGGGGGGCGGGGTGTGAGGGTTGGGTCTGGGGTTGTAGTGTTGGAGGCGGGGTGTGAGGGTGGGGTCTGGGGTTGGAGGCGGGGTGTGAGGGTGGGGTCTGGGGTTGGGGGCGGGGTGTGAGGGTGGGGTCTGGGGTTGGGGGCGGGGTGTGAGGGTGGGGTCTGGGGTTGGAGGCGGGGTGTGAGGGTGGGGTCTGGGGTTGGAGGCGGGGTGTGAGGGTGGGGTCAGGGGTTGGAGGCGGGGTGTGAGGGTGGGGTCAGGGGTTGGAGGCGGGGTGTGAGGGTGGGGTCAGGGGTTGGAGGCGGGGTGTGAGGGTGGGGTCAGGGGTTGGAGGCGGGGTGTGAGGGTGGGGTCTGGGGTTGGAGGCGGGGTGTGAGGGTGGGGTCTGGGGTTGGAGGCGGGGTGTGAGGGTGGGGTCTGGGGTGTGAGGGCGGGGTGTGAGTGGTGCGGTGTGATGGTATGTGAGGGTTGGGTCTTGGAGTGGGGTGTGAATGTTGGGTCATGGGCAGGGGGTGGGGTGTGACGATTGCGTCTTGGGGTGGGGTGTGTGGGTGGTGGGCGTGGTGTGAGGGTTGGGTCTGGGGTTGAGGGTGGGGTGTGAGGGTTGTGTCTGGGGTGTGGGCGCGGGGTCTGAGGGTTGGGTCTAGGGTGGGGTGTGTGGGTTGGGTCTGGGGTGGGGGGTGGGGTCTGAGGGTTGGTCTTGCGTGGTGGTCTGGGGTCTGAGGGTTGAGTCTGGGGTCTGAGGGTGGGGTGTGAGGGTTGTGTCTGGGGTGTGAGGGTTGGGTCTGGGGTTGGGGGTGGGGTGTGAGGGTTGGGGGTGGAGTTGGGGGCGGGGTGTGAGGGTTGTGTCTGGGTTGGGGGCGGGGTGTGAGGGTTGGGTGTGAGGGTTGGGTGTGAGGGTTGGGTTGGGTCTGGGGTTGGGTCTGGGGTGTGAGGGTGGGGTGTGAGGGTTGGGTTGGGTCTGGGGTTGGGTCTGGGGTGTGAGGGTGGGGTGTGAGGGTGGGGTGTGAGGGTGGGGTGTGAGGGTTGGGTTGGGTCTGGGGTTGGGTCTGGGGTGTGAGGGTGGGGTGTGAGGGTTGGGTTGGGTCTGGGGTGTGAGGGTGGGGTGTGAGGGTTGGGTTGGGTCTGGGGTTGGGTCTGGGGTGTGAGGGTGGGGTGTGAGGTTTGGGTTGGGTCTGGGGTGTGAGGGTGGGGTGTGAGGGTTGGGTTGGGTCTGGGGTGTGAGGGTGGGGTGTGAGGGTTGGGTTGGGTCTGGGGTGTGAGGGTGGGGTGTGAGGGTTGGGTTGGGTCTGGGGTGTGAGGGTGGGGTGTGAGGGTTGGGTTGGGTCTGGGGTGTGAGGGTGGGGTGTGAGGGTTGGGTTGGGTCTGGGGTGTGAGGGTGGGGTGTGAGGGTTGGGTTGGGTCTGGGGTGTGAGGGTGGGGTGTGAGGGTTGGGTTGGGTCTGGGGTGTGAGGGTGGGGTGTGAGGGTTGGGTTGGGTCTGGGGTGTGAGGGTGGGGTGTGAGGGTTGGGTTGGGTCTGGGGTGTGAGGGTGGGGTGTGAGGGTTGGGTTGGGTCTGGGGTGTGAGGGTGGGGTGTGAGGGTTGGGTTGGGTCTGGGGTGTGAGGGTGGGGTGTGAGGGTTGGGTTGGGTCTGGGGTGTGAGGGTGGGGTGTGAGGGTTGGGTTGGGTCTGGGGTGTGAGGGTGGGGTGTGAGGGTTGGGTTGGGGGTGGGGTGTGAGGGTGGGGTGTGAGGGTTGGGTTGGGGGTGGGGTGTGAGGGTTGGGTTGGGTCTGGGGTGTGAGGGTGGGGTGTGAGGGTGGGGCTGGGGTGTGAGGGTGGGGTGTGAGGGTGGGGTCTGGGGTGTGAGGGTGGGGTCTGGGGTGTGGGGATGGGGTGTGAGGGTGGGTTCTGGGGTGTGGGGGTGGGGTGTGAGGATGGGGTGTGAGGGTTGGGTCTGGGGTTGGGGATGGGGTGTGAGGGTTGGGTCTGGGGTTGGGGATGGGGTCTGAGGGTTGGGTCTGAGGTTGGGGATGGGGTGTGAGGGTTGGGTCTGGGGTTGGGGGTGGAGTGTGAGGATTGGAGG
The DNA here is from genome assembly GCF_037043375.1 of Chiloscyllium plagiosum. Lineage (NCBI taxonomy): Eukaryota > Metazoa > Chordata > Chondrichthyes > Orectolobiformes > Hemiscylliidae > Chiloscyllium > Chiloscyllium plagiosum. The sequence continues at coordinate 50,608,765 of NW_028270188.1, forward strand.
CGGGGTGTGAGGGTGGGGTGCGGGGTGTGAGGGTTGGGTCCGGGGTTGGGGGTGGGGTGTGAGGGTTGGGTCTGGGGTTGGAGGCGGGGTGTGAGGGTGGGGTCTGGGGTTGGGGATGGGGTGTGAGGGTTGGAGGCGGGGTGTGAGGGTGGGGTGTGAGGGTTGGGTTGGGTCTGGGGTTGGGTCTGGGGTGTGAGGGTGGGGTGTGAGGTTTGGGTTGGGTCTGGGGTGGGGTCTGGGGTGTGAGGGTGGGGTGTGAGGGTTGGGTTGGGTCTGGGGTGTGAGGGTGGGGTGTGAGGGTTGGGTTGGGTCTGGGGTGTGAGGGTGGGGTGTGAGGGTTGGGTTGGGTCTGGGGTGTGAGGGTGGGGTGTGAGGGTTGGGTTGGGTCTGGGGTGTGAGGGTGGGGTGTGAGGGTTGGGTTGGGTCTGGGGTGTGAGGGTGGGGTGTGAGGGTTGGGTTGGGTCTGGGGTGTGAGGGTGGGGTGTGAGGGTTGGGTTGGGTCTGGGGTGTGAGGGTGGGGTGTGAGGGTTGGGTTGGGTCTGGGGTGTGAGGGTGGGGTGTGAGGGTTGGGTTGGGTCTGGGGTGTGAGGGTGGGGTGTGAGGGTTGGGTTGGGTCTGGGGTGTGAGGGTGGGGTGTGAGGGTTGGGTTGGGTCTGGGGTGTGAGGGTGGGGTGTGAGGGTTGGGTTGGGTCTGGGGTTGGGTCTGGGGTGTGAGGGTGGGGTGTGAGGTTTGGGTTGGGTCTGGGGTTGGGTCTGGGGTGTGAGGGTGGGGTGTGAGGGTTGGGTTGGGTCTGGGGTTGGGTCTGGGGTTGGGGATGGGGTGTGAGGGTTGGGTCTGGGGTTGGGGGTGGAGTGTGAGGGTTGGAGGCGGGGTGTGAGGGTGGGGTGCGGGGTGTGAGGGTTGGGTCCGGGGTTGGGGGTGGGGTGTGAGGGTTGGGTCTGGGGTGTGAGGGTGGGGTGTGAGGGTTGGGGGTGGGGTTGGGGGCGGGGTGTGAGGGTTGGGTCTGGGTTGGGGAGGTGGGGATGGGGTGTGAGGGTGGGGTCTGGGGTGTGAGGGTGGGGTGTGGGGGTGGGGTGTGAGGGTGGAGGTTGGGGATGGGGTGTGAGGGTTGGGTCTGGGGTGTGGGGGCGGGGTGTGAGGGTTGAGTCTGGGGTGTGGGGGCGGGGTCTGAGGGTTGAGTCTGGGGTGGGGTGTGTGGGTTGGGTCTGGGGTGGGGTGTGAGGGTTGGGTCTGGGGTTGGGGGTGGGGTGTGAGGGGTGGGATGTGAGGGTTGGGGGTGGGGTGTGAGGGTTGGGGGTGGGGTGTGAGGGTTGGGTCTGGGGTTGGGGGTGGGGTGTGAGGGTTGGGTTGGGTCTGGGGTTGGGTCTGGGGTGTGAGGGTGGGGTGTGAGGGTTGGGTTGGGTCTGGGGTTGGGTCTGGGGTGTGAGGGTGGGGTGTGAGGGTTGGGTCTGGGGTGTGAGGGTTGGGTTGGGTCTGGGGTGTGAGGGTGGGGTGTGAGGGTTGGGGGTGGGGTAGGGGGCGGGGTGTGAGGGTTGGGTCTGGGTTGGGGGTTGGGTGTGAGGGTTGGGGATGGGGTGTGAGGGTGGGGATGGGGTGTGAGGGTGGGGTCTGGGGTGTGAGGGTGGGGTCTGGGGTGTGAGGGTGGGGTGTGGGGGTGGGGTGTGAGGGTGGGGGTTGGGGATGGGGTGTGAGGTTGGGGTCTGGGGTGTGAGGGTGGGGTGTGAGGGTGGGTTCTGGGGTGGGGGGGGCGGGGTGTGAGGGTCGGGGTCTGGGGTGGGGGGGGGCGGGGTGTGAGGGTCGGGGTCTGGGGTGGGGGGGGGCGGGGTGTGAGGGTCGGGGTCTGGGGTGGGGGGGGCGGGGTGTGAGGGTCGGGGTCTGGGGTGGGGGGGGCGGGGTGTGAGGGTCGGGGTCTGGGGTGGGGGGTGGCGGGGTGTGAGGGTCGGGGTCCGGGGTGGGGGGGGGCGGGGTGTGAGGGTCGGGGTCTGGGGTGGGGGGGCGGGGTGTGAGGGTCGGGGTCTGGGGTGGGGGGGGCGGGGTGTGAGGGTCGGGGTCTGGGGTGGGGGGGGCGGGGTGTGAGGGTCGGGGTCTGGGGTGGGGGGGCGGGGTGTGAGGGTCGGGGTCTGGGGTGGGGGGGGCGGGGTGTGAGGGTCGGGGTCTGGGGTGGGGGGGGCGGGGTGTGAGGGTCGGGGTCGGGGTCTGGGGTGGGGGGGGCGGGGTGTGAGGGTCGGGGTCGGGGTCTGGGGTGGGGGGGCGGGGTGTGAGGGTCGGGGTCTGGGGTGGGGGGGGCGGGGTGTGAGGGTCGGGGTCTGGGGTGGGGGGCGGGGTGTGAGGGTTGGGTCTGGGGTTGTAGTGTTGGAGGCGGGGTGTGAGGGTGGGGTCTGGGGTTGGAGGCGGGGTGTGAGGGTGGGGTCTGGGGTTGGGGGCGGGGTGTGAGGGTGGGGTCTGGGGTTGGGGGCGGGGTGTGAGGGTGGGGTCTGGGGTTGGGGGCGGGGTGTGAGGGTGGGGTCTGGGGTTGGAGGCGGGGTGTGAGGGTGGGGTCTGGGGTTGGAGGCGGGGTGTGAGGGTGGGGTCTGGGGTTGGAGGCGGGGTGTGAGGGTGGGGTCAGGGGTTGGAGGCGGGGTGTGAGGGTGGGGTCAGGGGTTGGAAGCGGGGTGTGAGGGTGGGGTCAGGGGTTGGAGGCGGGGTGTGAGGGTGGGGTCTGGGGTTGGAGGCGGGGTGTGAGGGTGGGGTCTGGGGTGTGAGGGCGGGGTGTGAGTGGTGCGGTGTGATGGTATGTGAGGGTTGGGTCTTGGAGTGGGGTGTGAATGTTGGGTCATGGGCAGGGGGTGGGGTGTGACGATTGCGTCTTGGGGTGGGGTGTGTGGGTGGTGGGCGTGGTGTGAGGGTTGGGTCTGGGGTTGAGGGTGGGGTGTGAGGGTTGTGTCTGGGGTGTGGGCGCGGGGTCTGAGGGTTGGGTCTAGGGTGGGGTGTGGGTTGGGTCTGGGGTGGGGGGTGGGGTCTGAGGGTTGGTCTTGCGTGGTGGTCTGGGGTCTGAGGGTTGAGTCTGGGGTCTGAGGGTGGGGTGTGAGGGTTGTGTCTGGGGTGTGAGGGTTGGGTCTGGGGTTGGGGGTGGGGTGTGAGGGTTGGGGGTGGAGTTGGGGGCGGGGTGTGAGGGTTGTGTCTGGGTTGGGGGCGGGGTGTGAGGGTTGGGTGTGAGGGTTGGGTGTGAGGGTTGGGTTGGGTCTGGGGTTGGGTCTGGGGTGTGAGGGTGGGGTGTGAGGGTTGGGTTGGGTCTGGGGTTGGGTCTGGGGTGTGAGGGTGGGGTGTGAGGGTGGGGTGTGAGGGTTGGGTTGGGTCTGGGGTTGGGTCTGGGGTGTGAGGGTGGGGTGTGAGGGTTGGGTTGGGTCTGGGGTGTGAGGGTGGGGTGTGAGGGTTGGGTTGGGTCTGGGGTTGGGTCTGGGGTGTGAGGGTGGGGTGTGAGGTTTGGGTTGGGTCTGGGGTGTGAGGGTGGGGTGTGAGGGTTGGGTTGGGTCTGGGGTGTGAGGGTGGGGTGTGAGGGTTGGGTTGGGTCTGGGGTGTGAGGGTGGGGTGTGAGGGTTGGGTTGGGTCTGGGGTGTGAGGGTGGGGTGTGAGGGTTGGGTTGGGTCTGGGGTGTGAGGGTGGGGTGTGAGGGTTGGGTTGGGTCTGGGGTGTGAGGGTGGGGTGTGAGGGTTGGGTTGGGTCTGGGGTGTGAGGGTGGGGTGTGAGGGTTGGGTTGGGTCTGGGGTGTGAGGGTGGGGTGTGAGGGTTGGGTTGGGTCTGGGGTGTGAGGGTGGGGTGTGAGGGTTGGGTTGGGTCTGGGGTGTGAGGGTGGGGTGTGAGGGTTGGGTTGGGTCTGGGGTGTGAGGGTGGGGTGTGAGGGTTGGGTTGGGTCTGGGGTGTGAGGGTGGGGTGTGAGGGTTGGGTTGGGTCTGGGGTGTGAGGGTGGGGTGTGAGGGTTGGGTTGGGTCTGGGGTGTGAGGGTGGGGTGTGAGGGTTGGGTTGGGTCTGGGGTGTGAGGGTGGGGTGTGAGGGTTGGGTTGGGTCTGGGGTGTGAGGGTGGGGTGTGAGGGTTGGGTTGGGTCTGGGGTGTGAGGGTGGGGTGTGAGGGTTGGGTTGGGTCTGGGGTGTGAGGGTGGGGTGTGAGGGTTGGGTTGGGTCTGGGGTGTGAGGGTGGGGTGTGAGGGTTGGGTTGGGTCTGGGGTGTGAGGGTGGGGTGTGAGGGTTGGGTTGGGTCTGGGGTGTGAGGGTGGGGTGTGAGGGTTGGGTTGGGTCTGGGGTGTGAGGGTGGGGTGTGAGGGTTGGGTTGGGTCTGGGGTGTGAGGGTGGGGTGTGAGGGTTGGGTTGGGTCTGGGGTGTGAGGGTGGGGTGTGAGGGTTGGGTTGGGTCTGGGGTGTGAGGGTGGGGTGTGAGGGTTGGGTTGGGTCTGGGGTGTGAGGGTGGGGTGTGAGGGTTGGGTTGGGTCTGGGGTGTGAGGGTGGGGTGTGAGGGTTGGGTTGGGTCTGGGGTGTGAGGGTGGGGTGTGAGGGTTGGGTTGGGTCTGGGGTGTGAGGGTGGGGTGTGAGGGTTGGGTTGGGTCTGGGGTGTGAGGGTGGGGTGTGAGGGTTGGGTTGGGTCTGGGGTGTGAGGGTGGGGTGTGAGGGTTGGGTTGGGTCTGGGGTGTGAGGGTGGGGTGTGAGGGTGGGGTGTGAGGTTTGGGTTGGGTCTGGGGTTGGGTCTGGGGTGTGAGGGTGGGGTGTGAGGTTTGGGTTGGGGGCGGGGTGTGAGGGTTGGGTCTGGGTTGGGGGTTGGGTGTGAGGGTTGGGGATGGGGTGTGAGGGTGGGGGTTGGGTCTGGGGTTTGAGGGTGGGGTGTGAGGGTGGGGTCTGGGGTGTGAGGGTGGGGTGTGAGGGTGGGGTCTGGGGTGTGAGGGTGGGGTCTGGGGTGTGGGGATGGGGTGTGAGGGTGGGTTCTGGGGTGTGGGGGTGGGGTGTGAGGGTTGGGTCTGGGGTTGGGGATGGGGTCTGAGGGTTGGGTCTGGGGTTGGGGATGGGGTGTGAGGGTTGGGTCTGGGGTTGGGGGTGGAGTGTGAGGGTTGGAGGCGGGGTGTGAGGGTGGGGTGCGGGGTGTGAGGGTTGGGTCCGGGGTTGGGTCTGGGGTGTGAGGGTTGGGTCTGGGGTGTGAGGGTGGGGTGTGAGGGTTGGGGGTGGGGTTGGGGGCGGGGTGTGAGGGTTGGGTCTGGGTTGGGGAGGTGGGGATGGGGTGTGAGGGTGGGGTCTGGGGTGTGAGGGTGGGGTGTGGGGGTGGGGTGTGAGGGTGGGGGTTGGGGATGGGGTGTGAGGGTTGGGTCTGGGGTGTGGGGGCGGGGTGTGAGGGTTGAGTCTGGGGTGTGGGGGCGGGGTCTGAGGGTTGAGTCTGGGGTGGGGTGTGTGGGTTGGGTCTGGGGTGGGGGGTGGGGTGTGAGGGTTGGGTCTGGGGTTGGGGGTGGGGTGTGAGGGGTGGGATGTGAGGGTTGGGGGTGGGGTGTGAGGGTTGGGTCTGGGGTTGGGGGTGGGGTGTGAGGGTTGGGTCTGGGGTTGGGGGTGGGGTGTGAGGGTTGGGTCTGGGGTTGGGGGTGGGGTGTGAGGGTTGGGTCTGGGGTTGGGGGTGGGGTGTGAGGGTTGGGTCTGGGTTGGGGGTGGGGTGTGAGGGTTGGGGGTGGGGTTGGGGGCGGGATGTGAGGGTTGGGGGCGGGATGTGAGGGTTGGGTCTGGGTTGCGGGTGGGGTGTGAGGGTTGGGGGTGGGGTTGGGGGTGGGGTGTGAGGGTGGGGTCTGGGGTGTGAGGGTGGGGTCTGGGGTGTGGGGATGGGGTGTGAGGGTGGGTTCTGGGGTGTGGGGGTGGGGTGTGAGGGTGGGGGTTGGGGATGGGCTGTGAGGGTTGGGTCTGGGGTTGGGGATGGGGTCTGAGGGTTGGGTCTGGGGTTGGGGATGGGGTCTGAGGGTTGGGTCTGGGGTTGGGGATGGGGTTGGGGGTGGAGTGTGAGGGTTGGAGGCGGGGTGTGAGGGTGGGGTGCGGGGTGTGAGGGTTGGGTCCGGGGTTGGGGGTGGGGTGTGAGGGTTGGGTCTGGGGTGTGAGGGTGGGGTGTGAGGGTTGGGGGTGGGGTTGGGGGCGGGGTGTGAGGGTTGGGTCTGGGTTGGGGAGGTGGGGATGGGGTGTGAGGGTGGGGTCTGGGGTGTGAGGGTGGGGTGTGGGGGTGGGGTGTGAGGGTGGGGGTTGGGGATGGGGTGTGAGGGTTGGGTCTGGGGTGTGGGGGCGGGGTGTGAGGGTTGAGTCTGGGGTGTGGGGGCGGGGTCTGAGGGTTGAGTCTGGGGTGCGGTGTGTGGGTTGGGTCTGGGGTGGGGGGTGGGGTGTGAGGGTTGGGTCTGGGGTTGGGGGTGGGGTGTGAGGGGTGGGGTGTGAGGGTTGGGGGTGGGGTGTGAGGGTTGGGGGTGGGGTGTGAGGGTTGGGTCTGGGGTTGGGGGTGGGGTGTGAGGGTTGGGTCTGGGGTTGGGGGTGGGGTGTGAGGGTTGGGTCTGGGTTGGGGGTGGGGTGTGAGGGTGGGGTCTGGGGATGGGGTGTGAGGGTTGGAGGCGGGGTGTGAGGGTTGGGTCCGGGGTGGGGGGGCGTGGTGTGAGGGTCGGGGGTCTGGGGTGGGGGGGGCGTGGTGTGAGGGTTGGGTCTGGGGTTGGAGGGTTGGAGGCGGGGTGTGATGGTGGGGTCCGGGGTTGGGGGCGGGGTGTGAGGGTGGGGTCCGGGGTTGGGGGCGGGGTGTGAGGGTGGGGTCCGGGGTTGGAGGCGGGGTGTGAGGGTGGGGTCTGGGGTTGGGGATGGGGCGTGATGGTCGGGTCTGGGGTTGGGGGTGGGGCGTGAGGGTGGGGTCTGGGGTTGGGGGTGGGGCGTGAGGGTGGGGTCTGGGGTTGGGGATGGGGCGTGAGGGTGGGGTCTGGGGTTGGGGATGGGGCGTGAGGGTGGGGTCTGGGGTTGGGGATGGGGCGTGAGGGTGGGGTCTGGGGTTGGGGATGGGGCGTGAGGGTGGGGTCTGGGGTTGGGGATGGGGTGTGAGGGTGGGGTCTGGGGATGGGGTGTGAGGGTTGGAGGCGGGGTGTGAGGGTTGGGTCTGGGGTTGGGGGCGGGGTGTGAGGGTCGGGGTCCGGGGTGGGGGGGGCGGGGTGTGAGGGTCGGGTCTGGGGTTGGGGGGGTGGGGTGTGAGGGTCGGGGTCCGGGGTGGGGGGGGCGGGGCGTGAGGGTCGGGGTCCGGGGTGGGGGGGGCGGGGCGTGAGGGTCGGGGTCCGGGGTGGGGGGGGGCGGGGCGTGAGGGTCGGGGTCCGGGGTGGGGGGGGCGGGGCGTGAGGGTCGGGGTCCGGGGTGGGGGGGGCGGGGCGTGAGGGTCGGGGTCCGGTGTGGGGGGGCGGGGCGTGAGGGTCGGGGTCCGGGGTGGGGGGGCGGGGCGTGAGGGTCGGGGTCCGGGGTGGGGGGGGCGGGGCGTGAGGGTCGGGGTCCGGGGTGGGGGGGGCGGGGCGTGAGGGTCGGGGTCCGGGGTGGGGGGGCGTGGCGTGAGGGTCGGGGGTCTGGGGTGGGGGGGGCGTGGTGTGAGGGTTGGGTCTGGGGTGTGAGGGTTGGAGGCGGGGTGTGAGGGTTGGGTCTGGGGTTGGGGGCGGGGTGTGAGGGTCGGGGTCCGGGGTGGGGGGGCGGGGTGTGAGGGTCGGGTCTGGGGTTGGGGGGGCGGGGCGTGAGGGTCGGGGTCCGGGGTGGGGGGGGCGGGGCGTGAGGGTCGGGGTCCGGGGTGGGGGGGGCGGGGCGTGAGGGTCGGGGTCCGGGGTGGGGGGGGCGGGGCGTGAGGGTCGGGGTCCGGGGTGGGGGGGGCGGGGCGTGAGGGTCGGGGTCCGGGGTGGGGGGGCGGGGCGTGAGGGTCGGGGTCCGGGGTGGGGGGGCGGGGTGTGAGGGTGGGGTCCGGGGTTGGGGGCGGGGTGTGAGGGTGGGGTCCGGAGTTGGAGGCGGGGTGTGAGGGTGGGGTCCGGGGTTGGAGGCGGGGTGTGAGGGTGGGGTCCGGGGTTGGAGGCGGGGTGTGAGGGTGGGGTCCGGGGTTGGAGGCGGGGTGTGAGGGTGGGGTCCGGGCTTGGAGGCGGGGTGTGAGGGTGGGGTCCGGGCTTGGAGGCGGGGTGTGAGGGTGGGGTCCGGGCTTGGAGGCGGGGTGTGAGGGTGGGGTCCGGGCTTGGAGGCGGGGTGTGAGGGTGGGGTCTGGGGTTGGAGGCGGGGTGTGAGGGTGGGGTCCGGGGTTGGAGGCGGGGTGTGAGGGTGGGGTCTGGGGTTGGAGGCGGGGTGTGAGGGTGGGGTCTGGGGTTGGAGGCGGGGTGTGAGGGTGGGGTCTGGGGTTGGAGGCGGGGTGTGAGGGTGGGGTCAGGGGTGTGAGGGCGGGGTGTGAGTGGTGCGGTGTGATGGTATGTGAGGGTTGGGTCTTGGAGTGGGGTGTGAATGTTGGGTCATGGGCAGGGGGTGGGGTGTGACGATTGCGTCTTGGGGTGGGGTGTGTGGGTGGTGGGCGTGGTGTGAGGGTTGGGTCTGGGGTTGAGGGTGGGGTGTGAGGGTTGTGTCTGGGGTGTGGGCGCGGGGTCTGGGGTTGGGTCTGGGGTGTGAGGGTGGGGTGTGAGGTTTGGGTTGGGTCTGGGGTTGGGTCTGGGGTGTGAGGGTGGGGTGTGAGGGTTGGGTTGGGTCTGGGGTGTGAGGGTGGGGTGTGAGGGTTGGGTTGGGTCTGGGGTGTGAGGGTGGGGTGTGAGGGTTGGGTTGGGTCTGGGGTGTGAGGGTGGGGTGTGAGGGTTGGGTTGGGTCTGGGGTGTGAGGGTGGGGTGTGAGGGTTGGGTTGGGTCTGGGGTGTGAGGGTGGGGTGTGAGGGTTGGGTTGGGTCTGGGGTGTGAGGGTGGGGTGTGAGGGTTGGGTTGGGGGTGGGGTGTGAGGGTTGGGTTGGGTCTGGGGTGTGAGGGTGGGGTGTGAGGGTTGGGTTGGGTCTGGGGTGTGAGGGTGGGGTGTGAGGGTTGGGTTGGGTCTGCGGTTGGGTCTGGGGTGTGAGGGTGGGGTGTGAGGTTTGGGTTGGGTCTGGGGTTGGGTCTGGGGTGTGAGGGTGGGGTGTGAGGGTTGGGTTGGGTCTGGGGTTGGGTCTGGGGTGTGAGGGTGGGGTGTGAGGGTTGGGTTGGATCTGGGGTTGGGTCTGGGGTGTGAGGGTGGGGTGTGAGGGTTGGGGGTGGGGTTGGGGGCGCGGTGTGAGGGTTGGGTCTGGGTTGGGGATGGGGTGTGAGGGTTGGGGATGGGGTGTGAGGGTGGGGATGGGGTGTGAGGGTGGGGTTGGGGTGTGGGGGTGGGGTGTGGGGGTGGGGTGTGAGGGTGGGGGTTGGGTCTGGGGTGTGAGGGTGGGGTGTGAGGGTGGGGTCTGGGGTGTGAGGGTGGGGTGTGAGGGTGGGGTCTGGGGTGTGAGGGTGGGGTCTGGGGTGTGGGGATGGGGTGTGAGGGTGGGTTCTGGGGTGTGGGGGTGGGGTGTGAGGGTGGGGGTTGGGGATGGGGTGTGAGGGTTGGGTCTGGGGTTGGGGATGGGGTCTGAGGGTTGGGTCTGGGGTTGGGGATGGGGTCTGAGGGTTGGGTCTGAGGTTGGGGATGGGGTGTGAGGGTTGGGTCTGGGGTTGGGGGTGGAGTGTGAGGATTGGAGGCGGGGTGTGAGGGTGGGGTGCGGGGTGTGAGGGTTGGGTCCGGGGTTGGGGGTGGGGTGTGAGGGTTGGGTCTGGGGTTGGAGGCGGGGTGTGAGGGTGGGGTCTGGGGTTGGGGATGGGGTGTGAGGGTTGGAGGCGGGGTGTGAGGGTGGGGTTGGGTCTGGGGTTGGGTCTGGGGTGTGAGGGTGGGGTGTGAGGTTTGGGTTGGGTCTGGGGTTGGGTCTGGGGTGTGAGGGTGGGGTGTGAGGGTTGGGTTGGGTCTGGGGTGTGAGGGTGGGGTGTGAGGGTTGGGTTGGGTCTGGGGTGTGAGGGTGGGGTGTGAGGGTTGGGTTGGGTCTGGGGTGTGAGGGTGGGGTGTGAGGGTTGGGTTGGGTCTGGGGTGTGAGGGTGGGGTGTGAGGGTTGGGTTGGGTCTGGGGTGTGAGGGTGGGGTGTGAGGGTTGGGTTGGGTCTGGGGTGTGAGGGTGGGGTGTGAGGGTTGGGTTGGGTCTGGGGTGTGAGGGTGGGGTGTGAGGGTTGGGTTGGGTCTGGGGTGTGAGGGTGGGGTGTGAGGGTTGGGTTGGGTCTGGGGTGTGAGGGTGGGGTGTGAGGGTTGGGTTGGGTCTGGGGTGTGAGGGTGGGGTGTGAGGGTTGGGTTGGGTCTGGGGTGTGAGGGTGGGGTGTGAGGGTTGGGTTGGGTCTGGGGTGTGAGGGTGGGGTGTGAGGGTTGGGTTGGGTCTGGGGTGTGAGGGTGGGGTGTGAGGGTTGGGTTGGGTCTGGGGTGTGAGGGTGGGGTGTGAGGGTTGGGTTGGGTCTGGGGTGTGAGGGTGGGGTGTGAGGGTTGGGTTGGGTCTGGGGTGTGAGGGTGGGGTGTGAGGGTTGGGTTGGGTCTGGGGTGTGAGGGTGGGGTGTGAGGGTTGGGTTGGGTCTGGGGTGTGAGGGTGGGGTGTGAGGGTTGGGTTGGGTCTGGGGTTGGGTCTGGGGTGTGAGGGTGGGGTGTGAGGTTTGGGTTGGGTCTGGGGTTGGGTCTGGGGTGTGAGGGTGGGGTGTGAGGGTTGGGTTGGGTCTGGGGTTGGGTCTGGGGTGTGAGGGTTGGGTTGGGTCTGGGGTTGGGTCTGGGGTGTGAGGGTGGGGTGTGAGGGTTGGGGGTGGGGTTGGGGGCGGGGTGTGAGGGTTGGGTCTGGGTTGGGGGTTGGGTGTGAGGGTTGGGGATGGGGTGTGAGGGTGGGGATGGGGTGTGAGGGTGGGGTTGGGGTGTGAGGGTGGGGTTGGGGTGTGGGGGTGGGGTGTGGGGGTGGGGTGTGGGGGTGGGGTGTGAGGGTGGGGGTTGGGTCTGGGGTGTGAGGGTGGGGCTGGGGTGTGAGGGTGGGGTGTGAGGGTGGGGTCTGGGGTGTGAGGGTGGGGTGTGAGGGTGTGGGGATGGGGTGTGAGGGTGGGTTCTGGGGTGTGGGGGTGGGGTGTGAGGGTGGGGGTTGGGGATGGGGTGTGAGGGTTGGGTCTGGGGTTGGGGATGGGGTCTGAGGGTTGGGTCTGGGGTTGGGGATGGGGTCTGAGGGTTGGGTCTGGGGTTGGGGGTGGAGTGTGAGGGTTGGAGGCGGGGTGTGAGGGTGGGGTGCGAGGGTGGGGTGCGGGGTGTGAGGGTTGGGTCCGGGGTTGGGGGTGGGGTGTGAGGGTTGGGTCTGGGGTTGGAGGCGGGGTGTGAGGGTGGGGTCTGGGGTTGGGGATGGGGTGTGAGGGTTGGAGGCGGGGTGTGAGGGTGGGGTCTGGGGTTGGGGGCGGGGTGTGAGGGTTTGGAGAGGGGTGTGAGGGTTTGGAGAGGTGTGTGAGGGTTGGGTCTTGCGTTGGTGGCGGGTTGGGAGGTGGGGTTTGAGGGTTGGAGGCGGGGTGTGAGGGTGGGGTCTGGGGTTGGAGGCGGGGTGTGAGGGTGGGGTCTGGGGTTGGAGGTGGGGTGTGAGGGTGGGGTCTGGGGTGTGAGGGCGGGGTCTGGGGTTGGAGGTGGGGTGTGAGGGTGGGGTCTGGGGTGTGAGGGCGGGGTCTGGGGTTGGAGGTGGGGTGTGAGGGGTGCGGTGTGATGGTTGGTGTGGGATGTGAGGGTTGGGTCTTGGAGTGGGGTGTGAATGTTGGGTCATGGGCAGGGGGTGGCGTGTGTGGGTGGTGGGCGTGGTGTGAGGGTTGGGACTGGGGTTGAGGGTGGGGTGTGAGGGTTGTGTCTGGGGTGTGGGGGCGGGGTGTGAGGGTTGGGTTGGGTCTGGGGTTGGGTCTGGGGTGTGAGGGTGGGGTGTGAGGGTTGGGTTGGGTCTGGGGTTGGGTCTGGGGTGTGAGGGTGGGGTGTGAGGATTGGGTTGGGTCTGGGGTGTGAGGGTGGGGTGTGAGGGTTGGGTTGGGTCTGGGGTTGGGTCTGGGGTGTGAGGGTGGGGTGTGAGGGTTGGGTTGGGTCTGGGGTGTGAGGGTGGGGTGTGAGGGTTGGGTTGGGTCTGGGGTGTGAGGGTGGGGTGTGAGGGTTGGGTTGGGTCTGGGGTTGGGTCTGGGGTGTGAGGGTGGGGTGTGAGGGTTGGGTTGGGTCTGGGATTGGGTCTGGGGTGTGAGGGTGGGGTGTGAGGGTTGGGGGTGGGGTTGGGGGCGGGGTGTGAGGGTTGGGTCTGGGTTGGGGATGGGGTGTGAGGGTTGGGGATGGGGTGTGAGGGTGCGGATGGGGTGTGAGGGTGGGGTCTGGGGTGTGAGGGTGGGGTGTGAGGGTGGGGTCTGGGGTGTGAGGGTGGGGTGTGAGGGTGGGGTCTGGGGTGTGAGGGTGGGGTCTGGGGTGTGGGGGTGGGGTGTGAGGGTGGGGTCTGGGGTGTGGGGATGGGGTGTGAGGGTGGGTTCTGGGGTGTGGGGGTGGGGTGTGAGGGTGGGGGTTTGGGATGGGGTGTGAGGGTGGGGTGTGAGGGTGGGGGTTGGGGATGGGGTGTGAGGGTGGGGTGTGAGGGTGGGGGTTGGGGATGGGGTGTGAGGGTGTGGTGTGAGGGTGGGGGTTGGGGATGGGGTGTGAGGGTGGGGTGTGAGGGTTGGGTCTGGGGTTGGGGATGGGGTCTGAGGGTTGGGTCTGGGGTTGGGGGTGGAGTGTGAGGGTTGGAGGCGGGGTGTGAGGGTGGGGTGCGAGGGTGGGGTCTGGGGTTGGGGGCGGGGTGTGAGGGTTGGGTCCGGGGTTGGGGGTGGGGTGTGAGGGTTGGGTCTGGGGTTGGAGGCGGGGTGTGAGGGTGGGGTCTGGGGTGTGAGGGTGGGGTCTGGGGTGTGGGGGTGGGGTGTGAGGGTTGGGTCTGGGGTTGGGGGAGGGGTGTGAGGGTTGGGTCTGGGGTTGGGGGAGGGGTGTGAGGGTTGGGTCTGGGGTTGGGGGCGGGGTGTGAGGGTGGGGTCTGGGGTTGGAGGCGGGGTGTGAGGGTTTGGAGAGGTGTGTGAGGGTTGGGTCTTGCGTTGGTGGTGGGTTGGGAGGTGGGGTGTGAGGGTTGGAGGCGGGGTGTGAGGGTGGGGTCTGGGGTTGGAGGCGGGGTGTGAGGGTGGGGTCTGGGGTGTGAGGGCGGGGTCTGGGGTTGGAGGTGCGGTGTGAGGGGTGCGGTGTGATGGTTGGTGTGGGATGTGAGGGTTGGGTCTTGGAGTGGGGTGTGAATGTTGGGTCATGGGCAGGGGGTGGCGTGTGTGGGTGGTGGGCGTGGTGTGAGGGTTGGGACTGGGGTTGAGGGTGGGGTGTGAGGGTTGTGTCTGGGGTGTGGGGGCGGGGTGTGAGGGTTGGGTCTGGGGTGTGGGGGCGGGGTGTGAGGGTTGAGTCTGGGGTGTGGGGGCGGGGTCTGAGGGTTGGGTCTGAGGGTTGGGGGTGGGGTGTGAGGGATGGGGTGGTGTTGGGGGTGGGGTGTGAGGGTTGGGGGTGGGGTGTGAGGGTTGGGGGTGGGGTGTGAGGGTTGGGGGTGGGGTGTGAGGGTTGGGGGTGGGGTGTGAGGGTTGGGGGTGGGGTGTGAGGGTGGGGTGTGAGGGTGCGGTCTGGGGTTGGGGGTGGGGTGTGATGGTGGGGTCTGGGGTTGGGGGTGGGGTGTGAGGGTGGGGTCTGGGGTTGGGGATGGGGTGTGAGGGTGGGGTCTGGGGTTGGGGATGGGGTGTGAGGGTGGGGTCTGGGGTTGGGGATGGGGTGTGAATGTGGGGTCTGGGGTTGGGGATGGGGTGTGAGGGTGGGGTCTGGGGTTGGGGATGGGGTGTGAGGGTGGGGTCTGGGGTTGGGGATGGGGTTGGAGGCGGGGTGTGAGGGTGGGGTCTGGGGTTGGGGGCGGGGTGTGAGGGTTAGGTCTGGGGTTGGGGGCGGGGTGTGAGGGTTGGGTATGGGGTTGGGGGATGGGTGTGAGGGTTGGGTCTGGGGTTGGGGGCGGGGTGTGAGGGTGGGGTCTGGGGTTGGGGGCGGGGTGTGAGGGTGGGGTCTGGGGTTGGGGGCGGGGTGTTAGGGTTGGGGGCGGGGTGTGAGGGTGGGGTCTGGGGTTGGGGGCGGGGTGTGAGGGTGGGGTCTGGGGTTGGAGGCGGGGTGTGACGGTTGGGAGAGGTGTGTGAGGGTTGGGTCTTGCGTTGGTGGTGGGTTGGGAGGTGGGGTGTGAGGGTGGGGTCTGGGGTTGGGGGCGGGGTGTGAGGGTGGGGTCTGGGTCTGGGGATGGGGTGTGAGGGTTGGAGGCGGGGTGTGAGGGTGGGGTCTAGGGTTGGGGATGGGGTGTGAGGGTGGGGTCTGGGGTTGGTGGTGGGGTGTGAGGGTGGGGTCTGGGGTTGGTGGTGGGGTGTGAGGGTGGGGTCTAGGGTTGGGGATGGGGTGTGAGGGTGGGGTCTGGGGTTGGTGGTGGGGTGTGAGGGTGGGGTCTGGGGTTGGTGGTGGGGTGTGAGGGTGGGGTCTGGGGTTGGTGGTGGGGTGTGAGGGTGGGGTCTGGGGTTGGTGGTGGGGTGTGAGGGTGGGGTCTGGGGTTGGTGGTGGGGTGTGAGGGTGGGGTCTGGGGTTGGTGGTGGGGTGTGAGGGTGGGGTCTGGGGTTGGTGGTGGGGTGTGAGGGTGGGGTCTGGGGTTGGGGGTGGGGTGTGAGGGTGGGGTCTGGGGTTGGGGGTGGGGTGTGAGGGTTGGGTCTGGGGTTGGGGGTGGGGTGTGAGGGTGGGGTCTGGGGTTGGGGGTGGGGTGTGAGGGTTGGGTCTGGGGTGTGGGGGTGGGGTGTGAGGGTTGGGTCTGGGGTTGGGGGTGGTGTGTGAGGGTTGGGTCTGGGGTTGGAGGCGGGGTGTGAGGGTGGGGTCTGGGGTGTGGGGGTGGGGTGTGAGGGTTGGGCCTGGGGTGTGGGGGTGGGGTGTGAGGGTGGGGTCTGGGGTTGGAGGCGGGGTGTGAGGGTGGGGTCTGGGGTTGGGGATGTGGTGTGAGGGTTGGTGGTGGGGTTTGAGGGTTGGGTCTGGGGTTGGGGGCGGGGTGTGAGGGTTGGGTCTGGGGTTGGGGGCGGGGTGTGAGGGTTGGGTCTGGGGTTGGGGGCGGGGTGTGAGGGTTGGGTCTGGGGTTGGGGGCGGGGTGTGAGGGTTGGGTCTGGGGTTGGGGGCGGGGTGTGAGGGTTGGGTCTGGGGTTGGGGGCGGGGTGTGAGGGTTGGGTCTGGGGTTGGGGGCGGGGTGTGAGGGTTGGGTCTGGGGTTGGGGGCGGGGTGTGAGGGTTGGGTCTGGGGTTGGGGGCGGGGTGTGAGGGTTGGGTCTGGGGTTGAGGGCGGGGTGTGAGGGTTGGGTCTGGGGTTGGGGGCGGGGTGTGAGGGTTGGGTCTGGGGTTGGGGGCGGGGTGTGAGGGTTGGGTCTGGGGTTGGGGGCGGGGTGTGAGGGTTGGGTCTGGGGTTGGGGGCGGGGTGTGAGGGTTGGGTCTGGGGTGTGGGGGTGGGGTGTGGGGGATGGGTCTTGGGTTGGGTCTTGGGTTTAGGGGTAGGGGTGGGGGTTGGGTCTGGGGTGTGGGGGTTGGGTCTGGGGGTGTGGTGTGGGGGTTGGGGGTGGGGTGTGAGGGTTGGGGTCTGGGATTGGGGGTGGGGTGTGAGGGTGGGTCTGGGATTGGGGGTGGAGAGTGAGGGTTGGGTCTTGGGTTGGGGGTGGGGTGTGAGGGTTGGGTCTTGGGTTGTGGGTGGGGTGTGAGGGTTGGGCTTTGGGCTGTGTGTGAGGGTTGGGGTTGGGGATGGGAGTGAGGGTTGGGGTTGGGGGTGGGAGTGAGAATGAGGGTGGGTCTGGGGTTGGGGGTGGGGTGTGAGGGTTGGTTCTTGGGTTGGGGCTGGACATTGAGGGTTGGGGTTGGGGGTGGGGTGTGAGGGTTGTGGGTGGGATGTGAGGGTTGGGTGTGAAGGTTGGAGGCGGGGTGTGAGGATGGGTTCTGAGGTTGTGGTCAGGGTCTGGGGTTGGGCTCTGGTGTTGGGATGTTCGCTCGGGGTTGGTGGTTGGATTTGGGGCTGGGGGTGGGGTGGGGTCTGCGGGTGGGGTAATGGGTTTGGGCGTGGGGTCTGGTTTGGGGGTGGGTCTGGGTTTGGGGGTGGGTTCTGAGGTCTGAGGGTGGGGTTTGGGCTCTGGGGTTGAGTATGGGGTCTGGGGCTGGGGGTGGGGCCTGGGGTCTCTGGGTGGGCTCTGGGGTCGAGAGTGGGGTATTGGGGTCTGGGGGTTGGATCTTGGGTTGAGGTCAGGGGTCGGGGGGTGGGTCTGGGGTTTGGGTTGGGGTCGGTGGGTGGGTCTGGGGGTTGGGTCTGGGGGTGGGGTTGAGTGTGAGGGGGTCTGGAGGTTGGGGGTGGGGTCTGGGGTTTGGGGTGGGGTCTGAGGGTTGGGTCTGAAGTTGGGGGTGAGGTGTGAGGGTTGCGTCTTGGGTTGGGGGTGGAATGTGAGGGTTGGGTCTTTGGGGTGGAGTGAGAGTTGGGTCTTTTTTGGGGGTGAGGTGTAAGGGTTGCATCTGGGGTTGAGGGTGGAACGGGGGTTGAGGGTGGAGCGAGGGTTGGCTCTTGAGTTGGAAGTGGAATACGAGGTTTGTGTTTTTGCTTGGGGGTGTGAGTGAGGGTTGGGTCTTGGGTTGGGGGTGGGTCAGGGTTGGGTCTTGGGGTTAGGAGTGGAGTGAGGTATGGGTCTTGGGTTGGTGGTGGGTGAGGGTTGGGTCTTGGGTTGGCTTTGGAGCTAGGGTTAGGTCTTGGGTTGGGGTGGAGTGAGTGTTGTGTCTTGGGGTGGGTGAGGGTTGGGTCTTGGGTTGGGGTTGGAGCTAGGGTTAGGTTGTGGGGTGGGAGTGGAGCGAGGGTTGGGTCTGGGGTTGGGTGTGGAGCGAGGGTTGAGAGTGGGAGTTAGGGTCTTGGGTTGGGGGTGAGGTGTGAGGGTTGGGTCTTTTTTTGGGGGTAGGGGTTGGGTCTTGGGTTGGGGGTGGGGTGCGAGGGTTGGATCTGGGGTTGAGAGTGGAGCGAGGGTTGGGTCTTGGGGTTAGGAGTGGGAGTGAGTGTTGTGTCTTGAGTTGGGGGTGGGGTGTGAGGTGTGAGGATTGGGTCTTTGGTTGAGAGTGGGAGTGAGTTGTCTTGGGTTGGTGGTGGGTGAGATTGGGTCTTGGTGTTAGGAGCAGAGCGTGGTGTGTGGTTGAAGGTGGGAGGTCAGGTTGTGGGGTGGGGTGGGATTGGGTGCTGGGGGTTGAGAGTTGTGCAGGTAGGGAGGGGTGGTGTGGGTTTAGGGTGGAAGTTGTGTGCTTGGGTTGTGAGTTGAATGGTGGGGTGGAGAGCTGTACCACAGGGAGAGGCCATTTGGTCCAAGATCCTCCCAACCCTGCTCCCCCTTCTTAATCTCAACACCCGCGCCCCCAACACCTGACACCACCACTAGCTCCTCCCCACCCTCCCCCATACCGCCATTCTATCTTTCTATTGCTTTCTGCCTCACTTCACTTCACTTCCGCACCTTGCCCACATCTTAGCTATTCCCC
The DNA here is from genome assembly GCF_037043375.1 of Chiloscyllium plagiosum. Lineage (NCBI taxonomy): Eukaryota > Metazoa > Chordata > Chondrichthyes > Orectolobiformes > Hemiscylliidae > Chiloscyllium > Chiloscyllium plagiosum. The sequence continues at coordinate 50,626,373 of NW_028270188.1, forward strand.
TTGACTATCACAAGGACTTGACAGCAAGGGCAAAAATAAAAATTGCTGGAGAAACTCAGATCTGGCAGCACCTGTGGAGAGAAAGCACAGTTAATATTTTGGATCCAGTTACCCTTCTTCAGAAAGTTACTCGACCCAAAACATTAACTGTGAATTCTCTCTCTGCAGATGCAGCCAGGCATGCTGAGTTTTCCCAGCAATTTCTGGTTTTGTTTTTGATTTGCAACATCCTCTATAATTGGAGTTAGTAGCCCATTGTGGTTCACTGTAAGTGATGGTCCACGGCTTTGGCCGTGTGCTTCTTGAAAGGAATTATATGCAATTCCAAACTGCTGCCTCTCACACATGGCCAAGTCTATTTAAAATGATTATCTCTCCATTCTGGGTGGCACTAAAATAGTTGCCCTTCCTGCTATGAGTGTTCTCAATATAGTTGTCTCTCCATTTGTTGTGTGTGGTTAAAATGGCTGTCTGTCCCATTGCCAGATGTAATTAAAATAGGTACCTGTTCTTTCACCAGGCGTGGTGTTTCCATACCAAGTAAACAAGGGCCGCTACCAGTTCACCTATTACCAGGCCGTGCAGGCATGCAAGGAGCAGGATGCTAAGCTTGCTACATTCCAGCAGCTCTTCGAAGGTAAGGAATGCAGGAGAGCAGTGCCTAATGTGCCAGTCACATTGTGGTGAGGAAAGCAGGAGAGCACAAAGTAATTGTGTGAGAAAGAAAACTGACCAGAGAGTACTTTCCAATTTTCGGGGGCTAGTTTATAGCTTTCTGGCGCTCTTTGTAAACCTTCACTCACAGTCAGTTAAAGCAGTTGACATGAGGATTTTGGGATATCATTCTAGCTTTGTTCTTTGTGAATTTCTGCCAAATTTGGATTCCACCTACAACTCCCAATTTACATTGTCACACCCCTTCTCCCCTCACCACCTCTGCTACTATCATTGAGTGCTCTCTAAATAGCCCTATTGCTGGGAAAGGTTAAAAAGGCGGCCACTTCTGTTGCCATGCCCCATTTTCCATACCAACTGATCCAGGACCCCAGTAGTTCTCCTCAGAAATTCATCGCCAGTATTAGAGTTATGGATTTATTTCTCACAAGGGTTTGATGGAAAGGGGTTGAGGTTCCTTTGTGGAGAAATTTGCAAACACCGTAGACCATCAGGAAGTGATCGGCACACAGTGTCCTTGAGACCCTGCAGGAAAAAGAGTGGGTGGATCCTGTTGGGTTGTTCCCTGAGCAGACTGTCAAAGTCATTTGGCAGAATGTCTCATTGCGAAATCTTTCCAACAAGTACCAAGACATTGCTTGGGTGGTGGTGAGAAGAGCACTACCTATGAGATCTTTCATGTACCGCCCGGTCAGCCTGGGCCCCTGCATGCTGCCCTCAAAGTGGTCATGGAGCTTGAGACTATCACACATCTCCTTCTGGAATGTGCCTTTGAAATGAAGTCTGGAGAAAGGGCAGTGCTTTTTGTCCAGGTTCATTCTGAGTAACTCCATGAGGCAGGACTCTGTGCTGTGTAGTCTGTTTCCCAGGACACATACTGAGACAAACATCAATTGCATCTGGAAGACCATTAACCTGGTGAAAGGCACCCTTTGGTCTACCCAAAACTTGTTGGTGTTCCTAAAACGTGTTGCTCTTCCAGACCAAGGAGTTGACGCTGACCGAGTATTGCAGACTGGCACACTCCAAGGTCCAAGACTATGTGCTGAGGGATGTACTAAAGCTTGGGGCAGATGCTCCTAAGGGGCAGTGGAAAAAGACCACCATCTGAGGTCTTCTCGCTGAAGTGGGAGTCTCTCCAGTCCATTATCGGACCCTCCTAGTGCCTCAAATGCATGTATGCTTTGTATATGTAAGAGCTGTCTCTGGTTTGTTTAGATAGTCAAACTCCAATGTTTGTTTCCTTGATATGCTACTGTACAGAACTGAATTGCTTTGGGACTATGCATATTTAGAAAGATATTTTTATGAATAAAGGATAGTTTTGAAGTAAAAACAGAAAGGGGGTGGGGTGGTGCTGAAGGAATTGGCGATGGTGCAGCTGAAAAACTACAATAGGATAGCAGCTGGATAGGGCGTAGTTGCTGCCCCTTGACCTCCAATCAGAGGCCCCATCCTTCCAGCTTTTGCGTGCTGTTTATCCTATCATAGGCTTGGTCTCAGAAGGAGCAGAAAAGGCATTGGAGGAGCAGGGAGGGGGAGAGATGGAACATGCAGTTGGAGGACCAGAGAGGGTGGGAGAGGCAGCGCATGTGATTGGAGGAGTAGGGAGGCCAGGTGGTGTGGAGTGCGATTGGAGGAACAGGAAGGACAGAAGAGATGGTTGGGAAGGGGATTGTTGGGAGATAGGGTTTTTGGGTAGCGGGTGTGTGTTGACAGGAGATTTTTTTCAGGTGGAGTTTGTAGATGGGAGGAAGGTTTTGGGAAGGGAGTGGTTGGCAAATCAGTGAATCTGGCTGAGCTGACAACTCCGACTTTGGGCCCTTGGACAGAGTGGCAGAAGGGTCTGGACTGGTGTAATGCTGGATGGCTGGAAGATGGGACAGTTCACTATCCGGTCGCTGTCCCTCGGGAGCCCTGTGGGGGCAAGAACCTGCCACCGGGAATCAGGAGTTATGGAGCCCGGGACAAGCAGCGTGACCGCTTCGATGCCTTCTGTTTCACCTCCACCATCAAAGGTAATCCCTCCAAACATCCACAGAGTAACCTTGAGGGAACACATCCTCCCAACTGTATTCCTACAGTGTTGAAGAGTGTACTGCGGGAAAAGCACAGCCGGTCAGGGAGCATCTGACGAGCAGGAGAATCGACATTTCGAGCATAAACTCTTCAGGAAATGTCAATTCTCCTTCTCCCAGATGTTGTCTGACCTGTTGTGTGTTTCTAACACCACAGTCCTGTCTTTCTCCCTGTATTCAGTGCCTGCCCTGCCTTGGGATGCAACAAAGCACTTGGTAGCCCAGCACTCACTCAGTGCTGACTCTGCCAGTGCCACTTCCTCAGCGCTGGCCTCTGCCAGTGCCCACTTCCTCAGCACTAATCCTCCAACAGGTTGGTGCTCCTGCAGCACTGAATCTCCAACAGGGCTGTTCTCCCTCAGCTCTAACCCTCTGCCAGTGTCTGATTCCTCAGTGCTGAAACCCTGACAGGGCAGCGTTCCTTTAGTGCTGATCCTCTGACAGTGCCCACTCCCTTAACACTGACCCTCCGACAGTATTGCTGATAACAGGCAGATACCACCATCTGCTGGATGAGTAGAGCAGTACATACACTGTCCTTGAACCTAATAATTGTCACGTGATACATTTATTTAGACATGCTTTGTGAGATTCTTGGGACTATAAATGAAATTCTGTATCTCACCCCATGCTGTCACTATCCTGGGAGTATTTGAAGGGGGTGGGTGAACAAAGGGAGCTTTACATTGTACCTAATCCTGTGTTGTCCATGACCTGGTAGTGCTTGATGGGAGGGGACAGTGTAGAGGGAGCTTTACTCTGTATCTAACCCCCATTTCTTCTCCAACCAGGCTCGGTGTATTTCCGGAAAGAGTCTGCCATGTTTGACTACGTTGGGGGCACTAGTGCGTGTCGCCGTGATGGGGCCGCCGTGGCCAAGGTCGGTCAAGTGTACTCAGCCTGGAGGTTCTCTGGGCTGAACCATTGTGAGCCAGGCTGGCTGGCAGATGGCAGTGTGCGTTACCCCATTGTCTCTCCCCGGTCCCGGTGTGGGGGACCCCAGCCTGGTGTGCGCAGCCTCGGCTTCCCCAGACTCTCCCACCGTGCATATGGGGTCTACTGCTACAAACCACGATGAGCTCTCCCTTCCCCATCCCCAAAATCACCCCACCCCACTGCCACCTTCACCACACATCCTCTCAACCATCCCCCCACATTCCTTCCCTCACTGTTCAACAGGCTTGAGAGAGGCTGACAAGTTTCCGCCTATTGCTGTGTAACAAGCTCAAGGATGGAGCTGGATGGTCTCCAGTTCCTGCATAACAGGCTCGAGGAGCGGGCTGAATGGCCTCCTCCAGTTCCTGTGCAACAAGGCTCGAGGAGGGAGTTGAATGGCCTCCTGTTCCTCTGTAACAGGCTCGAGGAGGGGACTGAATGGCCTCCTGTTCCTTTGTCACAGACCCGAGGGTGGGGCTGAATGGCCTTCTCCTGTTCTTAGTTTCAGTGTGTCTCTGTACCAGACCCCTTCATCCAGACGGGGGAATGGATATAAACAACAGTCATTGATAAGTTCATTTTAGGGAACTCAGGAGAAATGTCATCATGCAGAGAACAGGGGGAACGTGAAACTACACTTCAATGGATTGAATCAACTGACGCTTTGAAAAAGAGGAAGACGAGCAGATGTGGGAATGATGACGGCTGGGGGAAAGTTGAAGATGATGTTGAGTGGCTGAGAGGAGATAGGTGGAATTGAAGGACATCTGCGTGCAGCACTGACAAGACATGCCAAACGGCCTTTCCTGCACTTGGATACAACTTCTTTGCTCTGTACTAATGTAACTGCTGTTGCCTCCTACTGGCCTAATGTGTAATGGTGACCATCCAGAGCTAAGCTACTAGAGTCTGTTGTTTCTAATATTTATTAGTGGGGACATAATTGGAACAGCAACTTCTAAATAGGTTATAAAGCACTACCTGCTAGCATTAGCCATGTCTTCACTGATGATCATTTAATAGCCACTTAGAGACACTAATCATCTGTATCGTAAACCCTCCGTGGTTGGACTTTGGAAGTGATTTGTGTTCTCCCTTGCTGCTAATACATATTTTTGCAAGATGCTGTGGAATTAAAATGGAATTGTGAATTTGTAAATTTTTCATTCCATGGTTTCATTTTTTTGTACTGAATTCCTTGATGTTGCCAGTTCTTATCCACAGTTTGTGGAGGATACACCATGCATTGGGTCCATTCACCTAAGCGTCAGCTCTCATCATGTCTGAGTGACCGTTCTTCCTGGGAGAATGGGGGTCGATCAACAGCACAGACTAAGATAACCTTTCACCAACCAATATGGGCCGAGACCAGGAACAATCCCCATGCTGGAACTAAATAGGATTGTGTACAATAGGAGTGAATGGGAAGGGGTTTGGGTCCATTGGGATTGTGTACAATGGGAGTTGGAAGAGGTGTTGTAATATTTTGAAAAGGTAATTCTTGGAAAGATATTTGAGATACTTAAAGGCTGTGCTTCATTTCACTGACCCAATTTAAAAATAACAACTAGAGAAAAGGCACATTTCAAATTTATTATAGTTTGAGGTGTAAAAGGATACAAATGAATTCAGCAGCAGCAAAACCCCGCGTGTTCTCTTGTAAGGCTGTCTGATTTGTACAGTTAGAATTGAGAACAATAGAAGTCACCTGAAGGGTAGTGAGACCAACAATGGACATGGTCTGGTGCAAAAAGATATACAATGGACAATCCAGTGGAGGGTTGAGTAACTTCCCACAATATAAGCATTGAACAGGGTGCACAGTCCCCTATCAGACACTCCCAGGACAAGGACTGCAAGGGGTTAGATGCAAGAGTAAAGCTCTATCTACACTGCTCTTCCCCCATCAAACACTTCCAGGACAGGGACAGCAAGGGATTAGAGTAAAGCTGCTTCTGCACTGACACCGTTAAACACTCCAAGGACAGAAACAGCCCAGTGTTAGATAGAGTGTGGGAGAGAGCCCGAAGCCAGGGGCAAGCTTTAACACAACTTATGGCAGCAGCTCAGAGAGAGGATTTCTATTAGTGCTTAGAAAGGTGTTTCTTATCCCTCTGTTAGTTCACACACAGGACGTGCTAGGAGGTCAGTGGTTTGACTTTACACAGAATTATTCTTTCAAAGTTAAAAGTCCAGCTGTTTCAGAATGTAGGGTGAGGTTTAGCAGTTCCAGTTGTATTTGCTTGGACAGACGTGATGACCTGGAACTATCCTCTCATCTGGAATGAGTAGGATACCCGAGAGATTCCCAAAGCTCCTTATTCCAACAACATAGCTGCCAAGGAATTGGTGTCATCTTCCTGGCTACTGGGCACCATGGTGTAATTGGAAACTGTGCAAGAAATAGGGAAAAGAACAAGGAAACATTCATTGAGGGCACCTTAAAAGACTGGGCAACTTTCCACTTATGGTAAATCCTGGGATTGGATATAGACTAAAGCTTTACCTACGTTATCCACATAAAACACTCCTCGGATAAAACAGGTTAAAAATCACACAACACCAGATTTAAAATCAGGTAGCTGATGAAGGAGCAGTCCTCCGAAAGCTAGTCCTTCCAAATAAACCTGTTGGACTATTACCTGGTGTTGTGATTTTTTTTTAAACTTTGTCCACCCCAGTCCAACATCGGGTGTGAAGTTCTCTGTACACTGTTACCACTATTAAACACTCCCAAGACAGGGGCAGCATGGGATTAGATACAGAGTAAAGACCTGACTATGCTTTTAAATTGAAAGTAGAGCTACCACTGCTCTTTTAACCTTAGATTAAAATTGCCTCTACACTGTCCCCATCAAATGCTCCCCTGACAGGGACAGAATGGGGTTAGATACAGAGTAAAGCTCCCTCTACACTGTTATCCCCATCAAACACTCAGGACAGGGGGCAGCATAGGGTTAGATACAGTAAAACTCCTTCTACCCTATCCCCCTCCATCAAACATTCCCAGGACAGGGACAGCATGGGGTTAGATACAGGGTAAAGCTGCCTCAACACAGTCATTTTAAACAGCATCCAGCAATATCACATTCCACCCCCTGCCCCTTTCCTCACCACCCCAGCTAGGCTGAAGCTACTGCAACTCACCATGTGTGCAGACAATCCGTGGCTGCTCCCAGCTGCCATCTGCCTGGCATCTGATGATGGGTACATGGCTTTGGGAGAAGCCTGCTTTGCACTGGTACCGTACGACCGAGTCGGTTTCATATCTGACTTTGAGCTTGCCAAGTAACTGAGCCTTTGGCACTGCAGGGGGTGGCCCACACGATCCTATCCACACAACCACCACAGGAAGGGAGACAGAGCACAGAAAAACAAGCTAAACATCCCTTGGAGAGAGAGAGGGCGGGGAGGGCGTGTGGCAGGGAGAGGTTGCTTGGCTTTCCTGCAATAGGATCGTTGGGGAACAAGGGGTTTTAGCTCGTGAACAGAATTCGGAGCAGCACTATGTCTCAATGGGTAGCACTGCACCTCACGGCGTCAAGGTCCCAGGTTTGATTCCATCCTTGGGCAACTGTCTGTGTGCAGTTTGAACGTTCCCCTTGTGTATATCTGGGTTTCCTGTCGGTGCTGTGGTTTCCTCCCACAGTCCAAAGATGTGCCGGTTATGGTGGAATGGCTATGGGAAATTGTCCTATAGTGCCCAGGGATGTGCAGTTCAGGGTGATTTGGCCATTGGTAATTGTCCCGTAGTGTCCAGGGATGTGCAGTTCAGGGTGGATTGGCCATGGAATATTGTCCCATAGTGTCCAGGGATGTGCAGTTCAGGGTGAATTGGCCATTGGTAATTGTCCCATAGTGTCCAGGGATGTGCAGTTCAGGGTGGATTGGCCATGGAATATTGTCCCATAGTGTCCAGGGATGTGCAATTCAGGGTGGATTGGCCATTGGTAATTGTCCCGTAGTGTCCAGGGATGTGCAGGTTAGAGTGGATTGGCCATGGGAAATTGTCCCATAGTCTCCAGGGATGTGCAGGTTAGGGTGGATTGGCCACGGGAAATGCTTGGTTACAGGGATCGGAGAGTTGGGTGGGTTTGGGTGGGATGCTCTTTGAAGGGTCGGTGTGGACCCGATGGGTCAAATGGCCTATTTGCACATTGTAGGGATTCTGTGAAGTTGGGATGATTTCCCTCAGAATAGAGAAAGAGGGGGGAATTGAACTGAGGCGTTCCAAATCGCGAAGGGGATTTCGATCGAAGCGGAATGAGGGAGAGCCTGTTGCTGCTGGCAGGACGATCAGTCACCAGAGGGCGTACATGGCTTGAAGAGATTTGGAAAAATGAACCAGAGAGAGGAGGACGTGAGGAGAATTTGTGCTTTTTTGGACAAGTGCTGCCTGAAAGGGAGTAAGTTCAACAGAAACTTGGAAAAGTTGGGGGAGGGGACACTCGAACAGGAGAGATTTGCAGGTGCTGTGGTGGTGCTGGACAGGAGGGGTATGGTCAGCGAGAAGGGAAGGGCTGAGTCAGGCGGGCTTGCCGAGTACAGGATGGGAGGCGGAGCAGCATACTTACTGGCGCCTTTCTTGCAGGTGAATGCGAGGAAGTAATTACATGGCGCATCGCTCCATTGGCCTCCCTTGTGCCAGACCATCACCACGCAGTTTTCACCAGACACAAAGAAACTGTCTGGTTGGCCACTGTACCAATTCTCATAAAGCTGGGGGTCGCAGGCCGGAGGAGATGTGGGGAGAGAAACCCACATGACAAAAAGGAAAAGGAGAAATTGTTACAGACAGTGTCAGTGAGGATCACACCAGCATGAGGAGGCCTTCCAACGCCTCTCCAACGCCTCTCCAACTTGTTACACAGGAACTGGAGGAGGCCATTCTGCCCCTCTCAAAATGGTTATACGTGAACAGGAGGTGATTCTGTCCCTCACTAACCTGAGTACCCCACTTTTCTCCTAATCCAATTGGGAGTGAGTTTCCTATTCTCTCCCACTCCCAGTGGGAGCGAGTCCCCCATTATCCCCCCATTCCCCACGGGAACGAGTCCTCCCTTCTCCCCCCACTCCCCGTGGGTGCAAGACCCCATTCCCACCCTCCCCCCCCACTCCCCATGGGAGCGAGTCCCTCATTCTCCTCCCACTCCTTGCGGGAGCAAGTCCCTCATTCTCCCCCCACTCCCCATGGGAGGGTGTTCCCCCATTCTCCCCCCACGCCCCGTGGGAGCGAGTTCCTCATTCTCCCCCACCCACTCCCCGTGGGAGCGAGTTCCCCATTCTCCCCCACCCACTCCCCGTGCGAGCGAGTTCCCCATTCTCCCCCACCCACTCCCCATTGGAGCGAGTCCCTTTATTCTCCTCCCACTCCTTGCGGGAGCAAGTCCCTCATTCTCACCCCACTCCCCGTGGGACCGAGTCCCCCATTCTCACCCCACTCCCCGTGGGAGCGAGTCCCCCATTCTCACCCCACTCCCCGTGGGACCGAGTCCCCCATTCTCACCCCACTCCCCGTGGGACCGAGTCCCCCATTCTCCCCCCCCCACTTCCCGTGGGAGCGAGTCCCCCATTCTCCCCCACCCACTCCCCGTGGGAGCGAGTTCCCCATTCTCCCCCCATTCCCTGCGGGAGCGAGTCCTCCATTCTCCCCCCTCTCCCCCTGGGAGCATGTCCCCCATTCTCCCCCCACTCCCCGTGGGAGCGAGTTCCCGCATTCTCCCCCCCACTCCTCGTGGGAGCGAGTCCCCCATTCTACCCCCCCCCCCCCCACTCCCCGTGGGAGCGAGTCCCCCATTCTCCCCCACCCACTTCCCGTGGGAGCGAGTCCCCCATTCTCCCCCCATTCCCCGCGGGAGCGAGTCCTCCATTCTCCCCCCTCTCCCCCTGGGAGCAAGTCCCCCATTTTGCCCCACTCCCCATGGGAGTGAGTCCCCCATTCTCCCCCCCCACTCCCCGTGGGAGCGAGTCCCCCATTCTCCCCCCCCACTCCCCGTGGGAGCGAGTCCCCCATTCTCCCCCCCCTCTCCCCGTGGGAGCGAGTCCCCCATTCTCCTCCCCCCCCCCCCCCCCCACTCCCCGTGGAACCGAGTCCCCCATTCTCCCCCACCCACTTCCCGTGGGAGCGAGTCCCCCATTCTTCCCCCACTCCCCATGGGAGCGAGTTCCCCATTCTCCCCCCCCCCTCCCCATGGGAGCAAGTCCCCCATTTTGCCCCACTCCCCATGGGAGTGAGTCCCCCATTCTCCCCCCCCACTCCCCGTGGGAGCGAGTCCCCCATTCTCCCCCCCCCCCCCCCCACTCCCCGTGGAACCGAGTCCCCCATTCTTCTTCCCCTCCCCGTGGGAGCAAGTCCCCCATTCTCCCCCACATCCTCCAGAGGCCAGTTCGTGCCTGCATTGTTCCCAGGATCTTCCTTGACCATTCACTCTGTTCCATCCAGTCTCAACAAAAGCTCCCCAACCTCCGGGTATTCATATTGGCCCTAGGCTGCACCCTCACCCCACTCCACTCACAAGGGGAGGATTTGATTGAAACCATCCCTTCACCCTCCTTCAGCGACGTACCAACTGATTTCCGTCCGACCACTGGAAGTCATTCTCAATGGTCTTGTCGTTCAGCCCGATCCACTGGTATTCCCGGAAGTGATCTGGGAAATTGGGGAGAAAAGAGGGGTTCAGTGTTATCTCCAGGAACTCACTCCCCTCGCCTGCCTGCCCCACGCTACCCACCAAACTAAGGGCAGAGGGGAACATCCGCATGTCCTAAAGTGTCGACAAAGCCCCTCAGCCCCCTGGTGCCCTTTGCAGTCATGCTAGCCCACTAGCTAGACATGGCAATAAAACTCCCCAAATTCAGTCCCAGCATTGTTGGATTGTCCCTGTTGGAAAGGTAGGCCCATGGTCCCACTACAGGTTAGGGACAAGTGGAAACCTTTGCTGCTTTTAAGCGCATAGCTGGACAAATATGATGAACTAAGGAGTAGAGGGATATGAGGACAGAGAGGGAGGTGGATGAGGAGGGAGTGGGAAGAGCTCATTTGGAGTTAACAGGACCGTAGACACCCAGCGTGAGACAAGTCCTCTGATATTCCTGTCCCTATGACCCAGTCTACTGCAGGCACCAAACCATCTCCATTTGAATAGAAGTCTCATAAACATGGGCTAATGGTCAAGTCTCAGTGACGACCACTCTCTCTCTCTCTCTCTCTCTCTCTCTTACCTCCCCCCCACCCCAGCCTCTGTCTCTGTCACCCGTCACTGAGTTGGTGAGACTGAATCACACTCTCAAACCTCAACCCAGTAGTTCTTGCATCAGTGCTGATGGAACAAGGCACTGTAGGAAGGTCAGTGCTGAGGGAGTGCTGCACTATAGGAGGGCATTGAGAGAGTGCTGCACTGTTAGAGGGTCAGCACTGAGGGATAGGGCACTGTTGGACAGTCGGTGCTGAGGGAGCACCACACTAAGAGGGTGAGCACTGAGGGAATGCCGCATGATCTAAGGTGGGCACTGAAGGAGCGCTGCACTGTCAGAGTGTCGGCACTGAGGGAGTGCCGCACTGTTAAGAGTCTCAGCACTGAGGGATAGGGCACTGTCGGACAGTCAGTGCTGAGGGAGCACCACACCTCGAGGATGAGCACTGAGGGAATGCTGCACTATCTAAGGTGGGCACTGAGGGAGCACTGCACTGTTGGAGGCTCAGCACTGAGAGAGCCACACTGTTGGAGTGGGCGCTGTGGGAGGGGCAGTGTTGAGGCAGTGCTGCACTGTTGGAGGGTCAGAATTGAGGGAGTGGGCGTTGTGGGAGGGTCAGTGCTGAAGGAGTACCACAGGGTTCGAGGGTCAGAACTGAGGGAGTGGGCACTGTGGGAGGGTCAGTACTGAGGCAGTGCCGCACTGTTGGAGGGTCAGCACTGAGGGAGTGGGCGCTGTGGGAGGGTCAGTGCTGAGGCAGTACCGCACTGTTGGAGGGTCAGAACTGAGGGAGTGGGCGCTGTGGGGATGGTCAGTGCTGAGCGAGTGGGTGCTGTGGGAGGGTCAGTGCTGAGGCAGCGCTCGACTGTTAGAGGGTCAGCACTGAGGGGTTGGGCGCTGCGGTAGGGTCAGTGCTGAGGCAGTGCTGCACCGTTGGAGGGTCAGCACTGAGGGAGGAGGCGCTGTCGGAGAGTTATTGCTGAGGGAGCAGGCACTGTTGGAGGGTCGATTGCTGAGGGATCAGGCACTGTGGGAGGGTCAGTGCTGAGGGAGTGCCGCACTGTCGGAGGGTCAGTGCTGAGGGAGTGGGCACTGTCAGAGGGTCAGTGCTGAGGGAGCAGGCACTGTCGGTGGGTCAGTGCTGAGGGAGTGGGCACTATTAGTGGGTCAGTGCTGAGGGAGCGGGCAATGTCAGAGGGTCAGTGCTGAGGGATCAGGCACTGTCAGAGGATCAGTGCTGAAGGAGTGGGCACTGTCGGAGGGTCAGTACTGAGGGAGAGGTGCTGTTGGAGAGTCATTGCTGAGAGAGCAGGCACTGTTGGAGGGTCAGTGCTGAAGGAAAAGGTGCTGTTGGAGAGTCATTGCTGAGAGAGCAGGCACTGTTGGAGGGTCAGCGCTGAGGGAGGACGTGCTGTTGGAGAGTCATTGCTGAGAGAGCAGGCACTGTTGGAAGGTCAGTGCTGAAGGAATCCCAAGCTGTAGACACGCTGCCTTCTCAGATGTGATATTTAGCTCAGATGTAAAAAAATCTCACTGACAAAATTGCGAGGAACTGGGTGAGGGGTGTGCTAGGGTCAGGGGTGCATGGAATGTGCCAGGGGCACATCCTAAAGTCACCAACATCAAAAGAAAGATCAGATTGCATGTGACAGTAGCACTTGATGTTTGTGGAATCTTGCTGTGCACAAAGTAGTGACCTCATTTGTCTGTGACTTTGATTGCACAATCCTTTGCTGGCGATAGGAAATGTTGGAACATTCAAGGTTGAGAAAGGTGCTAATGAAATGCAAGTCCCTGTACACGGCCATTGGGGTTCTGCGTGAATTTGGCGATATGTCATTTGTACCCAAAGCTTACCATTAATGAATCTCTGTTCCTCGGGGGTCATGATACTGGTGAGGTGCCCCCCCTCACTCCGACATTGTTCCTCCGCTGTCTCCCACGTCCGGCGCACCCTGTGGTGCTTGTAGCAATTTCCCAGGAATTTCAGCCAGCCGGGTTCACAAGCCACCTCATCTAACTCAGGATACAAACAGCGCAGCGTCAATTCCAACACAGACCACTGTCCAGTCAGGCATCACTCCATCAACACACACACAGCAAGAGCTCTCTCTGCACTGACCTTCCAACAGTGCCCGCTCCCTCAGCACTGACCCTCTTGACAGTGGCCGCTCCCTCAGCATTGACCCTCCAACAGTGCCTGCTCCCTCAGCATTGACCGACAGTACAGTGCTCACTCACCACAGAACCTCCGACAGTGCCCACTCCCTCAGCATTGACCGTCCGACAGTGTTCGCTCCTTTAGCACTCCCTCAGCACTGACCCCCCCTGACAATGCCCGCTCCCTCAGCACTGACCCCCGATCGTGCATAATTCTGTCAGCACTGACATTCCAATGGCCACTCTCTCAGCACTGACCCGCTGACAGTGCTTGCTCCCTCAGCACTGACCCTCTGACAGTGCCCGTTCCCTCAGCACTGACCCTCTGACAGTGCCCGTTCCCTCAGCACTGACCCTCCAACATGGCCATTCCCTCAGCACTGACCCTCCGACAGTGCCAGCTCCCTCAGCACTGAGCCCCGATAGTACATAATTCTGTTGGCACTGACATTCCAACATGGCCACTCTCTCAGCACTGAACCTCTGACGGTGCCCATTCCTTCAGCATTGACCCCCCTGACAGTGTCTGTTCCCTCAGCACTGACCCCCGATCGTGCATAATTCTGTCAGCACTGACCCTCCAACAGTGCCCACTCCCTCAGTACTGACCCTCCGACAATGCCCACTCCCTCAGCATTGACCCTCCAACAGTGCCTGCTCCCTCAGCATTGACCGACAGTACAGTGCTCACTCACCACTGACCCTCCGACAGTGCCAGCTCCCTCAGCACTGAGCCCCGATAGTACATAATTCTGTCGGCACTGACATTCCAACATGGCCACTCTCTCAGCACTGACCCTCTCACAGTGCCCGCTCCCTCAGCACCGTCCCTCTGACAGTGCCCACTCTCTCACCACTGACCCCCGATAGTGCAGAATTCTGTCAGCACTGACATTGCAACATAGTCACTCTCTCAGCACTGACCCTCTGACAGTGCCCGCTTCCTCATCACTGACCCTCTGACAGTGCCCGCTCCCTCAGCACTAACCCGCTGGCAGTGTCCGTTCCCTCAGCACTGACCCTCTGGCAGTGTCCGTTCCCTCAGCACTGACCCTCTGACAGTGCCCGCTTCCTCATCACTGACCCTCTGACAGTGCCAGCTCCCTCAGCACTAACCCTCTGGCAGTGTCCATTCCCTCAGCACTGACCCTCTGACAGTGTCCGTTGCCTAAGTATCAGTATGCAGTATCAGTATGCCAGCTTAAATGCTGTGCTGAATTCTCTGAAATGGCTTTTGAAAACCACAACATTTGGATGGTTATCTGGGAGATATAGTTGAACTGCTGTTGCCCCACACAGGGACAAGGGCAGCTGTCTAAGACTCACCCAGGTGGCAGAGGCTGCCTGTATAGGTTGGCAAACAGAGACATTGAAAGATGTTGTCCTCCTCGACACAGGTTCCTCCATTCACACAGGGGTTTGGGTAGCAGGGATCTGAAACAATGAGAGTGGCTAGACTGAATCAGATATCAGCACAGTTTGTTTATCACACGCTGTTTCTGAGAGGCAGCACAGCGGGAGCTACAGCCAACAACTGCCTGGTTGGGGCCGTGAGTGATCAGCCATCTCTGTCCCGGGGGGCTGTCAGCTGCTCTCCCATTAGAGAGGGAACTGGCTGACCATGAGGTGAAAGTTAGGGGAAGAGACAGGCTGAGAATGTGAGGCCTTCAGTGTATTCTCAGCAGAAACGGTGATTGGACCGCAGTCAGTGCAGAGAACAACAAGGGTAAGCAAATACAGGCAGAGAGCAGTTCATACCTGCGTATCATTGTGAGGGTTAAACACAGCGTGAGATGGTTCAACACAGAGTGAGAGCGTGCAACAGAGAGTGTGAGGGTTAAACACAGTGAGAGGGTTAGAGAGAGAAAGAGAGGCTTAAGCAGAGAATGTAAGTGTTACACAAATTAAACAGAGACTATCAGGGTTAAGCAGAGTATGAGGGTTAAACAGAGAGAGAGGGTTAAACACAGAGAGTGAGAGGGTTAAATAGAGTGTGAAGGTTAAACAGATAGTGAGAGGGTTAAACAGAGAGTGTGAGGGTTAAACACAGAGAGTGAGAGGGTTAAACACAGAGAGTGTGAGGGTTAAAAACAGAGTGAGAGGGTTAAACACAGAGAGTGTGAGGATTAAACAGAGAGAGTGGGAGGGTTAACAAAGAGAGTGAGAAGGTTAAACAGAGTGAGAGAGTTAAGCAGAGAGTGAGAGGGTTAAACGGAGTGGGAGGGTTAAACACAGAGTGGGAGGGTTAAACACAGAGTGAGAGGATTAAACACAGAGAGTGAGAGGGTTAAATAGAGTGTGAAGGTTAAACAGATAGTGAAAGGGTTAAACAGAGACTGGGAGGGTTAAACACAGAGACTGGGAGGGTTAAACACAGAGAGTGAGAGGGTTAGACAGAGAGTGTGAGGGTTAAACAAGAGTGAGAGGGTTAAACAGAGAGTGGGAGGGTTAAACACTGGGAGGGTTAAACACAGTGAGTGGGTTAAACAGAGAGTGAGAGGGTTAAACACAGAGAGTGAGTGGGTTAAACAGAGTGACAGGGTTAAACAGAGAGTGCGAGGGTTAAACAGAGAGTGTGAGGGTTTAACAGTGAATGCGAGGGTTAAACACAGAGAGTGGGAGGGTTAAACAGAGAATGAGAGGGTTAAACAAGTAGAGTGAGAGGGTTAATCAGAGAGTAAGAGGGTAAAACACAGAGTGGGAAGGTTAAATACAGAGAGTGTGAGGGTTAAACACAAAGAGTGTGAGGGTTAAACACAGAGTGAGAGGGTTAAACACAGAGACTGTGAGGGTTAAACACAGAGAGTGGGAGGGTTAAACACAGAGAGTGAGCGGGTTAAACACAGAGAATGGGAGGGTTAAACTCAGAGAGTGAGAGGGTTAAACATAGAGTGTGAGGATTAAACACAGAGTGGGAGGGTTAAACACAGAGAGTGGGAGGGTTAAATACAGTGTGAGAGGGTTAAACACAGAGTGTGAGGGTTAAACATAGAGAGCGGGAGGGTTAAACACAGAGAGTGAGAGGGTTAAATAGAGTGTGAGAGGGTTAAACACAGAGTAAGAGGGTAAAACACAGAGTGGGAAGGTTAAATACAGAGAGTGAGAGGGTTAAACAGAGAGAATGAGGGTTAAACACAGAGAGTGAGAGGGATAAATAGAGTGTGAGAGGGTTAAACACAGAGAGTGGGAGGGTTAAACACAGAGAGTGGGAGGGTTAAACACAGAGAGTGGGAGGGTTAAACACAGAGAGTGAGAGGGTTAAACACAGAGAATGGGAGGGTTAAACACAGAGAGTGAGAGGGTTAAATAGAGTGTGAGAGGGTTAAACATAGAGTGTGAGGATTAAACACAGTGGGAGGGTTAAACACAGAGAGTGGGAGGGTTAAATACAGTGTGAGAGGGTTAAATAGAGAGTGTGAGGGTTAAACATAGAGAGTGGGAGGGTTAAACACAGAGAGTGAGAGGGTTAAACATAAAGAGTGGGAGGGTTAAACCCAGAGAGGGAGAGGGTTAAACACAGAGAGTGAGAGGGTTAAATAGAGTGTGAGACGGTTTAACACAGAGAGTGTGAGGATTAAACACAGAGTGTGAGGGTTAAACACAGAGAGTGAGAGGGTTAAACACAGTGAGTGAGAGGGTTAAATAGAGTGTGAGAGGGTTAAACACAGAGAGTGGTAGGGTTAAACACAGAGTGAGAGGGTTAAATAGAGTGTGAGAGAGTTAAACACAGAATGTGAGGGTTAAACAGAGAGTGACAGAGTTAAACACAGAGTTTGAGGGTTAAACACAGAGCGAGAGGGTTAAACACAATGTGAGGGTTAAGCACAGAGAGTGTGAGGGTTAAGTACAGAGTGAGAGGGTTAAATAGAGAGTGTGAGGGTTAAACACAGAGAGTGGGAGCATTAAACACAGAGTGTGAGGGTTAAACACAGAGTGAGAGGGTTAAACAGAGAGTGGGAGGGTTAAACACAGAGAGTGAGAGGGTTAAATACAGAGAGTTGGAAGGTTAAATACAGAGAATGGGAGGGTTAAACACAGAGTGAGAAGGTTAAATAAAGTGTGAGTGGGTTAAACACAGAGAGTGAGAGGGTTAAACATAAAGAGTGGTAGGGTTAAACACAGAGAATGAGAGGGTTAAATAGAGTGTGAGAAGGTTAAACACAGAGTGTGAGGGTTAAACACAGTAGGTGGGAGGGTTAAACACAGAGTGAGAGGGTTAAACACAGAGAGTGGGAGGGTTAAACACAGAGAGTGAGAGGGTTAAACACAGAGAGTGAGGGTTGAACATAGAGAGCGGGAGGGTTAAACACAGAGAGTGAGAGGGTTAAATAGAGTGTGAGAGAGTTAAACACAGAGAGTGGGAGATTTAAATACAGAGAGTGGGAGAGTTAAACACACAGTGTGAGAGGGTTAAACACAGAGTGGGAGGGTTAAACACAGAGAGTGAGAGGGTTAAACACAGAGTGAGAGGGTTAAATAGAGTGTGAGAGGGATAAACACAGAGTGTGAGGGTTAAACACAGAGTGAGAGGGTTAAACAGAGAGTGGGAGGGTTAAACACAGAGAGTGTGAGGGTTAAACACAGAGTGAGAGGGTTAAACAGAGCGAGTGGGAGCGTTAAACACAGAGTGGGAGGGTTAAACAGAGCGAGTGGGAGCGTTAAACACGGAGAGTGGGAGGGTTAAACAGAGCAAGTGGGAGCGTTAAACACAGAGAGTGGGAGGGTTAAATACAGAGAGTGAGAGGGTTAAATAGAGTGTGAGAGAGTTAAACACAGAGTTGTGAGGGTTAAACACAGAGAGTGAGAGGGTTAAACATAAAGAGTGGGAGGGTTAAACACAGAGTGAGAGGGTTAAATAGAGTGTGAGAGAGTTAAACACAGAGAGTGGGAGGGTTAAATACAGAGAGTGGGAGAGTTAAACACACAGTGTGAGAGGGTTAAACACAGAGAGTGTGAGGGTTAAACACACAGTGAGAGGGTTAAACAGAGAGAGTGGGAGGGTTAAACACAGAGAATGAGAGGGTTAAACACAAAAAGTGGGAGCGTTAAACACAGAGAGTGAGAGGGTTAAACACAGAGTGAGAGGGTTAAATAGAGAGTGAGAGAGTTTCAGAGAGTGTGAGGGTTAAACACAGAGAGTGGGAGGGTTAAACACAGAGAGTCTGTGGGTTAAACACAGAATGTGAGGGTTAAACAGAGAGTGAGAGAGTTTCAGAGAGTCTGTGGGTTAAACACAGAGAGTGAGAGGGTTAAATAGAGTGTGAGAGGGTTAAACACAGAGAGTGGGAGCGTTAAACACAGAGTGTGAGGGTTAAACACAGAGTGAGAGGGTTAAACAGAGAGTGGGAGGGTTAAACACAGAGAGTGTGAGGGTTAAATACAGAGAGTGAGAAGGTTAAATAGAGTGGGAGGGTTAAACACAGAGTGAGAGGGTTTAACACAGAGAGTGTGAGGGTTAAACACAGAGAGTGAGAGGGTTAAATAGAGTGTGAGTAGGTTAAACACAAAGAGTGGGAGTGTTAAACACAGAGAGTGGGAGTGTTAAACACAGAGAGTGGGAGGGTTAAACACAGAGTGAGAGGGTTAAACAGAGCGAGTGAGATCGTTAAACACAGAGAGTGGGAGGATTAAACACAGAGTGGGAGGGTTAAACAGAGAGAGTGGGAGGGTTAAACACAGAGAGTGAGAGGGTTAAACACAGAGAGTGGGAGGGTTAAACACAGAGAGTGGGAGAGTTAAACACAGAGAGTGAGAGGGTTAAACAGAGCAAGTGAGATCGTTAAACACAGAGAGTGGGAGGATTAAACACAGAGAGTGGGAAGGTTAAACACAGAGTGAGAGGGTTAAACTCAGAGAGTGAGAGGGTTAAACACAGAGTGAGAGGGTTAAACACAGAGTGAGAGGGTTAAACACAGAGAGTGTGAGGGTTAAATACAAAGAATGGAAGGGTTAAATACAGAGAGTGGGAGGGTTAAACACAGAGAGTGTGAGGGTTAAACACAGAGAGTGAGAGGGTTAAATAGAGTGTGAGAGGGTTAAACACAGAGAGTGGGAACGTTAAACACAGAGTGTGAGGGTTAAACACAATGAGAGGGTTAAACAGAGAGTGGGAGGGTTAAAACGGTGTTTGAGGGTTAAACACAGAGAGTGGGAACGTTAAACACAGAGTGTGAGGGTTAAACACAATGAGAGGGTTAAACAGAGAGTGGGAGGGTTAAACACGGTGTGTGAGGGTTAAACACAGAGAGTGTGAGGGTTAAACACAGAGAGTGTGAGGGTTAAACACAGAGTGGGAGCTTTAAACACAGAGAGTATGAGGGTTAAATACAGAGAGTGAGAAGGTTAAATAGAGTGTGAGTGGGTTAAACACAGAGAGTGTGAGGGTTAAACACAGAAAGTGGGAGGGTTAAACAGAGAGTGGGAGGGTTAAGCAGAGAGAGTGGGAGGGTTAAACATAAAGAGTGTGAGGGTTAAACAGAGAATGTGAGGGCTAATCAGTAAGTGAAAGGGTTAAGCAGAGAGAGTGGGAGGGTTAAACAGAGTGGGAGGGTTAAACAGACAGTGGGAGGGTTAAACAGAGAGTGGGAGGGTTAAACAGAGAGTGGGAGGGTAAAATAGAGAGTGTGAGGGTTAAACACAGAGTGAGAGGGTTAAACCGAGAGTGTGAGGGTTAAACGGAGAGAGTGGGAGGGTTAAACACAGAGAGTGAGAGGGTTAAACAGAGAGTGTGAGGGTTAAACGGAGAGAGTGGGAGGGTTAAACACAGAGAGTGGGAGGGTTAAACAGTGTGAGGGTTAAACAAAAAGTGTGAGGGTTAAACAGAGAGAGAGTCTAAGAGTTAAACAGAGGGAGTATGAGGGCTAAGCACAGAGTCATGATTTGGAGATGTTGGACTGGGTTGTACAAAGTTAAAAATCACACAACACCAGGTTATAGCCCAACAGGTTTAATTGGAAGCACTAGCTTTCGGAATGCTGCTCCATCAGGTGGTTGAAGGAACAGTGCTCCGAAAGCTAATGCTTCCTATTAAACACAGAATGTGAGGGTTAAACAGAGAGTGAGAGAGCTAAACACAGAGAGTTTGAGGGTTAAACACATAGAGTGAGGTGGTTAAACAGAGCATGCGAGGGTTAAACACAGAATGTGAGGGTTAAACAGAGAGTGAGAGAGTTACACACAGAGAGTGAGAGGGTTAAATACAGAGAGTGGGAGAGTTAAACACAGAGTGAGAGGGTTTAACACAGAGAGTGTGAGGGTTAAACACAGAGTGAGAGGGTTAAACAGAGAGAGTGGGAGGGTTAAACACAGAGAATGAGAGGGTTAAACATAAAAAGTGGGAGCGTTAAACACAGAGAGTGAGAGGGTTAAACACAGAGTGGGAGGGTTAAATAGAGAGTGAGAGAGTTTCAGAGAGTGTGAGGGTTAAACACAGAGAGTGGGAGGGTTAAACACAGAGAGTCTGTGGGTTAAACACAGAATGTGAGGGTTAAACAGAGAGTGAGAGAGTTTCAGAGAGTCTGTGGGTTAAACACAGAGAGTGAGAGGGTTAAATAGAGTGTGAGAGGGTTAAACACAGAGAGTGGGAGCGTTAAACACAGAGTGTGAGAAGGTTAAATAGAGTGGGAGGGTTAAACACAGAGTGAGAGGGTTAAACACAGAGAGTGTGAGGGTTAAACACAGAGAGTGAGAGGGTTAAATAGAGTGTGAGTGGGTTAAACACAGAGAGTGGGAGGGTTAAACACAGAGAGTGTGAGTGTTAAACACAGAGAGTGGGAGGGTTAAATAGAGTGTGAGAGGGTTAAACACAATGAGAGGGTTAAACAGAGAGTGGGAGGGTTAAAAAGGTGTGTGAGGGTTAAACACAGAGAGTGGGAACGTTAAACACAGAGTGTGAGGGTTAAACACAATGAGAGGGTTAAACAGAGAGTGGGAGGGTTAAACACGGTGTGTGAGGGTTAAACACAGAGAGTGTGAGGGTTAAACACAGAGAGTGTGAGGGTTAAACACAGAGTGGGAGCTTTAAACACAGAGAGTATGAGGGTTAAATACAGAGAGTGAGAAGGTTAAATAGAGTGTGAGTGGGTTAAACACAGAGAGTGTGAGGGTTAAACACAGAAAGTGGGAGGGTTAAACAGAGAGTGGGAGGGTTAAGCAGAGAGAGTGGGAGGGTTAAACATAAAGAGTGTGAGGGTTAAACAGAGAATGTGAGGGCTAATCAGTAAGTGAAAGGGTTAAGCAGAGAGAGTGGAAGGGTTAAACAGAGTGGGAGGGTTAAACAGACAGTGGGAGGGTTAAACAGAGAGTGGGAGGGTTAAACAGAGAGTGGGAGGGTAAAATAGAGAGTGTGAGGGTTAAACACAGAGTGAGAGGGTTAAACCGAGAGTGTAAGGGTTAAACGGAGAGAGTGGGAGGGTTAAACACAGAGAGTGAGAGGGTTAAACAGAGAGTGTGAGGGTTAAACGGAGAGAGTGGGAGGGTTAAACACAGAGAGTGGGAGGGTTAAACAGTGTGAGGGTTAAACAAAAAGTGTGAGGGTTAAACAGAGAGAGAGTCTAAGAGTTAAACAGAGGGAGTATGAGGGCTAAGCACAGAGTCATGATTTGGAGATGTTGGACTGGGTTGTACAAAGTTAAAAATCACACAACACCAGGTTATAGCCCAACAGGTTTAATTGGAAGCACTAGCTTTCGGAATGCTGCTCCATCAGGTGGTTGAAGGAACAGTGCTCCGAAAGCTAATGCTTCCTATTAAACACAGAATGTGAGGGTTAAACAGAGAGTGAGAGAGCTAAACACAGAGAGTTTGAGGGTTAAACACATAGAGTGAGGTGGTTAAACAGAGCATGCGAGGGTTAAACACAGAATGTGAGGGTTAAACAGAGAGTGAGAGAGTTAAACACAGAGAGTGAGAGAGTTAAACACAGAGAGTTTGAGGGTTAAACAGAGCATGCGAGGGTTAAACACAGAGTGAGGGTTAAACAGAGAGTGAGAGAGCTAAACACAGAGAGTTTGAGGGTTAAACACATAGAGTGAGGTGGTTAAACAGAGCATGCGAGGGTTAAACACAGAATGTGAGGGTTAAACAGAGAGTGAGAGAGTTAAACACAGAGAGTGAGAGAGTTAAACACAGAGAGTTTGAGGGTTAAACAGAGCATGCGAGGGTTAAACACAGAGTGAGGGTTAAACAGAGAGTGAGAGAGTTAAACACAGAGTTTGAGGGTTAAACACTTAGAGTGAGGTGGTTAAACAGAGCATGCGAGGGTTAAACACAGAGTGAGGTTTAAACAGAGAGTGTGAGGGTTAAACAGAGGGAGTGAGAGGGTTAAACAGTGTGAGGGCCAAACACAGATTGTGAGCATTAAAAAGAGAGTGTGAGGGTTAAACAATGTGAGGATTAAACAGAGAGTGAGCAGGTTAAACAGAGATTGAGAGGGATAAATAGAGAGTGTAAGGGTTAAACACAGAGAGTGTGAGGGTTAAACAGAGAGAGGGTTAAACAGAGAGGGTTAAACAGTGTGAGGTTAAACAGAGAGATTGTGAGGGTTAAATAGTGTGTCTGAGGGTTAAACAGTGAGGGGGGTTAAACGCACTGTGAGGGTTAAACAGAGAGTGTGAGGCTTAAACAATGTGAGGGTTAAACAGAGTGTGTGGGTTAAATATAATGTGAGAGGGTTAATCAGAGAGTGTGAGGCTTAAACAGAGCGTGAGATGGCTAAATAGAGTGTAAGAGGGTTAAACAGAGAGCATGGGGTTAAATAGAGAGTGTAAGTTAAACAGCAAGTGAGGGTTATACACAGAGAGTGAGGATTAAACACAGAGTGTGAGGGTTATACACTGAGAGAGTGAGGGTTAAACACAGAGAGAGTGAGGGTTAAACACAGAGAGTGTGAGGGTTAAACACAGAGTCTGAGACAGTTAAACAGAGAGTGAGGGCTAAATAGAGTGTGAGAGGGTTAAACAGAGAGTAAAAGAGTTAACCACAGAATGAAAGGGTTAAACAGTAAGAGGGTTAAACACAGAGAGTGAGAGGGTTAAACAGAGTCTGAGGGCTAAATAGCATGTGAGAGGGTTAAACAGAGAACGTGAGGGTTAAATGCAGAATGAGGGTTAAACAGAGAGTGAGAGGGTTAAGTGAAGTGAGAGAATTAAACAGTGTGAGAGGGTTAAACAGAGTGCTAGGGTTAAACAGAGAGAGTGTGAGGGTTAAACAGAATGTGTAAGGTTTAAATAGTGAGCATGATTAAACAGCACACATCAATGTGAATGTTAATGTAATTTGTTGTTTGAATTTAGGTTCTGTGCTGATTGATTTCTCTTGGTACGGTTGGACGTTGTTGTCTGCTCCTCCTTCAGATGACAGAACCAGTTGTCTTAGCATGTGTAAAGGGGGCTTGTCACAATGAACGTGATTATCAGTCGGTGCTGCCGTGGTCATCCATGACCCCTTTTGGCAAATTGGGCTCTGCATTCTCGGGACCAGTCTCATAGGTGCTGCCTCCAGCATTAGTCTGGCCTATCCTCGATTCCCATTGCTCCATCCTTGGGGGCTGTGCTATCAGCTGTCTGCTTGTGGGGGTGTCCTGAAACCCTCTTCCTTATTAACTGACCCAGTTTCCCTGTGTGTTTGGCTGCCTGGACTAGGTTGATTCCTGGTATGAAAGGTTAGCCTTACAAGGTAAGGTTGAGCAGGGTTGGCCTGTCAGAGTTTAGAAGAATGAGAGGCGATCTTAGTGAAACATCCAAGGTCCTGAGGGGGGACCTTAACAGGGGTGGCGGCTGAGAGGATGTTTCCCTCATTGCGGGAGGGAGAGGGTGGTGCACAATTTCAGAATGAGGGCTCCCCCATGAAGATGGGGATGAGGAGGAATTTGTTCTCTCAGCTGGTGGTGGCAATCAAACAAGTACAGATAGCAACTCTCTGGGTGGAAGGCCATTCTGCCCATTGTCCCCAGGCCAGCTCTTTGGAACAGCTCTCCAATCAGCGCCACTCCTCCCTCCACCCCGATTCTTTCCCCTCCCCTTCATTGCCCCTGTAAATCTTCCCCATCCAGTGTTTCTCCATGTCCCACTGAACTTTTGCAGGTTCCTGTAGAACCTGCTCCCTTCCAAGTAGCATAAGAACTTGCCATGCTGAAAAATAAACTCTCCTCCTCTCCCCCAGGCTCTGTTGGTTTTGCCGATTCTCTTCAATCCATGCCTCCCTCTGGTGACCAACTCTCCTGCCAGGAGGAACTGTTTCTCACTCATTTCTTTCATCAAAAGGGTTGGACAGTCAGTGCCAAAGGACAGTTTCACCATTGGAGGGTCAGCACTGAGGGAGCGGGCACTGTCAGAGGGTCAGCACTGAGGGAGCGGGCACTATCAGAGGGTCAGTGCTGAGGGAGCGGGCACTATCAGAGGGTCAGTGCTGAGGGATCAGGCACTATCAGAGGGTCAGTGCTGAGGGAATGGCTCTGTCAGAGGGGCAGCGCTGAGGGTGTGGGCACTGTCAGAGAGTCAGCGCTGAGGGAGTGGGCACTGTCTGAGGGTCAGTGCTGAGGGAATGGCTCTGTCAGAGGGGCAGTGCTGAGGGTGTGGGCACTGTCAGAGAGTCAGCGCTGAGGGAGTGGGCACTGTCTGAGGGTCAGTGCTGAGGGAATGGCTCTGTCAGAGGGGCAGTGCTGAGGGTGTGGGCACTGTCAGAGAGTCAGCGCTGAGGGAGTGGGCACTGTCTGAGGGTCAGTGCTGAGGGATCAGGCACTATCAGAGGGTCAGTGCTGAGGGAATGGCTCTGTCAGAGGGGCAGCGTTGAGGGTGTGGGCACTGTCAGAGAGTCAGCGCTGAGGGAGTGGGCACTGTCTGAGGGTCAGTGCTGAGGGAATGGCTCTGTCAGAGGGGCACCGTTGAGGGTGTGGGCATTGTTAGAGGGTCAGCCCTGAGGGAGTGCTGCACTGTCAGCACTGAGGGAGTGCTGCACTATCTGAGGGTCAGTACAGAGGGAGTGCTGCACTGTCTGAAGGTCAGTACTGAGGGAATGGCTCTGTCAGAGGGGCAGTGCTGAGGGTGTGGGCACTGTCAGAGAGTCAGCGCTGAGGGAGTGGGCACTGTCTGAGGGTCAGTGCTGAGGGATCAGGCACTATCAGAGGGTCAGTGCTGAGGGAATGGCTCTGTCAGAGGGGCAGCGTTGAGGGTGTGGGCACTGTCAGAGAGTCAGCGCTGAGGGAGTGGGCACTGTCTGAGGGTCAGTGCTGAGGGAATGGCTCTGTCAGAGGGGCACCGTTGAGGGTGTGGGCATTGTTAGAGGGTCAGCCCTGAGGGAGTGCTGCACTGTCAGCACTGAGGGAGTGCTGCACTATCTGAGGGTCAGTACAGAGGGAGTGCTGCACTGTCTGAAGGTCAGTACTGAGGGGGCACTGCACTGTCGGAGGATCAGTACTGAGAGAGTGCTGCACTGTCTGAGGGTCAGTACAGAGGGAGTGCTGCACTGTCTGAGGGTCAGTACTGAGGGGGCACTGCACTGTCGGAGGGTCAGTACTGAGAGAGTGCTGCACTGTCTGAGGGTCAGTACTGAGAGAGTGCTGCACTGTCTGAGGGTCAGTACTGAGGGAGTGCTGCACTGTCTGAAGGTCAGTACTGAGGGGGCACTGCACTGTCGGAGGATCAGTACTGAGAGAGTGCTGCACTGTCTGAGGGTCAGTACTGAGAGAGTGCTGCACTGTCTGAGGGTCAGTACTGAGGGAGTACTGCATTGTCTGAGGGTCAGTACCGAGGGAGTGCTGCACTGTCTGATGGTCAGTACTGATGGAACGCTGCACTGTCGGAGGATCAGTACTGAGGGAGCGCTGCACTGTTGAAGGATCAGTACTGAGGGAGCGCTGCACTGTCTGAGGGTCAGCACTGAGGGAGTGCTGCACTGTCGGAGGATCAGTACTGAGGGAGTGCTGCACTGTTGGAGGGTCAGTACTAAGGGAGTACTGCACTGTCTGAGGGTCAGCACTGAGGGAGTGCTGCACTGTTGGAGGGTCTGTACTGAGGGAGTGCTGCACTGTTGGAGGGTCAGTACTAAGGGAGTACTGCACTGTCTGAGGGTCAGCACTGAGGGAGTGCTGCGTTGTCTGAGGGTCAGCACTGAGGAAGTACTGCACTATCGGAGGGTCAGTACTGAGGGAGTGCTGCACTGTCTGAGGGTCAGTGCTGAGGGAGCACTGCATTAGCAGAGGGTCAGTGCTGAGGAAATGTGCAATGTTGGATGGTCAGTACTGAGTAAGTGAGGACTGTCAGAGGATAATTTGGAGCTAATAGTTATCCCATAGTCAGCATCACGATCTGTTTCGTCATTGCCTCACTGCTTTTGGGAGCATGCTGTGCACCAGTGGGATGTTGTGTTTGTGCCGTATCCTGTTGAGTAATTTGGGACAGCCCTGTGTGTAAACAAGAGGTGCGCGTGAACTACAACATCATCCTTCCTCTACCTCTGGAGTTTCAGCTGATCCCTCCCTCACCCTCACCCTCACCCTTACCCTCAACAATGGAAGACACCCCAGGCAGCCAAGGCTGAAGGCTCCTCCCTAACCTCCTCTCCTCCAACTCCTCCTCAAAACCCCTCCAAGTCTACCCTAACATTTTAAAGCACCTAGCGACAGTGGGAATTGAATTGAAGAGAAAAGATGAGTCAGTGGGGGGGAGGGAGCGGAAAGGACAGTAGGAAAGATGAGTTAGTGGCTGAATTAGTTACAGAATAAAGACTCAGCAGTGATAGAGGTTGTCTGTAAAATACCTTTAATAGCAACTTTCATAGAAATTATTAACATCTTACACTTCACAGAAGCTCTCAGGAAACATCATGCAAAGGCAAAATTTCCTCCTGCTTTTCAATCTTTTTTAAATTAAAAAAAAATGAGTGTTAGTTGGACATGGCAGAAAGGGCTGCTGAAATCTGCAGACAGAGAAGTGAGGGTTCACAGTTATAAGAGCCATATCAGAGTCAAAATATCTCTCTCTCTGCACAGACCCTGCTGAGTTTCCTCAGGCCTTGCTGCTTTGATTTCAGACCTACAGCTTTTTTGAGTTCGGCGCTTGCTGGTTTGTCCTCTCAAGCCAACCTGAAAGATGCATTGCTTTTTTAAAAACATCCATGACATGTGGGACCTTGGCATTGCTGCTCACACTGCCATTTACTGCCCAGAAGGCACCTAACCAGATAATGCCCACCCCAATTGCTGTGAACCATAACCCAGTAAGGATGGCAGATTTCCTTCCCCTTGAATGAAACCACCCTCCCCCCACTACTCCCAATGGGGTTCTTAATGACAATTGACATGGGGCATTGTAACGTTTTAAAATTCCAGATCTTTGCACCGAATCCTCGTTAGAATTCAACTCCCCTGTCCCTGTGATGTTTACCCGCGACCCTGATAAACAGCCCCAGTCACACCAGGGCACCGCTGTGCTCGGAAATTATAGGCAGGCAGAGTGAGGGGACAGACTTCCAGGAGGCGGGGAAGAGGGAGAGGGGAGGAGGATGAGAGGGACCACCAATTGAGCGAAGGTGACGGGAGGAAGTAGGGGAGGGAATAGAAAGAAGAGGGACAGAGGGCATGGGAGAAGGGATGGCAGAGGGGAGAGAAGGAGGGAATAAGGATAAGGGGAAAACAGGGAGTGGGGAGTGGGAGAATGGGGGTGGGGAGTGGGAGAATGGGGAGTGGGGAGTGGGGTGTGGGGGAATGGGGAGTGTGGGAGAATGGGGGGTTGGGGAGTGGAAGAATGGGGAGTGGGGGAGTGGGAGATTGGGGAGTGGGCAGTGGGAGATTGGGGAGTGGGAGAATAGGGAGTGGGGGAGTGGGAGATTGGGGAGTGGGCAGTGGGAGATTGGGGAGTGGGAGAATAGGGAGTAGGGGAGTGGGAGAATGGGGAGTGGGGGAGTGGGAGATTGGGGAGTGGGCAGTGGGAGATTGGGGAGTGGGAGAATAGGGAGTAGGGGAGTGGGGGAGTGGGAGAATGGGGAGTGGGAGAATAGGGAGTAGGGGAGTGGGAGAATGGGGAGTAGGGGAGTGGGAGAATGGGGTGTGGGGAGTAGGGGAGTGGGGGTCAGGGGAGTAGGGAGTGAGGGAATGGGGAGTGGGGGAATGGGAAAATGGGTTGGGGAGTGGGGGAATGGGGAGTGGGGGCATGGGGAGTGGGGAATGGGAGAATGAGGAGTTGGGGAATGGGGAAGTAGGAGAATGGGGAGTGGGGGAGTGGGAGAATGGAAAGTGGGGGAGTGGGGGAGTGGGTGGGAGGGAGGGGATGAAGGGAAAGTTTAGTACCTCGGTATCTGGATAGAGAGTGCTCCGAGGAGAATGAGAAGAAGCCCCTGGCCTCGTGTCCCCATCAGCTGTGTCGCCTTCCCAAAAGCTGCCTTCTCGGTGGGTCCGTCACCACCGGGAGCCACAGGATCCAGCCCACTCCCTTCCTCCATGGGAACGCCGAAAGGAGGAGGTGGAGATGGAGCCGAGTCCTGCTGGGTGGGACTCCCATCAACTCGGAGCACGGGGCCATGGCTGGGCGAAGAGGGCCCGAGATGGTCGGGGACCCTGGGGGAGCCCAGGCCCACTGTCAGGCTAGGGGCCTGAGTGGCTGGAAACAGGGACACTGCCTGGCCTGAGGCCCTGCAGCCATCAACCTCTCCGGATGGAGCCCCATGGCTGCTCCTGTTCCTTCTGGAACCTTCTCCCTGCTTCCCCAGGGGCCCCTCTCCAACCGGAGTGGCTGGCAAGCTTCCAGAATCTTCCAGAAGGCCAGGGGCCAGTGAGCTTCTAGAACATTCTGCCCCCTCGCTCGCTCCACTCGGGCTATCCGATGGATGAACAGGAATGGCTGGCTTCTTTCCAGAACCTACCATCCCTCTACCGGTCACTCCATTTGGCTGGAGTCTGGGGACTAGCGAGTTTCTGGAACTTTCTACAAGGCCAGGGGTCGGCAAGTTTCTAGAACCTTCTTTTCCTCCACGGGTCATTCCAGGCCAGAGTCCAGTCGTCTGCGAGTTTCTAGAAATTTCCACAAGGCCGGGGGTTGGTGGGTTTCTAGAAGCTTCCATCCCTCCGCGGGTCATTCCAGGCCATTGTCCACTCGCCTGCGAGCTTCTAGAACTTTCCAAAAGGCTGGGAGCCAGCGAGTTTCGAGAACCTTCCTTCCGTCCGCGGGTCACTCCACTGGGCCAGATTCCGGCAGCCGGCAATCTTCCAGAACCTTTCGGCCGCCCTTGGCTTGCTCTCCCGGAGTCGGCGGCTTGAGGTGGAGGTGGTGATGCTAGCTCTTGCTGGGGTCTTGGGGGCACCCCGTCACCTTCACCCCCGGAGGTTGAGGGCCATAGGCTTGGCGTCCGGGCCTGGACCTCATTCAGGCCACCGGCCTCCCGCTCGCCGGGGAGACGATGGTGGTGGCGGTGGTGGGGCTGCCGGCGAGTGGCCTCGGAAATGGAGGAAGGAAACTCCAGGTCTGGGGCCTCACCAGCAGGCCCCTGGTAGCCTCCCAGGCCTTCGCTGCCCTGACTTCCATCTTGCCCTTGGCCACATCCTCTCGGCTCCAGGGTCTTGCCTGAGGGACAGAAAAGGCAGGAGAGTGGAGAGCAAACAGCAAGAAGGGGGGTGTCCAGACACACAGAAGCGGTGCTGCTTTACAACCAGGTTAACGTGAGAACACCTTTCTTTATTTTTTTGCTGGGTTTTGAATTTAAACAGGGTTGAGCAAATGGCCAACATGAGCCACCTCCAAAAATGGCTCCCTAGCAAAGGTTAGAGATCCCCAGAGGGAGAGAGAAAGATAGAGTCATAGAGCACAGACACAAACCCTTAGGTCCAACTAACCCATGCCAATCAGATATTCTAACCTAATCTCATTTGCCAGTACTTGGCCCATATCCCTCCAAACCCTTCCTATACATGTCCCCATCCAGATGCCTTTTAAATGTTGCAATTGTACCAGCCTCCACCACTTCCTCTGGCAGCTCATCCCATACATGTACCACCTGCTGTGTGAAAAAGTTGCCCCTTACGTCCCTTTTAAATCTTTCCCTTTTCACCTTAAGCCTCTGCCCTCTAGTTTTAGACTCCCCCACCCCAGGAAAAAAGACTTTGTCTATTTACCTTATCCATGCCTCCATGATTTGATAAACTTCTATAAGGTCACCCCTCAGCCTCCAATGCTCCAGGGAAAATAGCCCCAGCATACTCAGCCTCTCCTGATACCTCAAATCTTCCAACCCAGGCAACATGCTTGTAAATATTTTCTGAGCCCTTTCCAGTTTCACAACATCCTTCCCCTAGCAGGGAGACCAGAACTGAATGCAGTATTCTAGTAATGGCCTAGCCAATGTCCTGTACAGCTGCAACATGGCCTCCCAGCTCCTATACTCAATGTACTAACCAATAAAGGAAAGCATACCAAATGCCTTCTTCACTATCCTATCTACCTGCGATTCCACTTTCAAGGAACTATGAACCTTCACTCCAAGCTCTCTTTGTTCAGCAACACTCCCCAGGACTTTACCATGAAGTGTATAAATCCTGCTTTGATTAGCCTTTTCAAAATGCAGCACCTCACGATTATCTAAATTAAACTTCATTTGCCACTCCTCAGCCCATCTGCTCAAGATCCCATTGGACTCGAAAGTAACCTTCTTCACTGTCCACTACACCACCAATTTTGGTGGCATCTGCAAACTAACTAACCATACCTCTTATGTTCACATCCAAATAATCCAGTCCCATTTGCCAGCATTTGACCCATATCCCTCTAAACCCTTCCTGTGCATGTACCCATCCAGATGCCTTTTAAATGTAATTGTACAAAACAAACCCACACAGCAATGTGCACAAAGATATTTGGACTACGTAGAGCCATCAGGAATGGTTGACTTTAGGTCTATGACTTTCTTGTGAGCAAAAGAAGAAAACTAGCTGGTAAGTTCAGAAAAAAGAAAGAACTGTGGCTGCTGGAAATCATAAACAAAAACAAAAGTTGCTGGGGAAACTCAGCAGGTCTGGCAGCATCTGCAAGAGGGGGAAAAACAGAGACAGTGTTTCAGAAAGTCCAATATATCTCCTCCTCAGAACCGAGTCATATTGGATTTAAGCAGGAATTGCTGGAGAGGCTCAGCAGGTCTGGCCGTGGGAGTGAAAGGGAGAAAAGCAGTCAACGTGTCAGAGAGTCCAGTATCTCTCCTCCTCAGAACTGAGACACAATGGATTTAAACAGAAATTACTGGAGAAACTCAGCAGGTCTGGCAGCATCCACATGAGTGAGGGAGAAAAGCAGAGTCAATTTTTCAGTGAACCCCTACCCCCCACTTTAAGAATCTGCTGAGTATTTTCCCAACAATTTCTGTTCTTGTTTGTAAGCTAGCGAGCTAACTTGTCAAAGTATTTTCTGGGTAATTGAGTTAGTTCCAGGAATCAGTGCCCCTCACCACCTCATAGACTCCAAACGTTGAAGTATTAATGCAGAGCAAGCACAAACAGGTAACGGCAGGGTAGATAAAGATTGGAAAGGAAAGTCGAAAGAACTGCGGATCCTGGAAATCAGAAGCCAAAACAGAAATTGCTGGAGAAATCTCAGCATTTGTGGAGAGAACACTCACTGGTCCTGAAACGTTCTCTCAGTCTCTCCCTCTCTCTCTCCACAGATGCTGCCTGATCTGCCAAGTTTCTCCAGCAAATTCTGTTTCTGTTGCTAGGAAGTGCTTCTGCATACATGTGGCATGTGCGGTGTGCACGCACAGACACATGTGATCCAGGTTTGGGACTGATCTCCACAAACAAGCAGTGGATGCGGGATCAGTTGTTAGTTTTATTTCTGAGAGACAGAAATTCTTGTTAAGTATAGGTATTAACAGAAAGGGGCCAAAATTCAGACACAAACATCTCAAGGTATTACACTGTGGGCACCAACCACACACATCCTACTTATAGTCCTGGAGACATACAGTACAGAAACAGACCCTTCGGCCCAACCAGTCCATGCGACTGTAATCCCAAACTAAACGAGTCCCACCTGCCTGCTACTGGCCCATATCTCTCCAAACCTTTCCTACTTATTCAAATATCTTTTAAATGTTGTAACTGTACCCGTATTGACCACTTCCTCAGGATGTTCATTCCACTCGTGAAACACCCTCTGTGTAAAAACATTCCCTCACGTCTTCTTTAAATCTCTCTCCTCTCACCTTAAAAATGTGCTCCCTTACCTTAGAATCCCCCATCATAGGGAAAAGACAACTACCATTAACTCTATCTATACCTTTCATTATTTTATAAACTTCTATCAGGTCACCTCTCAACCTCTACCCTCCAGTGGAAAAGGTCCAGTCTATCCAGCCTTTCTTTCTACAGACATTGGCATGTAACATGTGCCAGCCTCTAAGAACCCTCCAACCAGCTTACTGAGGTGTTCAAAATTATGATATTCTGTTTCCACTGGTTGGTACATTAATAATTACGGCTCATAGCTTCAGAATTGTCAGCAAGAGAGCTAGGAGTGAGATGAGAAGAAACAATTTTTACTCAGAGAGTCAGAATTTGGAATGAGCCACCCAGGGAGAACGGTGGAGGGGGATTCCGTCGGAGGTTTCAAAAGAGAGCTGGATGTCTGTTTTAAACTGATGAGTCTAGAGGTTTACAGAGATAGGGCTGGAAAGTGAGACTAGCTGGATAGCTCTTTTGGAAGCCGAGGGGTCGAATGGCCTCCTGTGCTGTTAAATTCCACGATTCTACAAGGCAATTCAGTGGAGTCAGGGCTGCAGGTCAGTCAGGTCTCACTGAATGGTGGAACAGTCTGAATGGCCTCCTCCTGTTCCTGAGTTAGTCGGGGGAATATTAAAGATGACATGGTGGGGAAGCTCAGTATAGAGAGGGAGGAAATCTGTCAGACAGAGGAGCAGAAGCAGGCCATTCTGCCCATCAAATCTGCACATGGAGTTAACGTTTCGGGTCCAATATGAATTGCCTTTGGAGCCAGCGAACAGCATGACAGGAGATAGGTTTGTATGCCGCCAGTCTCTGTCTCTCTCTCTCTCTCCCACCCCCCAACCCCGATTCCACCTGGAAATGTTAATTCTCTCTCCTTGCTCACTCCACCCCTCATTCAGAGACTGCCAGACCTGCTGAGTTTCCCCTGCCACTTTGTGTTCCCGTTTCAGATTCTAGCACCCACAAGGTTTGTTTTCTTTCATCGAGGTGGGGAGAGAGACTGCAGGACATTGAAGGACAGGGAGAAATGAGTGTCCAGGTACATCAAGTTAATCTACAGAAACAGCAAGTGGTTAGGAAGGCCAAGGGAGTATTGTACATTCCAAGGGCAATGGAATATAAAAGTAAGGATGTTTTCATTGTAATTGCACTGTGTGTTGGTAAGACCACATCTGGAATACTGTGAGCAAGCTTTAACGAAGGATATTGGAAGCAGATCGGCAGAGGGGGAGGTTATCTTACGAGAAATGGTTGGATCGGCTGGACCTGTATCTACCTTGAGAACTGGACAAGATGGATAGTTTGGACAATTCCTGGGTTGCACAGAGTTTATAACATGACCTCGCAGAACTGGAAGCTAGGAAAAGCTTTGCGCACCCGCAGTTTGCAAAAGGCCAGCAACTTAGGAGAAATGATTTGAAAAGAGAAATAATGGGACTGCTCGATAGCCTACAATTATTAGACAGAGTGAGATTTGGAAGAGGCTTTGTGCTGAAGACTGCCTATCAACAGCCTCTGAACATTTGGTTTCTGTTTTGCCACAGACTTGAATGTCGGTCCATTGTGAAGGGATGCAATGCCAACTCTCTCTCTGTACCTATGTTTCTCTCTCTCTCTCTCTCTTTCTTTCCCTCTCTCTCCCTCTCTTTGTGTCCCTCTCTCTCCCTCTCTCTGAGTAAACAATAACCCTCAGAATAAAACTAGTTAGACCTCCTCCTAGACTCCAGATGTCAAATGATTAACTCAAGCCAAGGACCTGGGTCTAACTGATCTACTACCTGAGCTCAGGGTCTCCAAATGCTTTGCAAATAACAGCAATCGAAGCCGGTTGACGGGCAATCAAAAGAACTGCGATCTATTTATGATCCGCATTTGAGTCTTGGACCAATCATGGCATTGTTTTTTTTCTTAAAGCCTGTTCTTCTCCTATCCAGTATATATTGCAGAGCTGTGTGGTCTTCTGTCTGCGTGGAACTGTGTGTGCATTAAGGATGAAGAGGCATATACTTCAGTCCTACACAGTCGCTTAGGTAACCAGTTAAGCAGCATGCTTTTGATAAATGAGCTATTCTGAGTTCACTGAAGGGATCTGGTGGAGGTCTGGTGTTCTCTATTGCAGTAAGGAAGCAACTTTTGTTTTTGATGATTGACAAAAGCTTTTTCTTCAGTTTGATGAGAAACAGGGATTGAATTTTAGAGCGCTCTGCCTGTCTCCCATTTAAGGTTGAGATGAGGAGGCTCTTCTGACTCAGATGGTCATTTATCTGTGGAATCAAAGAATCTATATTCCAGGTGAGGGGGTAAGACTGGTAGGTACTTGGAGAAGGAGTTTCAGTTAGAGAAACGTGAGGTCGTCCACTCTAGTGAAGAGTAGAAGGTTAAATGGAGAGACGTGGCAAAAAAGGAGCAGGTGTCGGTCATTCAGCCCCTCAAGCCTGCTCTGCCATGCAACAGGATCAAGGCTGATCATCCAATTCAGTCTCCTGTTCCCCACTTTCTCCCCCATACCATTTGACCCCTTTTAGCTCTAAGAACTGTATCAAGCTCCTTCAAATAAATTCCACGTTTTGGCCTCAGCTGCTTTCGGAGGCAGAGAATTCCACAGGGAGTCTAGTGGTAAAGAGAGATCTGGGTGTCCTGGTACAGGACGTTGGTCTGCAAGGCACAGCAAGTGATCTGGAAAGCTACGGGAACATTGGTATATAGGGTTTGGGGAATGGAATGTAAAATTCAGGATGTTTTGCTGCTGGGTATTGGACAGGTCCGAACCGGAGTAGTGCGTACAGTTTGGTTCACTTACTTAAGAGGGAGTATAACTGAGAGGATATTGCCTCCCTGTTGGGAACAGAATCTAGAACTGGAGGGGGGAAAGTTTCAGAAAAAAAGGGTTTCCCACTGAAGGCAGAGTCAAGGAGGGCCGTGGGTCTGTGGGTTGCTGGATCTGTTTGAGGCCGAGTTAGACTGAGCTGCGATCCACAGGGAGTCGACGGGGATGGGTTACGGAAGTAAGGATATGGGGTGGGGGGGTAGCAACCATCACTTTCCTGAGAGCCCAGGACGTATTGCAGGGGGTTCGGGTTCATACTAGTGGCCAACTCAAAACAAAGGAAATCCCCTGGCAGTCAGGAAAGAAGGGGATGGGAAAGAGAGGGAAAGAAATGTGAAGGCCAGGTTAGAGATGCTAGGAAGACAAGCTCAGGAATGAAGGCCATTAATCACTGTCCATTCCTGTCCAAATTGACATGTTCCCCCCGCCCCCCCCCCCCCCCCCCCCCCCCCCCCACCAACAGTCTCTACAATCTCTCAGAGCATCAGTTTCCAGCACCAAAACAGGCCATTCAGCCTCGCTGATCTGTGATCCACGTGAGCCTCCTCCCACAACATCATCACCCCGTCCACCATCATCTCCCTCCACCCACCATCCCCTGATCCTTCTCTTCCTCCCTCGAGTCTGTCCTGCTTCCACCACCTCCCCACTCCCTGCCTCCATCAATGCAGCGCTCCCCATGGGAGCGAGTCCCACATTCCCCTCATTCTCTGGGGGGGTTGCGTGGGGAGTGGGAGGATTGACGTTCCTCCTGAATTTCCGATTGGATTGATGAAGGACCGTCTGAAATCGACAACACCCTCTGCCCCTTGTCTGGGGCCACAGTCTCACCACAGTCTAGGCTGAGGGTTGGACTAAGGGCTAAGTTGCCTGGAACACCCCAACCCCTCAAATCTCTTTCAATAGTTGGCTAGAAAATTTTGCTGCAGTGAGGAGCACTATTCACTGAAGAAATCTATTATTACATGAACCGATTTTGTTAGACACATCTTGATTGACCAAAACTGCGATTGTATAACCTACCTCCTCTCCTGCCCTCTCTTCCCGAAGTGTGAGTGCTTGTGTGAAGCAATGACTTTGTGTTCTCAATGTTGTTAGTCCACCCTTCCTTCGATTTCATCCGAAAGGAGTTTTCCCGTGGGCTTTGTTCAGTAATGAGACTCGAGAAGCAGAGTTTCAGAAACTGCCTTTGACCCACCTCAGTAACGGGCAGGAGGTAAAACAAAGCGTAAAGAAAGGAACCAGACAATACATTGCCGTCTTGGACGTAAGAGGGGGAAGAGTGATCATAATTTAAATTCACCTCATCCGCCATTCCTCCATGTCACAACCCTCATCTCGACCCTGAGGTGGGAAATGTAACCTTTAAAACACTGGTAGAATCTCAGCCCCTCAGCATGGGCCAGCAAGCAGAGATGGGAAGGCGGGAACCCATTTCCTCACCTCCCACCCCCTAACACTGGAGCCACTGCGGTCCATGACACCCAGCAGAACTCAAGATCCCCGGCCCTGAACACGGTTAAGGATGTGTATGGCTGCACAATGGGATCCTACTCTGTTGAAATCGGTCACCCACGTTTCCCTAGTTACAGAGGGGGGTGCCGGACCACCAACAGAGTCCCCCATTGATTGTGAGGCATTTTGGGATGTCCCAAGGTAGTGGTAGGCACTGCAGAAAGAGAGAGAGAGAGAGAGAGAGAGACAGATAGATAGATAGAGACAGATAGACAGATAGATAGATAGAGACAGATAGATAGACAGATAGATAGATAGACAGACAGACAGACAAAAAGACAGACAGAGTTGGCATTGCATCCTTCTACAATGAATGGACCAACTCTCAGGTCTGTGGCAAAATAGTAACTGAGGGTT
The DNA here is from genome assembly GCF_037043375.1 of Chiloscyllium plagiosum. Classification (NCBI taxonomy): domain Eukaryota; kingdom Metazoa; phylum Chordata; class Chondrichthyes; order Orectolobiformes; family Hemiscylliidae; genus Chiloscyllium; species Chiloscyllium plagiosum. The sequence continues at coordinate 50,663,316 of NW_028270188.1, forward strand.
CAGAGGCTGTTGATGAGCAAATGCAACCCTCTCCAAAGTTCACTCGCACACTTCAGTGCCCAGGAATCAACCGTATGAAGGCCTACCTGTGGGTTGGAGGGCATTCAGTGCATGTGTCCCCTCCTCATCCATGCCTCCTTCCTCCTGGGGAGTGGTTCCTGGCACTCGTGGTGGGGATGCTGTGCCCTCCTTGACAGCTGGGGGGGCTTGACCGAGGGGTACCCGGACCTCGGAGCCGATGCTCTCGTCTCTGTCATCGCAATCCAGCTGCCCGATACGTGGAGACCCCTGGGCACATAGCGGGTCCTGGTCCTCGCTGTTGGGGGCAGCCCGGTTCCCGCCAGGGGTTTCTGAAGCTGGCCAGTGCTGGGGTGTGGAGCCCCACCGGTCCTGGGGTGCAGGAGCGGTTGTCAGTGCTCGCAGGACAGTGTTGAGTTGGGGCACCACCAGTGCAGTGTGAGGAGTGGCAGCTGGGGTATGTGGGTTGTCCAGTGGAACCACGTCTGTGCTCGGTGTGAAGGTAAACACGTCCCCCTTGACCTCTTCAGCGGCCTCAGCCTCAGTCACTAGCTCCCCCACGCCCTCCGTCGTGCTCTGCACCAGCACAGAATCCTCTGTGTGGTCCTCGTATTCCAGGTCTGTCGCAAAGTAGTCAGAATAGGACTCCTCCATTTCTGCAAAGGCAAGAGACAGAATGGGAGGGGACTGGGCTGCGGTTATATGATCCAAAATCGAGCGAATGCTTCTGAACAAAGCTCAAACAATCTAGAGAACGACTCAAACACCCACGGAAACAGAGAACTGAAAGAGATCACAGTGCCCCAGCAACGGACTTCACACCTTCCCGAGCCTATTACACAGGAAGAGACCATTCAGCCCACTCAAGCTTGTTATTTGTGAAATTCACCAACTGTTTGAGACTGTTACACATCAAGAGGAAGAGGCCACTCAAACCCCCTCCTCGTCCCTGTTACAGAACAAGAGAAAGAGGCCATTCAGCCCCCTCCTTGAGTCTGTTACATTCCCCCTCAATCCTCCTGCCCCCTCACCTCCCCATTCTCGCTCAACCCTCCTGCCCCTCACCTCGTCTTTCTCCCTCAATTCTCTTGCCTCCTCACCTCCCCATTCCCCTTCAATCCTCCTGCCCCTCACCTCCTCATTCCCCTTCAATCCTCCTGCCCCCTCACCTCCCCATTCCCTCTCAATCTTCCAACCCCCTCACCACCCCATTCCCCCTCAATCCTCCTGCCCCCTCACCTCCCCATTCCCCCTCAATCCTCCTGCCCCCTCACCTCCTCATTCCCCTTCAATCCTCCTGCCCCCTCACCTCCCCATTCCCCCTCAATCCTCCAACCCCCTCACCTTTCCATTCCCCCTCATTCCTCCTGCCCTCACACCTCCCCATTCCCCTTCAATCCACCTGCCCCCTCACCTCCCCATTCCCCTTGAATCCTCCTGCCGCCTCACCTCCCCATTCCCCCTCAATCCTTCTGCCCCCCACCTCACCATTCCCTCTCAATCCTCCAACCCCCTCACCTCCTCATTCCCCCTCAATCCTCCTGCCCCCTCACCTCCCCATTCCCCCTCAATCCTCCTGCCCCCTCACCTCCCCATTCCCCTTGAATCCTCCTGCCCCCTCACCTCCCCATTCCCCTTCAATCCACCTGCCCCCTCACCTCTCCATTCCCATTCAACCCTCCTGCCTCTTTACCTCCCCATTCCCCCTCAAGTCTCCTGCCCCCTCATCTCCTCATTCCCCTTCAATCCTCCTGCCCCCTCACCTCTCCATTTCCCCCTCAATCCTCCTGCCCCCTCACCTCCCCAATCCCCCTCAATCCTCCAACGCCCTCACCTCCCCATTCCCTTTCAATCCTCCTGCCCCTCACCTCTCCATTTCACCCCCAAATCCTCCTGCCCCCTCATCTCCCCATTCCCCCTCAATCCTCCAACCCCTCACCTTCCCATTCCCCCTCAATCATCCTGCCCCCTCACCTCCCCATTAACCTTCAATCCTCCTGCCCCCTCACCTCCCCATTCCCCCTCAATCCTCCAACCCCCTCACCTCCCCATTCCCCCTCAATCCTCCAACCCCCTGGTCTCCCCATTCCCCCTCATTCCTCCTGCCCCCTCACCTCCCATTTCCCCTTCAATCCTCCTGCCCCCGCACCTCCCCATTCCCCTTCAATCCTCCTGCCCCGTCACCTCCCCAATCCCCTTCAATCGTCCAGCCCCCTCAGTTCGTCATTCCCCCTCAATCCTCCAACCCCCTCACCTCCCCATTCCCCCTCAATCATCCTGCCCCCTCACCTCCCCATTCCCCCTCAATCCTCCAACCCCCTGGTCTCCCCATTCCCCCTCATTGCTCCTGCGCCCACACCTCCCCATTCCCCGTCAATCCTCCTGCCTCCTCACCTCCCCATTCCCCTTCAATCCTCCTGCCCCCTCACCTCCCCAATCCCCTTCAATCGTCCAGCCCCCTCACTTCGTCATTCCCCCTCAATCCTCCAACCCCCTCACCTCCCCATTCCCACTCAATCCTCCTGCCCCCTCACCTCCCCATTCCCCCCCAATTCTCCTGCATCCTCACCTCCCCATTCCCCCTCAATCCTCCAAACCCCTCACCTCCCCATTCCCCCTCATTCCTCCTGCGCCCACACCTCCCCATTCCCCTTCAATCCTCCTGCCCCCTCACCTCCCCATTCCCCTTCAATCCTCCTTCCCCCTCATCTCGCCATTCCCCCTCAATCCCCCTGCATCCTCACCTGACCTTTCCCCCTCAATCCTCCAACCCCCTCACCTCTCCATTCCTCCTCAATCCTCCTGCCTCCTCACCTCCCCATTCCCCCTCAATACTCCTGCCTCCTCACCTCCCCATTCCCCCTCAATCCTTCACCCCCTCACCTCGCCATTCCCCTTGAATCCTCCTGCCCACTCACCTCCCCATTCCCCTTCAATCCTCCTGCCCCCTCACCTTCCCATTCCCCCTCAATCATCCTGCCCCCTCACCTCCCCATTCACCTTCAATCCTCCTGCCCCCACACTTCCCCATTCCCCCTCAATCCTCCAACCCCCTCACTTCCCCATTCCCCCTCAATCCTCCAACCCCCTGGTCTCCCCATTCCCCCTCATTCCTCCTGCGCCCATACCTCCCCATTCCCCGTCAATCCTCCTGCCCCCTCACCTCCCCAAACCCCTTCAATCGTCCTGCCACCTCACCTCCCCATTCCCCTCAATCCTCCAACCCCCTCACCTCCCCATTCCCCCTCAATCCTCCTCCCCCTCACCTCGCCATTCCCCTTCAATCTTCCAACCCCCTCACCTCCCCATTCCCACTCAATCCTCTTGCCTCCTCACCTCCCCATTTGTCCCCAATTCTCTTGCATCCTCACCTCCCCATTCCCCCTCAATCCTCCTGCCCCCTCACCTCCCCATTCCCCCTCAATCCTCCAAACCCCTCACCCCCCCAATCCCCTTCAATCCTCCTGCCCCCTCACCTCCCCATTCCCCTTCAATCCTCCAAAGCCCTCACCTCTCCGTTCCCCCTCAATCCTCCTGCCCCCACACCTCCCCATTCCCCTTCAATCCTCCTGCCACCTCACCTCCCCATTCCCCTTAAATTCTCCAACCCCCTCACCTCCCCATTCCCCTTCAATCCTCCTGCCCCCTCACCTCCCCATTCCCCTTCAATCCTCCAACGCCCTCACCTCCCCGTTCCCCCTCAATCCTCCTGCCCCTCTCCTCATCTTTCCCCCTCAATCCTCCTGCCTCCTCACCTTGCCATTACCCTTCAATCCTCTTGCTACTCCTCACCTCCCCATTCCCCCTCAATCCTCCAACCCCCTCACCTCCCCATTCCCCTTCAATCCTCCAACGCCCTCACCTCCCCGTTACCCCTCAATCCTCCTGCCCCTCTCCTCATCTTTCCCCCTCAGTCCTCCTGCCTCCTCACCTTGCCATTACCCTTCAATCCTCTTGCTACTCCTCACCTCCCCATTCCCCCTCAATCCTCCAACCCCCTCACCTCCCCATTCCCCCTCAATCCTCCAACCCCCTCACCTCCCCATTCCCCTTCAATCCTCCTGCCCCCTCACCTCCCCATTCCCCTTCAATCCTCCTGCCTTCTCACCTCCCCATTCCCCCCTCAATCCACTTTCCCCCTCACCTCCCCATTCCCCCCTCAATCCACTTTCCCCCTCACCTCCCCATTCCCCTTCAATCCTCCTGCCCCCTCACCTCCCCATTCCCCCTCAATCCTCCTGCCTTCTCACCTCCCCATTCCCCCCTCAATCCACTTTCCCCCTCACCTCCCCATTCCCCTTCAATCCTCCTGCCCCCTCATCTCGTCACTCCCCCTCAATCCTCCTGCCCCCTCACTTTGCCTTCCCCTCATCCATCATTGCGTCCCACTCCCCCCCAACCCGTAGCCCAAACCTCAGAGGATAGTTACCTAGAAAACAGAAGGCTCCGTGCAGCGAGGAGGGGTCGAGGAATCCGGTCTGGTTGCGGAAGGCGTAAACGGTCTTGACCCCAGGGACATGGCCCCCACAACGTTCCCTGGCGTTGACGATGGGATATCTCACACTACCATCAAAGAGCCACCCAGGGGTGCAGTGGTCAAAGCCCTGGCTCCAGGCTGCGTACAGCTCACCAGTGGTTGCCAGGCGAGAGCCTCGCTCCTCGCAAAACTGTGTGGCATCCTCAAAGGTGAGGCTGTCCACATCACTGGCAAAAATACTCCCTGTAATGGAGAGAGAGAGAGAGGGCCAGCTTTTACACTGTTTCACACCCACTCAGAGCCATAACTTTCACCCTCAGAAACTATAGCAAATAATTAGCAGAGAGGAAGATAACACACAACAGAATTTGATCAGTGACAACAGGACTTGTGTTTTTAACCCAATATTTATTGGTCCCAAGACGTCTTAAAATCCAACAGTGCGCTCTCCCTCAGCACTGACCCTCCGACCGTGCCCGCTCCCTCAGCACTGACCCTCTGACAGTGCCCTCTCCCTCAGCGCTGACCCTCCAACAGTGTCCTCTCCCTCAGGGCTGACCCTCCTACAGTGCCCTCTCCCTCCCTCCCTCCTACAGTGTGACACTCCCTCAGCACTGAGCCTCTTACAGTGCCCGCTCCTTCAGCACTGACCCTCCGACAGTGCCCACTCCCTCAGCGCTGACCCACCGACCATGCCCACTCCCTCAGCACTGACCCTCCGACAGTGCCCACTCCCTCAGCGCTGACCCACCGACCATGCCCACTCCCTCAGCACTGACCCTCTGACCGTGCACTCTCCCTCAGCACTGACCCTCCGACCGTGCCCTCTCCCTCAGCACTGACCCTCCGACTGTGCACTCTCCCTCAGCGCTGACCCTCCGACCGTGCCCTCTCCCTCAGCACTGACCCTCCGACTGTGCACTCTCCCTCAGCACTGACCCTCCGACTGTGCACTCTCCCTCAGCGCTGACCCTCCGACCGTGCACTGTCCCTCAGCACTGACCCTCCGACCATGCCCACTCCCTCAGCACTGACCCTCTGACCGTGCCCAGTCCCTCAGCGCTGACCCTCCGACAATGTGGCAGTTCCCCGAAAGTGCACTGCTCCCTCAGTTTTCCTCTCATCTTTGAGCAGAGAGACGCAGATGGTGACAGAGATGGACAGAGTGAGAGACGGAGAGGTTTGGGGAGGGACCTCCAGAGCTCAGGGCCCCAGGCAGCTGATGGCATAGTGGTGTAGCGCTGGGAATTGGGCGATGGGTGAAAGCTCCAAAGTACCTTCTAAGTCTTCAACGTAGCAGTAGACGTCGTACGTGTCCTCTGGGTCTTGTGTACCATAGTTGCGAACACCAGGGAAACCATCCATGTCCCCATAGCAACCAGCTCGTGGGGTGTGTATGGGATAGCTGGGACAGAGGACAGAGAGAGCGTCAATCAAGGCCACACCCGAACTTGGAAAAACACTTCCACTTCCATTCATTAACTTTGTTAGACTCACATCAACACGGTGCTCGGAGTTTTGAATTTGCATAAACAAAGAGCTGTGGGAGGCTGGAGATCTGAACCAAGAACAGAAATTGCTGGGGAAGTGAGGATATGGGTCCAGGTGATCTCAGGATTCCCATTAGGTTAGAATTAGCATCGGGTGGGAATGACCATGACCATCAGGACTAAGACTTTGTTTCATTTGGTTAACCTGTTCAGAGATGTTGTTGCAGCTCTCTGCAGCAGGTGGGACTTGAACCTGGAACTCCTGGTTCATAGGTCAGGATACTACCACTGCAACATTAGAGCCTATTTGGGGGCAGTTTTATCTACTTTTTGCCTTTTTCTTTCACTCAGAATTGTTATCACGTCCAACTGAGTGCCTTCCAACCACCAAAATCACGGTGAATGTTTGCAATTTTTTTAAACCAGGAACTACCACCAGTTAAAACACCCGTGTACCACATAAGTATTCACAGGGAAAGTCCATTGTGTGTTGTGCAAAACATCGAAGGTGAGGTGGGGAATAGCGAGAGCTGGAAAGGACTAAGTCGAAAGAGAGTTAGGTAGCGGAAATAAAGCCCTATATCTCCCATTGTGCCTTTCTCTGCTGGGTTAGGATGAGGGTGAAAATTAGGTTAGGGCTAAGGATACTTTTGGATTAGGAATGAGAGCTAAATCTAAATTAGAGTTAGGATTAGGATCACACAAAGAGTTGTGGCCATGTTTGGGGACGGGGACTAGGTTACATAATGTTATTCAGGATGGCTACAGAGTTAGAGTTAGCACAGGATCAAATTAGAGTTCGTTTAAGGATTATGTTAAGAGTTAGGATCAAGTTTCAGGTTAGATTACATAATGTCATTAAGTCTTGCAGGCAGGAAATTAGGACAGAGTTACAGTAGGATTAGTTCAGATTAAGAATGGTACTGTTTAGGGGTCAGGGGTAGGTTATTTAATGTTGTTAAGGATTGCAGGCAGGAGGTTAGAGTTGGCACAAAGGTTGGATAGGGTTAGGCTAGAGTTAGAATGAGTCAAGTTAGGGATCCAAATATAATGGGCAGTTAGAGTTTAGGTCCTGGTCATGATGTTGCCAGGTTGGAGGATTTGAGCTATAGGGAGGGGCTAAATAGGCTGGGGCTGGTTTCCCTGGAGCGTTGAAGGCTGAGGAGTGACCTTCTAAAGGTTTATGAAATAATGAGGGGCATGGATAGGATAAATAGACAAGGTCTATTCCCCAGGGTACGGTAGTCCAAAACTAAAGCATATGGGTTTAGGGTGAGAGGGGAAAGATTTAAAAGGGACCTAAGGGGCAACTGTGGAAGTGCCAGTGTTAGACTGGGATGGACACAGTCAAAAATCACACGACACCGGGTTATAGTCCAACAGGTTTATTTAAGTTTTCCCCAGTGTTGTGGATTTGCAACTTTTTCAGACAGAGGGTGGTACGTGTATGGAATGGAGCTGCCAGAGGAAGTGGTGGAGGCTGGTACAGTTACAGCATTTAAAAGGCATCTGGATGGATATATGAATAGGAAGGGTTTAGAGGGATTTGGGCCAAATGTTGGCAAATGGGAATAGATTAGGTTAGGATATCTGGTCAGTATGGATGGCTTGTACTGAAAGGTCTATTTCCCCGTGCTGTGTGATTGTATGACTCTAGTCAATAACTTGCATTGGATGGAGAGTGGAAGGACAGAACCAACTGTGCAATGTGACACGTACACAGGTCAGAGTGCAGGTTAGGGTAACTGGTGTGGGCTGCTGTTACTGTAATTACATGTGACACAGGGCACAATGACGATACCGTGATCTCCTGTGGGGCATATATAGACAGGGTGGTGGTCACTTACCGCACAGTTTGATCAGACAGCCAGCCGGCATCACACTGCTCAAAGCCACTGGCATAGGCAGTCTCCAGCTGCTCAGGGGTAGCTATCCTGGCACTGACGTCAGCACAGGCCTGCTGTGCTCTGGCAAAGCTGAAGGCGTAGCGAGTGGAGGTCTCACGGTAGTGAAATACGACACCTGGAAAAGTGCGAGGTCAGAAGGAGAGGTGCAAAAAGACCCACAATACAGTCCGCAATCCCCCTCCCAACCCCAAGAGGCTAGTCTCTCCCTGCCCACTTCCTATCTCCTTAGATCCATATGCATGGCCCAGGTAACAACACCCCCTTCACCCAGCTCTACCCTTTTAATCTCCTCCAATCCATGATCATCCACAAAGTGAGGCAGCTGTTAGCAGACACTATACTCCAGCTCAGGACAGTCAGTCTTAAAATCCTCTGACAGAGCCTGCTCCCTCAGCACTGACCCCCCCCCCGATAATGTGGCACTCCCTCGGTGCTGACCCCCTGACAATGCGGCACTCCCTCGGTGCTGACCCTCCAGCAGTGCCCTCTCCCTCAGCGCTGACCCTCCGACAGTGCCTGCTCCCTCAGCACTGACCCTCTGACAGTGCCCACTCCCTCAGTACTTACCCTCCGACAGTGCCTGCTCCCTCAGCGCTGACCCTCCGACAGTGCCTGCTCCCTCAGCACTGACTCTCCGACAGTGCCTGCTCCCTCAGTGCTGACCCTCCGACAGTGCCTGCTCCCTCAGCGCTGACCCTCTGACATTGCCCACTCCCTCAGCACTGACCCTCCGACAGTGCCTGCTCCCTCAGCGCTGACCCTCTGACATTGCCCTCTCCCTCAGCGCTGACCCTCCGACAGTGCCTGCTCCCTCAGCGCTGACCCTCTGACATTGCCCTCTCCCTCAGCGCTGACCCTCCGACAGTGCCTGCTCCCTCAGCGCTGACCCTCTGACATTGCCCTCTCCCTCAGCGCTGACCCTCTGACAGTGCCTGCTCCCTCAGCGCTGACCCTCTGACAGTGCCTGCTCCCTCAGCGCTGACCCTCTGACAGTGCCCGCTCCCTCAGCACTGAACCTCCGACAATGCCTGCTCCCTCAGTGCTGACCCTCTGACAGTGCCCACTCCCTCAGTACTGACCCTCTGACAGTGCCTGCTCCCTCAGCACTGACCCTCTGACAGTGCCCGCTCCCTCAGCACTGAACCTCCGACAATGCCTGCTCCCTCAGTGCTGACCCTCTGACAGTGCCCACTCCCTCAGTACTGACCCTCTGACAGTGCCTGCTCCCTCAGCGCTGACCCTCGGACAGTGCCCACTCCCTCAGCGCTGACCCTCTGACCGTGCAGCACACCCCACTCTCCCGTTACCTTTAACAACAAGCTCAGTGAAGTCCTGTGCATCGTCTATCCCGTGTTGCACCTCACAGCGGTAGATCCCTGAGTCATTGCTGAGCAGTTGACGAATCTCCAGGGAGACATCAGTGACCGTGGCTGGGTAATGTGGCAGTGTCACCCTCCGGTGGTACCTCTCGTTGACCTTCACTTTGAGCACCGTGGCCACCAGGATGTCAGTCTCGTTGCCATCGCGAATAAAACTCCACTTGACCCTCGGTGTACCGGGAGTCTGGGGGGGCTCGGAATAAGAGGCGAAGCAGGGAATGGTCAGGCTGGCACCCAGCACCCCCCGTATTGGTGTCAGGGCACCGATTGTCACATTCAGCGCCCTTACCTCCTCTGAGAGAGAAGCACGTTCGATTGGTCACTCATCGTTGTCCACATCAATCACCCCATTCCAAATCTCTCTGTCTCTCTTATTCTCCCCTTCCATCTACCATTTCTGCCAATTACTCCCACACTTGTCCCCTCACTCCCTCATTGCTTCTGGCGTTCTCTGTTTAATCCTCAGCATCTCCTGTCTCATTCCTCCTTCCTTCATCCCATCACTTTATCTTTCCTCTCTCCGATTCTCTTTATCCTTCCTCTATTTCCATTTCCCTTCTCTCCCCCTCTCTCTCTCAATAACACCCTCCCTTACCTTCTCCTCTCTAACTCCCACCCATCCTCTCTCTTCCACACTCCCTCGTTCTCTTTCCCTCCCACTGGGTGTTTCTCTCATTGCCTCTCTCTCTCGTCCTCACCGGTCCCTCCTCTCTTGCGCTTTCTCCCTCTCTCAATTCCCCTTTCTCTCCCTCCTTCAGCTCTCTCCTCATTGTATCCCTCCCTCCGTTCTGACTCTCTCTCCCTCTCTTAGAGTCATAGAGATATACAGCATGGAAACAGACCTTTCGGTCCAACTCGTCCATGCTGACCTGATATCCTAAATTACTCTAGTCCCATTTGCCAGCATCTGGCCCATATCACCCTAAACCCCTCCTATTCATGTACTCCTCTCACTCTTTTCCCCTCTCAATTTCTCTCCCTTTCTTCTCACTCTCCTTCCTCCTCACTCTCCTTCCTCCCCCCCTTCTCCCTCCCTCCTAGTGTCTCATTCCCTCTGTTGCTTTACCATTCCATCTCACTTCCTCCCTCCACTCTTGCTCTCACTACCACTATCACCTCCCCCCTCCCCATCTCTCCTTTCTCTTTCACACTCTCTCTCTCTCCTCCCTTCCCTCTCTCTTTAACTTCCACCTGATTGCCTCTCTTGGTCGCATTCTCCTCCCTTCCTCCCTCCATCTGACTCTGTCTCTTGCTTTCTCTTTCTCCCTCTTTCTCTCTCTCACTCCACCCCTTCCCTCCCTCTCTCTTTAAGTCCCTACCTCCTGACTCGCTTTTTGGTCACATTTTCCTCTCTACCTTCTTTCACTCTCTCTCTCTCTCTCTCTCTCCCACCCTCCATCTCTCACTCCCTCTCCCTCTGTCTCTCACCCCCTTGCTCCCTCAACATCTTTCTTTTCTCCCCTCTGTTGCTCACTCCCTCTCTCACCCTCTCATTCTCACTCCCTCTCTTGCTTTCACTCTCCCTCTCTCTCCCCCTTCCTCCTTGTCTTTCACTCCCTCCTTCCCTCCCTCTCTTGCTTCACCCCCACTGCCATCTCCCCTCCCATCTCTCTGCCTTTAACGCTCAGTCGGGATATGTGTCCCTCACACTGTGGAGTTCAGTGAATTCTCTTAAGCCGCTGTTCGCCGTAGTTAGTGGGATGCTCAGCTTTAGGAGAGCAAGCAGGACGCACCACTGTCTAGCAAGCAATCACTTCCAGCCAAGGGTGAATGCCAACGCAACATCAAATAGGAAAAGGGGGTGATTTCATACCATTCTCAAAGGGGTTTGGGTCAAAAAGTGTGGTGCTGGAAAAGCGCAGCCGGTCAGTCAGCATCCGAGGAGCAGGAGAGTCCCATTTCTGGCATAAGCTCTTCTTCAGGGATGTCCGAAACATGGACTCTCCTGCTCCTCAGATACTGCCTGACCGGCTGTGCTTTTCCAGCTCCACACTCTCGACTCTGATCTCCCGCATCTGCAATCCTACTCTCTCTCAAAGGGGTTGGACAGGGTCAGCTCGGACAGATGTTTTTCCACTGATTCAAGAATCTCAAATGATTTCTCTTCCCTTTTTAGCCCATCACTGGCTGGGGCCAGCATTTATCATCCATTCCTCATTGCACAGAGCACAGTTTAAGAACTGACTCCCATCAGCTGTGGGTTTGGACTCATGTGTAGCCCCAAACTGGCTAAGGAGAGCAAATGCCCTTTTGCAATTAGTGAATCCCATGGGGTTTTTACCAGAATCGATGATGGCTGTCATCATAGGTTTTTTTTTAATGCAATCCAAATTTCAGAAAGATAAAACCCCTAGTGACCTGGGGGTACATGTGCGCAAAACACAAACAGCTAGCACAGGGGCAGCATGGAATCGGGAAGGGCTAATGCAATATTGGCCCTGATTTCAAGAGTAGGCAAGTCTTACTGCAACTGTCCAAGGTGCTGGGGAGACCCCATTGGGAGAACTATGAGCAGTTTTGGTCCCTTATTTAAGGAAAGGTATCGTTTCATTGGAGGCAGTTCAGAGATAGTTCACTAAACTTAAATGGACTGACTACATAAACACAGTGGCTACAATAGCAGTTCGGAGACTGGGAATCCTGCAGCGAGTAACTCACCTCCTGACTCCTGAAAGCCTGTCCACCATCTACAAGTCAGGATCAAGATGGAATACTCTGCACTTGCCCTGAATGGGTGCGGCTCCAACAACACTCAAGAAGCTTGACACCATCCAAGACAAAGCAGCCCCCACTTGATTGGACCCCTACCCACAAAATCCACTCCCTCCCCCACTGACGCTCAGTAGCAGCAGTGTGTACCATCTACAAGATGCACTGCAGTGACTCACCAAAGATCCTCAGGCAGCAGCATCCAAACCCACCACCACTTCCATCTACAAGGTCAAGGGCAGCAGATACATGGGAACACCACCCCCTGCAAATTCCCCTCCGAGCCCCTCCCCATCCTGACTTGGAAATATATCACCATCCCTTCAGTGTCGCTGGGTCAGAATCCTGGGATTCCCTCCCTGAGGGCATTGTGGGTCAACCCACTGCAGATGGACTGCAGTGCTTCTCGAAGGAAGCTCACTCTCCCCTGCTCAAGAGGGCAACTAGGGACAGGCAAGAAATGCTGGGCCCAGCCAGCGACACCCATGTCCTGCAAAATGAATACATTTTAAAAAAGACTAGGATGATCCCAGGTAGGAGGGATTGTCTTATGAGTAAACAGGTTGGAACTCTACTCACTGGAGTTTAGAAGACTGAGAGGTGATCTCATTGAGGATTCTTAAGGGTCTTGACTTGGACAATCTGAGAGGATGTTACCTCTCATTGGGAGGGTCCAGGAGCACAGGGTATCATCAGAGGGGGTGCCACTTTAAGACTGAGATGAGGAGGATTTTATCCTGTCAAAGTTTTTAAGTCTTTGGAAGTCCTCGCCACAGAGAGAGCTGTGGGGGCAGTGCCCTTGTCTGTTTTTAAGACTGAGCTAGCTAGATTCTTGATCAGTTGGGGAAATCAAACATTACGGGAGGAGAACAGAGCAGGAAAGTGGGCAGGAAGAGAATTGGATCAGCCATGATCCTATTGAATGGTGGAGCAAGCTTGAGGGGCCGAATGGCCTCCTCCTGTTCCCATTTTATATGCATTAACCTGCTGTGGTGGTATGTCACTGGGCTAGTCAGCCAGAAGCACAGGCTAATGGCTTGAGTTACAAGTTCAAACCCCACCATTTCCTTTTTGTTTGGAAGTATGGAATTAGAACTGGGCCAAATGGTGACGACATTACTATTGACAATGGAGATTAAAAAATCCCTTCGGGTTCACTAATGGAAAAGGTAATCTGCCATTCCTATCATGTATGGGCCTACACGCAACTCCAGAGCCCACAGCGATGGGAGTCACCTCTTTATTGCCCTCTGAAATAGCCCCACCGGGTTGAAGGGGTAACTGGGGGACCAGCAACAACTCCGGGCACCACCACTGGTGCCTATGGCCCGTGAGTAAGTTATTTTAAAAATAAAGAAATCCCCCAAGTTGTGGCTGACCAGGAGAAGGCCATTCAGCCCCTTGAGCCAGTTTTGCCAGTCAATGAGATCATGATGGCTCCATGGCCTAACTCCATATCCAAATCCATAAATCCCTGAAGGTGTTAGCACACGGTGGTGAGTTAAGGCATACAAGATGCCTTCATTAACTGGGGTGTCAAATATCGGAGCAGGGAAGTCTTGTTACAACAGTGTAGAGCAATGTTTAGGCAACTTTGGAATTACTGTGTGTGGTTCTTGGCACCACACTATCAGAAGGACATGATTACACATGTTTAGATACAGAGTAAAGCTCCCTCTACACTGTTCCCCCATCACACACGCCCAGGACACGGACAACACAGGGTTAGATACAGAGTGAAGCTCTCTCTAAACTCTTCCCCCATCACACAATCCCAGGGACAGGGACAGCACAGGGTTAGATACAGAGTAAAGCTCCCTCTACACTGTTCCCCCATCACACACTCCCAGGACAGGGACAGCACGGGGTTAGATACAGAGTAAAGCTCCCTCTACACTGTTCCCCCATCACACACTCCCAGGACAGGAACAACACGGGGTTAGATACAGAGTGAAGCTTCCTCTACACTGTTCCCCCATCAAACACTCCCAGGACAGGGACAGCACGGGGTTAGAAACAGAGTGAAGCTTCCTCTACACTGTTCCCCCATCAAACACTCCCAGGACAGGGACAGCACGGGGTTAGAAACAGAGTGAAGCTTCCTCTACACTGTCCCCCATCACACACTACCAGGGCAGGGACAGCACGGGTTAGATACAGAGTCAAGCTCCTTCTACACTGCCCTCCAACACACAGTCCCAGGACAGTGACAGCACGGGGTTAGATACAGAGTAAAGCTCCCCCTACACTATCCCCTCATCAAACACTCCCAGGACAGGGATAGCACGGGGTTAGATTCAGAGTAAAGCTCCCTCTACACTGTCCCACCATCAAACACTCCCAGGGACAGGACAGCACAGGGTTAGATTCAGAGTAGTGCTACCTCTACTCTTCGAAATTTAAAGTAAAGTCCCCTCTACACGGTTCTCATCAAAGACTCCCAGGACAGGGATAGCACAGGGTTAGATTATAGAGCTAAGCTTCCTCTAATCTTTCAAACTGAAAGTAAAGTTTCTACACTATCACCATCCAGCACTCCCAGGATAAGGATAGCATGGGATTAGATACCGAGTGAAGCTTTCAGCATTATTTTAACCTGCAGTGTCCCTATCAAACATTCCCAGGCTAGGTACAGCATGGGATTACATACAGAATAAAACTTGTGAAAACAGTCCTTGTGAATTGAAAGTCAAACTCACTCTACTCTTCTATGCTGAAAATGAGGGAAAATGGAGCCTCCTCTACACTGCCTCCCATCGAACACTCCCAGTGCAGGGACGACGTGGGCAGAATGGCCTGTTTCTACGGTGTGAGTCAATGACTATCCCTTAACACAGCAGCTGATGATCCATAGCTGGGCATTGCTGAGATGAGCCTTGAACCCTGAGTCTCTGACAAAGGCTTTGACAAAGGGTCAGTTAGACTCGAAACGTCAGCTCTTTTCTCTCCTTACAGATGCTGCCAGACCTGCTGAGATTATCCAGCATTTTCTCTTTTGGTTCCCGAGTCTCTAGATTGGACCTGAGCTTACAGAGAGTGTTGGGGGGAAGGGGGTGGAATAATTCCACGCAAAACGCCATCAATAAACCCGAAAGGGAGAGACTCTTACCCTGAACTGCGTTTGACAGAGGCAGAGCCATCAATACGTCCTGGAGAATGAAGATCAGCAACAGAGATGGTAACATGTCCAGGCTGAGGCAAGAGCTGGTAAACGGAATGAGAAGGGTTAGCTGTGATAGGCCGAAGGGCCTCTTCCCTGTGCTGCAGACCTCTATCACCTTAAATATCCACCTGTCAAGGTGCCACTCTGTTTTGCCTAAACCGCTCCGCCATTGGCAGCGGTCAGGGACCCTGGACTCTAGGATTCTCTCTCCACACCCTCCCCATCTCACCTCTTCGAGGACCTGATTAAACTCAGGACGGTACAGGTGCTATGTGCATGCATGAGAGAGAGAGAGAGAGAGAGAGCGCAGGGAGGATTCGTCAGGTCGATTTGTCCCAGACCCAGGAAAATAAATAAGACTATAAGACCATAAGACATAGAAGCAGAACTTAGGCTATTCAGCCCATTGAATCTGCTCCTCCACTCAATCATGGCTGATAGGTTTCTCAACCCCATTCTCCCACTTTCTCCCTTGATCCTCAAGAACCTAGCTATCTCCGTCTTAAATACACTCAATGACCAGGCCTCCACAGCCTTCTGTGGCAGTGAATTCCATAGATTCCCCATTCTCTGGCAATTGGTATGCTTTCCTTTATTGGTCAGAGTATTGAGTACAGGAGTTGGGAGGTCATGTTGCGGCTGTACAGGACATTGGTGAGGCCACTGTTGGAATATTGCATGCAATTCTGGTCTATTTCCTATGGGAAGGATGTGAAACTTGCAAGGGTTCAGAAAAGATTTACAAGGATGTTGCCAGGGTTGGAGGATTTGAGTTACAGGGAGGGGCTGAACAGGCTGGGACCATTTTCCCTGGAGTGTCGGAGGCTGAGGGGTGACCTTATAGAGGTTTATAAAATCATTAGGGGGAAGAATATGGTGAATAGACAAGGTCTTTTTCCCTGGGGTGAGTCCAGAAATAGAGGGCATAGGTTCAGGGTGAGAGGGGAAAGATTTAAAAGGGACGTAAGGGGCAGCTTTTTCACACAGAGGGTGGTGCGTGTGTGGAATGAGGTGCCAGAGGAAGTGGTGGAGGCTGGTACAATGACAACGTTTAAATGGGTATATGAATAGAAAGGGTTTGGAGGGATATGGGCCAAACGCTGGCAAATGGGACTAGATTGGGTTGGGATATCTGGTCGGCATGGATGGGTTGGACCGAAGGGTCTGTTTCCGTGCTGTACATCTCTATGACTCTGGCTGAAGAAGTTTCTCCTTATCTCCGTTCTAAAAGCTCTTCCCTTTACCCTGAGGCTGTGCCCTTGGATCCTCATCTCTCCTACCAATGGAAACATCTTTCCAACATCCATTCTGTCCAGGCCACTCAGTATCTGTAAGTTTCAATTAGATTCCCCCTCATCCTTCTCAACCCAATCGAGTATAGACCCAGAGTCCTCAAATGTTAAGCTTTTCATTCCTGGGACCATTCTTGTGAACCTTCTCTGAACATGCTCCAAGGTCAGTACATCCTTCCTGAGATATGGGACCCAAAACTGTGCACAATACTCCAAATGTGGGGTGTACTCCACCTGGTCCAGGTAATTTATCTGCCTTGAGGCCATTCAGTTTTTCTAACACCTTCTCCTTGGTGATGGCCACCAGACTCAACTCTGCCCCTCATTCTCTTGAATTTTTGGGATGTTACTCCTGTCTTCCACTGTGAAGATTGACGCCAAGTAATTATTCAGCTCCTCAGCCATTTCCTTGCTCCACACTCCAGCATTATTTACCAGTGGCTCAGTGTCTCTCTTTTGCCCTTTATATGACTAAAGAAACTCTTGCAGTCTTCCCCTATATTACTGGCTAGCTTACCCTCACATTGAAATTTCCCCCTCCTTATCTCTTTTGTTGTTGCTCTCGGTTGGTGTTTGTAAGCTTCCTAATGCTCTGGTTTCCCACCGTCCTTCGACATAATATATGCTTTCTCTTTCGCTTTAACGCTGTCCCTAACTTCTCTAGGCAGCCACGGTTGCCTCATCCTCCCTCCACCATGCTTCTTTGTCCTCAGGAGCTGAAGACATGGAGCAGATGTGGGCCATTCAGCCCGTCACTCCACTCCACCATTCAATGAGGTCAAGGTTGATCTGATCAACCCCCACTTCCCTGCCACGTCCCCATAACCCCCTAAATCAGCTTGCATGTGACTCCAGACCGCCCAACGATGGTCTCACTGAAAGTGGCTCAAGCCAGTCACTCCCTCCATTCGCGCATTCTTTCCTTCCTGGACACCTCAGAAAATCTGAGTTGTTGCATTTACGGAGCAGGTTTTGTTGGTGACCAATTAAAGATAGTCAGGGAAAGCTGAGGAGAAATAATCCATGAGGGTCAAAATAGGGGATGTTACGGAAAGGCACAAGGTCAAACAGGTTGTTTTGAAGATCTTAAAGAAGAGGGAGAGAGATGTGTAGAGGTTTATGGAAGAAATTTCTGAGCTCAGGGCCCCATAGAGTTAAAGGCATGGTCACCAGTGGTGGAATGATGGGAATTGGTAATGCTTGAGCAGTGGGATTACATGAGCAGGGAGATATCGGAGGTTCATAGAAGGTGACAGAGATACGGAGGGAAGTAGGGGCTGGAGGAGGTGACAGAGATAAGGAGGGGTTGTAGGGGACTGGAGGGAGTGACAGAGATAGGGAGAGGGTGTAGAGGGCTGGAGGGAGTGACAGAGATAGTGAGGTGGTGTAGAGGCTGGAGGGGGTTACAGAGATAGGGAGGGGTGTAGGGGCTGGAGGGAGTGACAGAGATAGTGAGGGGGTGTAGAGGCTGGAGGGGGTGACAGATAGGGATGGGGTGTAGGGGGCTGGAGGGGGTAATAGAGATGGGGACGGGGTGTAGGGGCTGGAGGGGGTGACAGAAATAGGGAGGGTGCATAGGGGCTGGAGGGAGTGATAGGGATGGGGTGTAGGGGCTGGAGGGGGTGATAGAGATAGGGAGGGGGTGTAGGGGATGGAGGGGGTGACAGATAGGGAGGGGGTGTAGGGGATGGAGGAGGGTGACAGAGATAGGAAGGGGGTGTAGGGGGCTGGAGGAGGTGACAGAGATAGGGAGGGGGTGTAGGGGCTGGAGGGGGTGATAGAGATAGGGAGGGGGTGTAGGGGATGGAGGGGGTGACAGATAGGGAGGGGATGTAGGGGCTGGAGGGGGGTGATAGAGATAGGGAGGGGGTGTAGGGGATGGAGGGGGTGACAGATAGGGAGGGGGTGTAGGGGATGGAGGAGGTGACAGAGATAGGGAGAGGATGGAGGGGGTGACAGAGATAGGGAGGGGTGTAGGGGCTGGAGCGGGTGACAGAGGTAGGGATAGGAAGAGGTCCTCTTGTAGGACCTGGAGTCATAGTCTTATCCAGCACTGAGACAGACCCTTCAGCCCATCCAGTCCATGCCAACCATAATTCCAAACTAAACCAGTCCTACCTGTCTGTCCCTGCCCACATCCCTGCAAACCTTTCCGACTCATGTCCTTATCCAAATGTCTTTTAAACATCGTAACTGTCCCCACACCCATCCCTTCCTCAGAAAGTTTATTCCACCATCTGTATGAAAAGAATTGCCCCTTCTGTCCTTTTTAAATCTTTCACCTCTCACCTTCTGCCCCTTGGTCTTGAAATTCCCCACCCTGGGGAAAAGACACTCGCCATTAAACCTATCTTTACCTGTCATGTTAACCTCTACAGAGCTAACCCCTATCTCTAGTCCTGTGAAACCATCTTCTCACAGGGCAATTCAGGGCAGGTCATAAATCCTCCCCTTGACATTGACAGTCCGGTCCAGTGAATGGACAATTGTTTTGTAAAATAATTCCTCGCATAGCCTGTGGAGGGCAATTCCTGTTCCCATCGCCTTCATCTCTCCACTTCTCTCCCTGGGCTCCAGCCAATTCCCTTGGAGCGTTGAGAATTTCCAAGGTCCAGCTCTGGGGGCCAAATCTGACCATCTTCAAAAAAAGCAGCACAATGGAGCCTGTGTGTTTGTATTCACCTCACAACTCCTGCAAAGGCACTTTTTATTCCTGGTGAAAAGGCCATAGGAGACTTCCTTCATTCGAATAACAGAAAAACGTATTTCAGTAGCAGAAAGGAAAGAATCACTGCCTTGGATTCTGTCCAATGATTGATGGTTACTGCATCAGAAAACCTTTCTGATTGCAGAGCTGGATTCTCTCTCTCTCTCTCTCTCTCTGCCTGGGACTGTCTTTTATCCCTTAAAAAGATCATGGCTGTCCAGCAACAGTTTGGAATCATTTCCTTTCACTCTCCGACAGCCCGTGAGGAGGGGGGAGTGAGAGGAGGGTGGAGGAAAGGGAGTGAGAGGAGGGGGACTGAGAGGAGGAGGGAGTGAGAGGAGGAGAGAGTGAGAGGAGGAGAGAGTGAGAGGAGGGGGAGCGACAGGAGGGGGAGCGAGAGGAGGGGGAGTGAAAGGAGGAGGGAGTGAGAGGAGGGGGAGTGAGAGGAGGGGGAGCGAGAGGAGGGGGAGCGAGAGGAGGGGAAGCAAGAGGAGGGGGAGTGAGAGGAGGGGGAGTGAGAGGAGGAGGGAGTGAGAGGAGGGGGAGTGAGAGGAGGAGGGAGTGAGGAGGGGGAGTGAGAGGAGGGGGAGTGAGGAGGAGGGAGTGAGGAGGAGGGAGTGAGAGGAGGGGGAGTGAGAGGAGGAGGGAGTGAGAGGAGGGGGAGTGAGGAGGGGGAGTGAGAGGAAGGGGGAGCGAGAGGAGGGGAGTGAGGGGTGGTGGGAGTGAGAGGAGGGGCGAGTGAGAGGAGGCGGGAGCGAGAGGAGGCGGGAGCGAGAGGTGGGGTTCGAGAGGACGGGGGCGTGAGAGGAGAGGGCAGCGAGAGGAACATAGAACATAGAACAATACAGCACAGAACAGGCCCTTCGGCCCACGATGTTGTGCCGAACATTTGTCCTAGCTTAAGCACCCATCCATGTACCTATCCAATTGCCGCTTAAAGGTCACCAATGATTCTGACTCTGCCACTCCCACAGGCAGCGCATTCCATGCGGCCACCACTCTCTGGGTAAAGAACCTACCCCTGACATCCCCCCTATACCTTCCACCCTTCACCTTAAATTTATGTCCCCTTGTAACACTCTGGGGAAAATGTCTCTGACTGTCTACTCTATCTATTCCCCTGATCATCTTATAAACCTCTATCAAGTCACCCCTCATCCTTCGCCTTTCCAATGAGAAAAGGCCTAGCACTCTCAACGTATCCTCGTACGACCTATTCTCCATTCCAGGCAACATCCTGGTAAATCTCCTCTGCACCCTCTCCAAAGCTTCCACATCTTTCCTAAAGTGAGGCGACCAGAACTGCACACAGTACTCCAAATGTGGCCTTACCAAGGTCCTATACAGCTGCAACATCACCTCACGACTCTTGAATTCAATCCCTCTGCTAATGAACGCTAATACACCATAGGCCTTCTTACAAGCTCTATCCACCTGAGTGGTAACTTTCAAAGATCTATGAACATAGACCCCAAGATCCCTCTGCTCCTCCACCTTATTAAGTACCCTACTGTTAACCCTGTATTCCGTATTCTTATTTGTCCTTCCAAAATGGACAACCTCACACTTGACAGGGTTGAACTCCATCTGCCACTCCTCAGCCTAGCTCTGCCATCATATCTAAGTCCCTTTGCAGCCAACAACAGCCCTCCTCACTATCCACAACTCCACCAATCTTCGTATCGTCTGCAAATTTACTGACCCACCCTTCGACTCCCTCTTCCAAGTCATTAATAAAAATTACAAACAGCAGAGGACCCAGAACTGATCCCTGCGGAACTCCACTTGTAACTGGGCTCCAGGCTGAATATTTACCATCTACCACCACTCTCTGACTTGGACCGGTTAGCCAGTTCTCTATCCAACTGGCCAAACTTCCCACTTTCCTATGCCTCCTGACTTTCTGCATAAGCCTACCATGGGGAACCTTATCAAATCTGAAACTTTATTGCTGGAACAGCACAGCAGGTCAGGCAGCATCTAGGGAACAGAAGATTCGACGTTTCGGGCACATGCCCTTCTTCAGGAATTTATAGAGAGAGGCAGAGAGCTTCTTCAAGGAAGGCATCCTTGTAAGAGGATTCGCAGTAGGTTGAAGAAGGGCATGTGCCCGAAACGTCGAATCTTCTGTTCCCTAGATGCTGCCTGACCTGCTGTGCTGTTCCAGCAATAAAGTTTCAGCTTTGATCTCCAGCGTCTGCAGACCTCACTTTCTCCTCGAACCTTATCAAATGCCTTACTAAAATCCATGTACACTACATCTACTGCTCTACCCTCATCCACATGCTTGGTCACCTCCTCAAAGAATTCAATAAGACTTGTAAGGCAAGACCTACCCTTCACAAATCCGTGCTGGCTGTCCCTAATCAAGCAGTGTCTTTCCAGATATTCATAAATCCTATCCCTCAGTACCCTTTCCATTACTTTGCCTACCACCGATGTAAGACTAACTGGCCTGTAATTCCCGGGGTTATCCCTATTCCCTTTTTTGAACAGGGGCACAACATTCGCCACTCTCCAGTCCCCTGGCACCACCCCCATTGACAGTGAAGACGAAAAGATCATTGCCAACAATTCTGTAATTTCCTCTCTTGCTTCCCACATAATCCTAGGATACATCCCGTCAGGCCGGGGGGACTTATCTATCCTCAAGTTTTTCAAAATGCCCAACACATCTTCCTTCCTAACAAGTATCTCCTCTAGCTTACTCTCCTCTTCAACAATACGGTCCCTCTCGTTTGTAAATACTGAAGAAAAGTACTCATTCAAGACCTCTCCTATCTCTTCCGACTCAATACACAGTCTCCCATTACTGTCCTTGATCGGACCTACTATCGTTCTCGTCATTCTCATGTTTCTCACATACGCATAAAAGGCCTTGGAGTTATCCTTGATCCTAACCGCCAAAGATTTTTCATGCCCTCTCTTAGCTCTCCTAATCCCTTTCTTCAGCTCCCTTCTGGCTATCCTGTATCCCTCCAATGCTCTGTCTGAACCTTGTTTCCTCAACGTTATGTAAGCCTCCTACTTCCTCCTTACAAGACATTCAACCTCCCTCATCAACCAAGGTTCCCCCACACGACCATGTCTTTTCTGCCTGACAGGTACATACATATCAAGGACACGTCGTATCTGTTCCTTGAAAAAGTTCCACATTTCAACGACATCCTTCCCTGACAGTCTATGCTCCCAATTTATGTTCCTCAGATCCTGTCTTGCAGCATCGTATTTACCCTTCCCCCAATTGTAAAACCTGCCCTGTTGCACGCACCTATCTCTCTCCATAACCAAGGTGAAAGTCACAGAATTATGGTCACCATCACCAAAATGTTCACCCACTAACAAGCCCATCACTTGTCCCGGTTTGTTACCAAGTACCAAATCCAATAAGGCCTCCCCTCTGGTCGGACAATCTACATACTGAGTGAGAAAAGCTTCCTGGACACACTGCACAAACACCACCCCGTCCAACCAACTTGATCTAAAGAGCTTCCAAACAATATTTGGGAAGTTGAAATCGCCCATGACTACTACCCTGTGGCTTCTGCACCTTTCCAAAATCTGTTTCCCAAGGAGGGGGGAGTGAGAGGAGGGGGAGTGAGAGGAGGGGGAGTGAGAGGATGGGAGCGAGAGGAGGGGGAGTGTGAGGAGGGGGAGTGAGAGGAGGGGGAATGTGAGGAGGGGGAGTGTGTGGAGGGGGAGCGAGAGGACGGGGGAGTGCAAGGAGGGCGAGTGAGAGGAGGGGGTGTGTGAGGAGGAGGGAGTGAGAGGAGGGGGTGTGTGAGGAGGAGGGAGTGAGAGGAGGGGGTGTGTGAGGATGGGGTGTCTGAGGAGGGGGAATGAGAGGAGGGGGAGTGAGAAGAGGGGGAGTGAGAGGAGGGGGTGTGTGAGGAGGAGGGAGTGAGAGGAGGGGATGTGTGAGGAAGGGGTGTGTGAGGATGGGGTGTCTGAGGAGGGGGAATGAGAGGAGGGGGAGTGAGAAGAGGGGGAGTGAGAGGAGGGTGTGTGTGAGGAGGAGGGAGTGAGAGGAGGAGGTGTGTGAGGATGGGGTGTCTGAGGAGGGGGAATGAGAGGAGGGGGAGTGAGAAGAGGGAGTGAGAGGACGGGGGAGTGAGAGGACGGGGGAGTGGGAGGAGGGGGAGTGTGAGGAGGGGGAGTGAGAGGAGGGGAGATTGAGAGGAGGGGAGATTAAGAGGAGGGGAGATTGAGAGGAGGGGAAACGTGAGGAGGAGGAGGGAGAGGAGGGGGATCGAGAGGAGGGGAGTGAGTGGAGGGGGAGGAGGTGGAGCGAGAGGAGGGGTGCAAGAGGAGGGGGAGCGAGAGGAGGGGGTTGCGAGGAGGGGGGTGTGAGGACGTGGATCGAGAGGTGGGGCAGCGAGAGGAGGGGGAGTGTGAGGAGGGGGAGTGTGAGGAGGGGGAGTGAGAGAAGGGGAGCGAGAGGAGGGGGAGTGTGAGGAGGGGGAGTGAGAGAAGGGGAGCGAGAGGAGGGGGAGTGTGAGGAGGGGGAGTGTGAGGAGGGGGTGCAAGAGGAGGGGGAGTGTGAGGAGGGGAGTGAGAGGAGGGGGAGTGAGAGGAGGGGGAGTGAGAGGAGGGGGAGTGTGAGGAGGGGGAGTGAGAGGAGGTTGGAACGAGTGGAGGGGAGTGAGAGGAGGGGGAGTGTGAGCAGGAGGGGTGTGAGGAGGGACACCGAGAGGAGGGGCAGAGAGAGGAGGTGGAATGTGTGGAGGGGGAGCAAGAGGAGGGACAGTGTGAGGAGGGGGAGCGAGAGGAGGGGGAGTGAGAGGACGGGGAGTGAGAGGAGGGGGAGTGTGTGGAGGGGGAGTCAGAGGAGGGGAGCGGGAGGAGGGGGTGTGTGAGAAGGGGGAGTGTGAGGAGGGGGAGCGAGAGGAGGGGGAGTGTGAGGAGGGGGTGTGTGAGGAGGGGGAGTGAGAGGAGGGGAGCGGGAGGAGGGAGTGTGTGAGGAGGGGGAGTGTGAGGAGGGGGAGCGAGAGGAGGGGGAGCGAGAGGAGGGGGTGTGTGAGGAGGGGGAGTGAGAAGAGGGGGAGTGAGAGGAGGGGGAGTGAGAGGATGGGGAATGAGAGGAGGGGAGCGAGAGGAGGGGGTGTGTGAGGAGGGGGAGTGAGAAGAGGGGGAGTGAGAGGACGGGGGAGTGCGAGGAGGGGGAGTGAGAGGAGGGGGTGTGTGAGGAGGGGGAGTGAGAGGATGGGGAATGAGAGGAGGGGGAGTGAGAGGAGGGGGAATGTGAGGAGGGGGAGTATGTGGAGGGAGAGCGAGAGGACAGGGGAGTGCGAGGAGGGGGGAGTGAGAGGAGGGGGAGTGTGAGGAGGGGAGTGAGAGGAGGGGAGATTGAGAGGAGGGGAGATTAAGAGGAGGGGAAACGTGAGGTGGGGGATCGAGAGGAGGGGGGTGAGTGGAGGGGGAGGAGGTGGAGCGAGAGGAGGGGTGCAAGAGGAGGGGGAGCGAGAGGAGGGGGGTTGTGAGGAGTGGGGTGTGAGGACGTGGATCGAGAGGTGGGGCAGCGAGAGGAGGGGGAGTGTGAGGAGGGGGAGTGTGAGGAGGGGGAGTGAGAGAAGGGGAGCGAGAGGAGGGGGAGTGTGAGGAGGGGAGTGTGAGGAGGGGAGTGAGAGGAGGTGGAACGAGTGGAGGGGAGCGAGAGGAGGGGGAGTGTGAGCAGGGGGGGTGTGAGGAGGGGCACCGCGAGGAGGGGCAGCGAGAGGAGGTGGAATGTGTGGAGGGGGAGCGAGAGGAGGGACAGTGTGAGGAGGGGGAGCAAGAGGAGGGGAAGTGAGAGGACGGGGAGTGAGAGGAGGGGGAGTGTGTGGAGGGGGAGTCGGTGAAGGGGAGCGGGAGGAGGGGGTGTGTGAGGAGGGGGAGTGTGAGGAGGGGGAGTGTGAGGAGGGGGAGCGAGAGGAGGGGAGCGGGAGGAGGGGGTGTGTGAGGAGGGGGAGCATGAGGAGGGGGAGCGAGAGGGGGTGTCTGTGAGGAGGGGGAGTGTGAGGAGGGGAGTGTGAGGAGGGGGAACGAGAGGAGGGGGAGCGAGAGGAGGGGGAGCGAGAGGAGGGGGAGTGTGAGGATGGGAGTGAGAGGAGTGGGAGTGTGAGGAGGGGGAGTGTGAGGAGGGGGAGTGTGAGGAGGGGGAGCGAGAGGAGGGGCAGTGTGAGGAGGGGGAGTGTGATGAGGGGGAGCGAGAGGAGGGGGAGTGAGAGGAGGGGGAGTGTGAGCAGGGGGAGTGTGAGCAGGGGGAGTGAGAGGAGGGGGAGTGTGTGGAGGGGGAGCGAGAGGAGGGGGAGTGACAGGAGGGGAGCGAGAGGAGGGGGAGTGGGAGGAGGGGAGCGAGAGGAGGGGGAGTGAGAGGAGGGGGAATGAAAGGAGGGGGAATGAGAGGAGGGGGAATGTGAGGAAAGGGAATGAGGAGGGGCAATGAGAGAAGAGGAGGGGAGTGTGAGGGGGGAGTGAGAGGAGAGGGAGTGAGAGGACGGGGAGTGCGAGGAGGGGAGCGAGAGGAGAGGGCATGTGTGGTGGGGGAGTGAGAGAAGTGAAGGTGAGGAGGGGGGACACAAGGAGTGAGAGGAAGAGGTGGGGTGAGACAGTTCTAAGGCAGAGATCGGGAGGGAAAGACATGGGATAGGGTTAGAGAGCAAATGGGAGCATGGGTCAACGGGAGGAGGTCGAAGGTGAAAGGGGTCATCTAGAGAGTTGTAAACGGGAGGGCAAGAGACAGGGACGGGGAGAGACGGTGCAGGACAAGAGGAGACAGCACAGAGGTGACAAGAGGGAAAGTGTGGGGGTGGGCTGAGAGGGGACTTTCAATACAGCTATGAATTCTGGGACACCAAAACCTCCATTGCCGATGATTAAAATAATGGGAAGAGACTGACCTTCAAACCTGGAACATTTAGAATAGATGAGAGAAAGTACTGAAAGATTGCCATACTGTTGAAGGGTCAGTGCTGAGAGAGTAGGCACTGTCGGAGGCTCAGTGCTGAGGGAGCGGCGCACTGTTGAAGGGTCAGTGCTGAGGGAGGGGCACTGTTGGAGGGTCAGTGCTGAGGGAGAGGGCACTGTCGGAGAGTCAGTGCTGAGGGAGCAGGCACTGTCAGGTGGTCAGCGTTGAGGAAGCGGGCACTGTTGGAGGGTCAGTGCTGACAGAGCGGGCACTGTGGAAGGGTCAGTGCTGAGGGAGTGGGCACTGTCGGAGTGTCAGTGTTGAGGGAGGGGTCACTGTCGGAGGGTCAGCGCTGAGGGAGCAGGCACTGTCAGAGGGTCAGTGCTGAGGGAGCAGGCGCTGTTGAAGGGTCAGTGCCGACGGAGCGGGCAATATGGAAGGATCAGTGCTGAGGGAGCAGGCACAGTCGGACGGTCAGTGCTGAGGGAGCAGGCATTCTCAGAGGGTCAACGCTGAGGAAGCAGGCACTGTTGGAGGGTCAGTGCAGAGGGTGCGGGCACTGTCGGACAGTCAGTGCTGAGGGAGGCACTGTCGGAGGGTCAGTGTTGAGGGAGGGGTCATTGTCGGAAGGTCAGTATTGAGGGAGGGGGTCATTGTCGGAGGGTCACTGCTGAGGGAGTGGGCACTGTCAGAGGGTCAGTGTTGAGGGAGCAGGCACTGTCAGAGGGTCAGTGCTGAGGGAGTGGGCACTGTCAGAGAGTCAGCACTGAGGGAGTGCTGCACTGTTGGAGGGTCAGTTTGAGGGAGCGTGTATTGTTGGAGGGTCAGTGCTGAGGGAGTGGGCACTGTCGGAGGGTCAGTGCTGAGGGAGTGGCCACTGTCGGAGGGTCAGTGCTGAGGGAGCGGGCACTGTTGGAGGGTCAGTGTTGAGGGAGTGGGCACTGTCGGAGGGTCAGTGCTGAGGCAGCAGACACTTTCGGAGGGTCAGTGCTGAGGGAGTGGGCACTGTTGGAGTGTCAGTGCTGAGGGAGCGGCGCACTGTTGAAGGGTCAGTGCTGAGGGAGGGGCACTGTTGGAGGGTCAGTGCTGAGGGAGAGGGCACTGTCGGAGAGTCAGTGCTGAGGGAGTAGGCACTTTCAGAGGGTCAGTGTTGAGAGAGTGGGCATTGTCAGAGGGTCAGCGCTGAGGGAGTGGGCACTGTTGGAGGGGTCAGCGTTGAGGGAGCGCCGCACTGTCTAAAGGTCAGTGCTGAGGGAGCAGGCACTGTTGGAGGGTCATTGTTGAGGGTGCGGTCATTGTCGGAGGGTCATTGTTGAGGGAGCAGGCACTGTCGGAGGGTCATTGTTGAGGGAGCGGTCATTGTCGGAGGGTTATTGTTGAGGGAGCAGACACTGTCGGAGGGTCATTGTTGAGGGAGCGGTCATTGTCGGAGGGTCATTGTTGAGGGAGCAGGCACTGTCGGAGGGTAGTGTTGAGGGAGTGGTCATTGTCGGAGGGTCATTGTTGAGGGAGCAGGCACTGTCGGAGGGTAGTGTTGAGGGAGTGGTCATTGTCGGAGGGTCATTGTTGAGGGAGCAGGCACTGTCGGAGGGTATTGTTGAGGGTGTGGTCATTGTCGGAGGGTCATTGTTGAGGGAGCAGGCACTGTTGGAGGGGTCAGCACTGAGGGAGCAGTGATTGTCAGAAGGTCAGTGTTGAGAGAATGGGCATTGTCGGAGGGTCAGTGCTGTGGGAGTGGGCACAGTTGGAGGGGTCAGCACTGAGGGAGCATCGCACTAACCGAGGGTCAGTGCTGAGGGAACGGGCACTGTCGGAGTGTCAGTGCTGAGGGAGTGGGCATTGACAGAGGGTCAGTGCTGAGGGAGCAGGCACTGTCGGAGAGTAAGTGTTGAGAGAGCGGGTACTGTTGTTGGGTGAGTGCTGAGGTAGTGGGCACTGTCGGAGGGTCAGTGCTGAGGGAGTGGGCACTGTCGGAGGGTCAGTGCTGAGGGAGTGGGCACTGTCGGAGGGTCAGTGCTGAGGGAGTGGGCACTATTGAACGGTCAGTGTTGAGGGATCAGGCACTGTCAGAGGGTCAGTGCTGAGGGAGTGGGCACTATCGAACGGTCAGTGTTGAGGGAGCAGGCGCTGTCGGAGGGTCAGTGTTGAGGGAGCAGTCTTTGTTGGAGGGTCAGTAGTGGGCACTTTCAGATGGTCAGTGTTGAGGGAGCAGGCATTGTCAGTGGGTCAGTGTTGAGAGAGTGGGCATTGTAGAGGGTCAGCGCTGAGGGAGAGGGCAGTGTTGGATGGGTCAGCGTTGAGGGAGCGCCGCACTGTCGGAGGGTCAGTGCTGAGGGAGTGGGCATTGTCAGAGGGTCAGTGTTGAGAGAGTGGGCATTGTAGAGGGTCAGCGCTGAGGGAGAGGGCACTGTTGGAAGGGTCAGCGTTGAGGGAGCGCCGCACTGTCGGAGGGTCAGTGCTGAGGGAGAGGGCACTGTCGGAGGGTCAGTGCTGAGGGAGTGGGCATTGTCAGAGGGTCAGTGCTGAGGGAGCAGGCACTGTCGGAGAGTCAGTGTTGAGGGAGCGGGCACTGTCGTTGGGTCAGTGCTGAGGGAGTGGGCACTGTCGGAGGGTCGGTGTTGAGGGAGGGGTCATTGTTGGAGGGTCAGTGCTGAGGCAGCGAGCACTGTTGGAGAGTCAGTGCTGAGGGAGCAGACACTGTCGGAGGGTCAGTGCTGAGGGAGTGAGCACTGTTGGAGAGTCAGCGCTGAGGGAGCAGACACTGTCGGAGGGTCAGTGCTGAGGGAGTGAGCACTGTCAGAGGGTCAGTGCTGAGGGAGCGAGCACTGTTGGAGGCTCAGCGCTTAGGGAGCAGGCATTGTCGGTGGGTCAGTTCTGAGGGAGCGGGCACTGTTGGAGGGTCAGCGCTGAGGGAGCGGGCAATGTCGGAGAGTCAGTGTTGAGGGAGCGGGCACTGTTGGGTCAGTGCTGATGGAGTGGGCACAGTCAGAGGGTCAGTGCTGAGGGAGTGGGCACTGTCAGAGATTCAGTGCGGAGGGAGTGGGCACTGTCGGAGAGTCGGTGTTGAGGGAGGGGTCATTGTCGGAGGGTCAGTGCTGAGGGAGCAGGCACTGTAAAAGCATCAGTGATGAGGCAGCGAGCACTATTGGAAGGTCAGCGCTGAGGGAGCAGGCACTGTAGGAGGGTCAGTTCTGAGGGAATGCCGCACTCTCGGAGGGTCAGGATGAGGGAGTGAGCACTGTCAGAGGTTCAGCATTGAGGAAGCGAGCACTGTTGGAGGGTCAGCGCTGAGGGAGCAGGCACTGTAGGAGGGTCAGTGTTGAGGGAACAGGCACTGTCAGAGGGTCAGCGCTGAGGCAGCAGGCACTATCGGAGGGCCAGTGTTGAGAGAGTGGGCATTGTCGGATGGTCAGTGCGGAGGGAGCGGGCACTGTCGGAGGGTCATTGTTGAGGGAACGGGCATTGTCGGAGGGTCAGCACTGAGGAAGTGGGCACTGTTGGAGGGTCAGTGTTGAGAGAGTGGGCATTGTCGGACGGTCAGCGCTGAGGGAGTGGGCACTGTTGGAGGGGTCAGCATTGAGGGAGCGCCGCACTGTCTGAAGGTCAGTGCTGACGGAGCGGGCACAGAGGGTATTGTTGAGGGAGCGGTCATTGTCGGAGGGTTATTGTTGAGGGGGCAGGCACTGTTGGAGGGGTCAGCGCTGAGGGAGTGGGCATTGTCAGAGGGTCAGTGCTGAGGGAGCGGGCACTGTTGTTGCATCACGGGCGGCACGGTGGCAGTGTTTAGCACTGCTGCCTCACAGCGCCAGAGACCCGGGTTCAATTCCCGCCTCAGGCGACTGACTGTGTGGAGTTTGCACATTCTCCCCGTGTCTGCGTGGGTTTCCTCCGGGTGCTCCGGTTTCCTCCCACAGTCCAAAGATGTGCAGGTCAGGTGAATTGGCCATGCTAAATTGCCCGTTGTGTTAGGTTAGGGGTATATGGGTGGGTTGCGCGTTGGCGGGGCGGTGTGGACTTGTTGGGCTGAAGGGCCTGTTTCCACACTGTAAGTAATCTAATCTAATCTAATCAGCGCTGAGGGAGTGGGCACTGTCAGAGGTTCAGTGCTGAGGGAGTGGGCACTGTCAGAGGGTCGGTGTTGAGGGAGGGGTCATTGTTGGAGGGTCAGTGCTGAGGGAGCGGGCACTGTCGGAGGGTTAATGCTGAGGGAGTGGGCACTGTCGGAGGGTCGGTGTTGAGGGAGGGCACATTGTTGGAGGGTCAGTGCTGAGGCAGCGAGCACTGTTGGAGGGTCAGCGCTGAGGGAGCAGACGCTGTTGGACAGTCAGTTCTGAGGGAATGCCACACTGTTGGAGGGTCAGTGCTGAGGGAGTGGGCACTGTCTGAGGGGTCAGTGCTGAGGGAGCAGGCACTGTCAGAGGGTCAGTGCTGAGGGAGCAGGCATTGTCAGAGGGTCAGTGCTGAGGGAGTAGGCACTGTCAGAGGGTCAGTGCTGAGGGAGTGGGCACTGTCAGAGGGTCAGCGCTGAGGGATCGGGCACTGTCAGAGGGTCAGCGCTGAGGGAGCAGGCATTGTCAGAGGGTCAGTGTTGAGGGAGTTGGCACTGTCAGAGGGTCAGTGCTGAGGGAGTGGGCACTGTCAGAGGGTCAGCGCTGAGGGATCGGGCACTCTCAGAGGATCAGTGCTGAGGGAGCGGGCACTGTTGAAGGGTCAGTGCTGACGGAGCGGGCAATATGGAAGGGTCAGTGCTGAGGGAACAGGCACTGTCAGAGGGTCAACGCTGAGGGAGCAGGCACTGTTAGAGGGTCAGTGCTGAGGGTGCGGGCACTGTCGGACAGTCAGTGCTGAGGGAGGCACTGTCGGAGGGTCAGTGTTGAGGGAGGGGTCATTGTCGGAAGGTCAGTGTTGAGGGTGGTGTCTTTGTCGGAGGGTCACTGCTGAGGGAGTGGGCACTGTCAGAGGGTCAGTGCTGAGGGAGCAGGCATTGTCAGAGGGTCAGTGCTGAGGGAGTAGGCACTGTCAGAGGGTCAGTGCTGAGGGAGTAGGCACTGTCAGAGGGTCAGTGCTGAGGGAGTAGGCACTGTCAGAAGGTCAGTGCTGAGGGAGTGGGCACTGTCAGAGGGTCAGCGCTGAGGGATCGGGCACTCTCAGAGGATCAGTGCTGAGGGAGCGGGCACTGTTGAAGGGTCAGTGCTGACGGAGCGGGCAATATGGAAGGGTCAGTGCTGAGGGAACAGGCACTGTCAGAGGGTCAACGCTGAGGGAGCAGGCACTGTTAGAGGGTCAGTGCTGAGGGTGCGGGCACTGTCAGAGGGTCAACGCTGAGGGAGCAGGCACTGTTAGAGGGTCAGTGCTGAGGGTGCGGGCACTGTCGGAGGGTCAACGCTGAGGGAGCAGGCACTGTTAGAGGGTCAGTGCTGAGGGTGCGGGCACTGTCAGAGGGTCAACGCTGAGGGAGCAGGCACTGTTAGAGGGTCAGTGCTGAGGGTGCGGGCACTGTCGGACAATCAGTGCTGAGGGAGTGGACACTGTCGGAGGATGATTGTTGAGGGAGTGGACATTGTCGAAGAGTCAGCATTGAGGGAGTGGACACTGTCGGAGGGGTCAGCATTGAGGGAGTGCCGCACTGTCTGAAGGTCAGTGCTGAGGGAGCGGGCACAGTCAGAGGGTATTGTTGAGGAAGCGGTCATTGTCGGAGGGTCATTGTTAAGGGAGCAGGCACTGTTGGAGGGGTCAGCGCTGAGGTAGCACCGCAATGTCCAAGGGTCAGTGCTGAGGGAGCGGGCACTGTCGGAGGGTCAGTGCTGAGGGATCGGGCACTGTCAGAGGGTCAGCGCTGAGGGATCAGGCACTGTCAGAGGGTCAGTGCAAAGGGAGAGGGCACTGTTGTTGCATCAGTGCTGAGGGAGTGGGCATTGTCAGAGGGTCAGCGCTGAGGGAGCGGGCACTGTTGTTGCATCAGTGCTGAGGGAGTGGGCATTGTCAGAGGGTCAGCGCTGAGGGAGCGGGCACTGTTGTTGCATCAGTGCTGAGGGAGTGGGCACTGTCAGAGGTTCAGTACTGAGGGAGTGGGCACTATCGGAGGGTCGGTGTTGAGGGAGGGGTCATTGTTGAAGGGTCAGTGCTGAGGGAGCAGGTACTGTCGGTGGGTTAATGCTGAGGGAGTGGGCACTGTCGGAGGGTCGGTGTTGAGGGAGGGCACATTGTTGGAGGGTCAGTGCTGAGGGTGCGAGCACTGTTGGAGGGTCAGCGCTGAGGGAGCAGACACTGTTGGACAGTCAGTTCTGAGGGAATGCCACACTGTTGGAGGGTCAGTGCTGAGGGAGTGGGCACTGTCGGAGGGTCAGTGCTGATGGAGCGCCGTAGTGTCGGACGGTCAGTGTTGAGGGAGCAGGCACTGTCGGAGGGTCAGTGCTGAGGGAGCGGGCACTGTTGAAGGGTCATTGTTGAGGGAGCAGGCACTGTCAGAGGGTCATTGTTGAGGGAGCGGTCATTGTCGGAGGGTCCTTGTTGAGGAATGGGCATTGTCGGAGGGTCAGCACTAAGGGAGTGGGCACTGTCGGAGGGTCAGTATTGAGGGAGTAGGCACAGTCGGAGGGTCATTGTTGAGGGAGCGGGCACTGTCGGAGGGTCATTGTTGAGGGAGTGTGCATTGCCAGAGGGTCAGTGCTGAGGGAGTGGGCACTTTTGGAGGGTCAGTGCTGAGGGAGCGGGTACTGTCAGAGGATCAGTGCCGATAGAGCGCCGTATTGTTGGAGGGTCAGTGCTGAGGGCGCAGGTGCTGTCAGAGGGTCAGTGCTGAGGGAGTGGGCACTGTCGGAGGGCCATTGTTGAGGGACCGGTCATGGTCGGAGGGTCATTGTAGAGGGAACGGGCATTGTCGGTGAGTCAGCACTGAGAGAGTGAGCACTGTTGGAGGGTCAGTGTTGACGGAGCGGTTGACGGAGCGGTCATTGTCAGAAGGTCAGTGCTGAGAGAGCGGGTACTGTCGTAGGGTCAGTGTTGAGGGAGCAGGCACTGTCGAAGGATCATTGTTTGGGAGCGGTCATTGTTGGGTCATTGTTGAGGGAGTGGGCTCTGTGGGAGGATCAGTTCTGAGGGAGCGGGCACTGTCAAAGGGTCATTGTTGAGGGAACGGGTGTTGTCGGAGGGTCAGTGCTCAGAGAGCGGGCACTGTCGGAGGGTCAGTGTTGAGGGAGCAGGCGCTGTCAGAGGATCAGTGCTGAGGGAGTGGGCACTGTCGGGGGGTCAGTGTTGTGGGAGCAGTCATTGTCAGAGGGTCAGTGCTGAGGGAGTGGGCACTGTCGGGGGGTCAGTGTTGAGGGAGCGGGCATTGTCAGAGGGTCAGCACTGACGGAGTGGGCACTGCCGGAGGGTCAGTGCTGAGGGAGTGGGCACTATCGAATGGTCAGTGTTGAGGGAGCAGGCACTGTCAGAGGGTCAGTGTTGAGGGAGTGGGCATTGTGGGAGGGTCAGCACTGAGGGAGTGGGCACTATCCGACGTTCAGTGTTGAGGGAGCAGGCACTGTCAGAGGGTCAGTGTTGAGAGAGTGGGAATTGTCGAGGGTCAGCGATGAGGAAGTGGGCACTGTTTGAGGGGTCAGCGCTGAAGTTACGCCGCACTGTCCAAGGGTCAGTGCTGAGGTAGCGGGCACTGTCGGAGTGTCAGTGCTGAGGGAGTGGGCATCGTCAGAGGGTCAGTGCTGAAGGAGTGTGCACGGCCAGAGGGTCAGTGCTGAGGGAGTGGGCACTGTTGGAGGGTCGGTGCTGTCGGAGGGTCAGTGCTGAGGGACTGGGCACTGTCGGAGGGTCAGTCCTGATGGAGCGCCGTATTGTCAGACAGTCAATGTTGAGTGAGCAGGCACTGTGGGAGGATCAGTTCTGAGGGAGCGAGCACTGTCGGAGGGTCACTGTAGAGGGAATGGGTATTGTCGGTGAGTCAGCACTGAGAGAGTGGGCACTGTTGGAGGGTCAGTGTTGAGGGAGTGGTCATTGTCGGAGGGTCATTGTTGAGGGAGCGGTCATTGTCGGAGGGTCATTGTTGAGGGAGCGGGCACTGTCGGAGGGTCATTGCTGATGGAGCGCCGTATTGTCGGACGGTCAGTGTTGAGGAGCAGGCACTGTCTGAGGGTCAGTGTTGAGGGAGCGGTCATTGTCGGAGGGTCATTGTTGAGGGAGCGGTCATTGTCGGAGGGTCATTGTTGAGGGAGCGGGCACTGTCGGAGGGTCATTGCTGATGGAGCGCCGTATTGTCGGACGGTCAGTGTTGAGGAGCAGGCACTGTCTGAGGGTCAGTGTTGAGGGAGCAGGCACTGTCTGAGGGTCAGTGCTGAGGCTGCGGGCACTGTTGAAGGGTCATTGTTGAGGGAGCGGGCACTGTCGGAGGGTCATTGTTGAGGGAGCAGTCATTGTCAGAGGGTCAGTGTTGAGGGAATGGGCATTGTCGGAGGGTCAGCACTGAGGGAGTGGGCACTGTTGGAGGGTCAGTGTTGACGGAGCGGTCATTGTCGGAGGGTCAGTGCTAAGGGAACAGGCATTGTCGGAGGGTCAGCACTGAGGGAGGGGGCACTGTTGGAGGGTCAGTGTTGAGGGAGCGGTCATTGTCGGAGGGTCAGTGCTGAGGGAGTGGGCAATGTCGGAGGGTCAGTGTCGAGGGAGCGGGCACTGTCCAAGGGTCATTGTTGAGGGAGCGGTCATTGTCGGAGGGTTAGTGTTGCAGGAGCGGGCACTGCCAGAGGGTCAGTGTTGAGGGAGCGGGCACTATCGGAGGGTCAGTGCTGAGGGAGTGGGCACTGTCGGGGGGTCAGTGCTGCGGGAGCGGGCACTGTTGGGTGATCAGTGTTGAGGGAGCGGGCACTATCGGAGGGTCAGTGCTGAGGGAGTGGGCACTGTCGGGGGGTCAGTGCTGCGGAAGCGGGCACTGTTGGGTGATCAGTGTTGAGGGAGTGGGCACTGTCAGAGGTTCAGTGTTGAGGGAGCGGGCACTTTTGGAGGGTCAGTGTTGAGGGAGCGGGTATTTCAGAGGGTCAGTGCTGAGGGAGCGGGCACTGTCGGGGGGTCAGGGTTGAGGGAGTGGGCATTGTCAGGGGATCAGTGCTGAGGGAGTGGCCATTGTCGGAGGGTCAGTGCTGAGGGAGTGGGCACTGTCATGAGATCAGTTTTGAGGGAGTGGGCACTGTTGGAGGGTCAGTGCTGAGGGATAGGGCACTGTCGGTGGGTCAGTGCTAAGGGAGCGGGCACTGTCGGAGGGTCAGTGCTGAGGGAGCGGGCACTGTCTGAGGGTCAGTGCTGAGGGAGTGGGCACTGTCGGAGGGTCAGTGCTGAGGGAGTGGGCACTGTCGGGGTCAGTGCTAAGGGAGTGGGCACTGTCGGAGGGTCAGTGCTGAGGGAGTGGGCACTGTCGGGGGGTCAGTGCTGAGGGAGCGGGCACTGTCGGAGTGAGTAACAGGGAGAGTGGGGGAGAGGTGACTGATAGAGAGAGATGAGGGAGGGAAACAGAGAGAGAAGTAAATACAGAAACAGAGGGCCAGATCTGAGCAGATAAGGTATCACTCAGGTAAAGACAAAGAGAGAGAGAGGACTAGAGACTGAATGGTGAAGAGGGGGAAGGTAAAAGTGGAGAGAAAGAGAGAGAGAGGCAGGGTTTTAAGGAGGGATGAAGGAGGAGAACGTGAGACATATAGAATGCACTGGGAAAAAGAAAGAGATGGTGTTGTCAGAGGGAGGGGGGAGGAAAGAAAGAGAGAGAGAGAGGTTAACAACGATAGAGAGAGAGAGGGGGACCAGAGAGAAATAAGAATAAGGGATTGCCAATTTGGGGGAGAGATACAGACAGAGAGAGAGAGAGGGACCAGAGAGAAATAAGAATAAGGGATTGCCAATT
Organism: Chiloscyllium plagiosum; assembly: GCF_037043375.1. Lineage (NCBI taxonomy): Eukaryota > Metazoa > Chordata > Chondrichthyes > Orectolobiformes > Hemiscylliidae > Chiloscyllium > Chiloscyllium plagiosum. The sequence continues at coordinate 50,699,227 of NW_028270188.1, forward strand.
TGGGGGAGAGATACAGACAGAGAGAGAGAGGGACCAGAGAGAAATAAGAATAAGGGATTGCCAATTTGGGGGAGAGATACAGAGAGAGAGAGAGAGTGACCAGAGAGAAATAAGAATAAGGGATTGCCAATGTGGGGGAGAGATACAGAGAGAGAGAGAGAGAGAGAGAGACCAGAGAGAAATAAGAATAAGGGATTGCCAATTTGGGGGAGAGAGACAGACAGAGAGACAGAGAGAGAGAGATGGAGAGAGAAGTAGAGACAAAGAGAATGATCATAATTGGGGATGGGGTGAGGTGGGGAACATGAAATAGTTAAGAAAGAGAGAAAGAGAGAAGAAGAGAGAGGGAGATAACAGAGACAGAAGGTCCTGAGACAAAGGTGACAGACAAAGGTAGAGTTGGATTACATTGTGTGTGTGTGTGAGAGAGAGAGAGAGATACAGAAAAGATTGTGAAGGGGCGGGGGCGATGTGGTTGAGAGAAAAAGAGACAGAGTGTGAGGGAGGGGTCAGAGACAGAAGAGTGAAGGTGACTTAGGGGACAGAGGAGAGCCTTAGAAGTAGACACCTTCAGAAAATGAGTTGAGATCTTTCAGAATGAGACACTCTGTAGTCAGTGTGTGTTGTGTAACAGAGCAGAGGTTAATTGTGGATCTGTTTAACTTCAGAAACAGATGCTCAACTTAGCAAGTGTCCCAGATTTAATTCCCATCCCGTCGTTCTGCTTTTGATGTCTCTGCACGTATCCGTCTGTCTCTGTAGGTCTCCCCACCCCAAGGCCCCAGCCCTCCTGGTGAACATAGGGATGCAGCTAACAGGATAAGGTCAGGGAAAAGAGACTTTGTTCAGAGCTGCTGAGCTCCAGCCTCCAACCAGCCCCACTGCGCAGGCCATTATCAATGTCTAAAAATACACATAGACTCCTGAAATACTGCAGGGAGGTAATGAGGCAGAGAGACAGACGGGAGAGAGGGTGAGTGAAAGAGAGAGAGAGATAAAAAGAGACGCTGAAAGAGGGACAGAGGCAAAGAGAGAGAGACAGAGGCAGAAAGGGAGAGGGAGAGAGAGTGAGGGATACAGGGAGAGATATAGAGAAGATGAGAAAGGGAGAGAGGAATAAAAAGAGGGAGCGAGAGAGAAGAGGAGTGAAGAAAGGGAGGCAGAGTGATAATGGAAGAGAGTGTGTGTGGGGGGGGAAGAGAGAGTGTGACATGGAGAGAGAGAGTGTGTGTGAGGAGGAGAGTATGAGGGGAGAGAGAGAGTGTGACATGAAGAGAGAGAATGTGTGAGGGGGACAGAGACTGAGTGGGGTGTGGTGGGATAGACAGAGTGTGTGATGTGGAGAGAGGGTCTGTGTGAGGGGTGAGAGAGTGTGAGGGAGAGAGTGTTTGTGGGGGGGGGAGAGAGAGACAGAGTCTGTGACATGGAGAGAGAGAGTGTGTGTGTGAGGAGGAGAGTGAGAGGGGAGAGAGAGAGACTGTGGGGGGGTGGTGGAGGGGAGAGAGAGAGTGTTTAAGGAGAGGGAGAGTGTTTGAGGAGAGGGAGAGTGTATGGGGGAACAACAAGTGAGTGGAGGGCAAGTGGAGAGAGAAGAGGGAGACAAGGGGTGAGATAGAGTGAGAAGGAGAGAGAGAGAGAGACTAAAGGGAGGGAAACGTGGGTGAGGGGAGAGAGAAAAAGAGGATTGAAGGAAAGGATGGATAGAAAGAGAAGGCATAAAGATTATGCCTGGAATCGCTCTCGCGCTCTCCACTCCCATCCCTCTCTTCATTCCTCCAGCTTTTTGTCTCACTCTCACTCTTTCCTCTGTCACCCTCCCTTTTTCCTCTTCCCTTCATCTACTTCCTACCAACCATGCACTTCCCTCCCTCCCTCCCTCCCTCTGTGTCCATTTCTCCTTCTCCCTATCTCTCCCATAAGTCTATCTCCTATCTCTTCCTACCCTACTCTTTCCATGTCCATCCTCCTGCTATCTATCCCTCAATTGCCTCTCTCCCACCCCCATCTCTGGCCCAAGCCTGTCTCTCATTTCTCTCTACCCATCTCTCTCTCTTTCACATTTTTCGCCCTTTTCCCCCCATCATCCATCTCTCTCACTTCACTTATCTCTCACTTTTTCCTCTCTATTTCGCACTCTCCATTTCCCTCTCTCAATTCCCCTTCTCTCTTTCTACACCCCCTCAACATCTCTCCGTCTCTGACCCAACTCTCTCACACACCACATCTCTCCCTCTCTCCCCATCTCTCTTTCTCTCTCTCTTCCTCTTCCCATCTCTGACTAACTCTCCCCATCTTTGTCCACCTCCCCATGTCTCCCTCTCGTCCCCATCTCTCTCTGTCCCCCTCCCCATGTCTCCCTCTCTCCCCATCTCTCTCTGTCCCCCTCCCCATGTTTCCCTCTCTCCCCATCTCTCTCTGTGCCCCTCATCATGTCTCCCTCTCTCCCCATCTCTCTCTGTCCCCCTTCCCATGTCTCCCTCTCTCCCCATCTCTCTCGCTGTCCCCAATGCCATGCCTCCCTCTCTCCCCATCTCCCTCTGTCCCCCTCCCCATGTCTCCCTCTCTCCCCATCTCTCTTGCTGTCCCCCCTCGCCATGTCTCCCTCTCACCCAATCTCTCTCTGTGCCCTGCCCCATGTCTCCCTCTTTCCCCATCTCACTCTGTTCCCCCTCCCCATGTCTCCCTCTCTCCCCATCTCTCTTGCTGTCCCCCCTCGCCATGTCTCCCTCCCTCCCCATTTCCCGCTGTCCCCCTCCCCATGTCTCCCTTCCTCCCCATCCCCCTGTCCCCTCTCCCCATCTCTCTCTCTATCCCCCCTCCCCATCTCTCTCTCTGTCCCCCTCCTCATGTTTCCCTCTCTTCCCATCTCTGTCTGTCCCCCTCCCCATGTGTCCATCTCTCCCCCTCCCCATGTCTCCCTCTCTCCCCATCTCTCTCTCTGTCCCATTCCCCATGTCTCCCTCTCTCCCCATCTTACTTTGCCCCCCTCCACATGTCTCCCTCTCTCCCCATCTCTCTCTGTCCCCCTCCCCATGTTTCCCTCTCTCCCCATCTCTCTCTCTCTGTCTCCCTACCCATGTCTCCCTCTCTCCCCATCTCTCTGTCCCCCTCCCCATGTTTCCCTCTCTCCCCATCTCTCTCTGTCCCCCTCCCCATGTCGCCCTCTCTCTCTCTGACCCCCCTATGTATGTCTCTCTCTCTCTCTCTCGCCATCGCTCTCTATGCCCCACCGCATCTCTCTCTGTCCCCCTCCCCATGTCTCCTTCTCTCCCCATCTCTCTCTGTCCCCCTCCCCATGTCTCCCTCTCTCCCCATCTCTCTCTCTGTCTCCCTACCCATGTTTCCCTCTCTCCCCATCTCTCTCTGTCCCCCTCCCCATGTTGCCCTCTCTCTCTGACCCCCCTATGTATGTCTCTCTCTCTCTCGCCTCGCTCTCTGTGCCCCACCGCATCTCTCTCTGTCCCCCTCCCCATGTCTCCCTCTCTCCCCATCTCTCTCCTTACCCCTCCTCATGTCTCCCTCTCTCCCCATCTCTCTCTGACCCTCCCCATGTCTCCCTCTCTTCCCATCTCCCTTTGTCCCCCTCCCCATGTCTCCCTCTCTCCCCATCACTCACAGTCCCGCTCCCCATGTCACCCTCTCTCCCCATCTCCCTTTGTCCACCTCCCCATGTCTCCCTTTCACACCATCTCCCTTTGTCCACCTCCCCATGTCTCCCTCTCTCCCCATCTCTCTGTCCACCTCCCATGTTTCCCTCCCTCCACATGTCTCTCTGTACGTCTCCCCATGTCTTCCTCTCTCCCCATCTCCTCTGTCCCCCTTCCAATGTCTCCCTCTCTGACCCCCTACCCAAGTCTCTCTCTCTCTCTCTCCCCATCTCTCTCTGTCCTCCTCTCCATGTCTCCCTCCCTCCCCATCTCCCTCTGTCCCCCTCCCCATTTCTCCCTCTCTCCCCACCTCCCACAGTCTCCCTCTCACACCATCTCCCTTTGTCCACATCCCCATGTCTCCCTCTCTCCCATCTCTCTGTCCACCTCCCATGTTTCCCGCTCTCTGCATGTCTCTCTGTACGTCTCCCCATGTCTTCCTCTCTCCCCATCTCCTCTGTCCCCCTTCCAATGTCTCCCTCTCTGACCTCCTACCCATGTCTCTCTCTCTCTCTCTCCCCATCTCTCTCTGTCCTCCACCCCATGTCTCCCTCTCTCCCCATCTCTCTCTGTCCCCAACCCCATGTCTACCTTCCTCCACATCCCCCTCTGTCCCCCCTCCCCATGTATCCCTCTCTCCCCATCTCTCTCTCTATGCCCCCTCCCCATGTCTCCCTCTCTCCCCATCTCTCACAGTCCTCCCTCCCCATGTCTTCCTCCCTCCCCATCTCTCACAGTCGCCCCTCCCCATGTCTCCCTCTCTCCCCATCTCTCTCTGTCTCCCTCCCCAGGTCTTCCTCTATCCCCATCTGTTTCTGACCCCCTCCCCATGTCTCTCCCTCTCTCTCTCCCCATCTCTCACTCTCCCCCTTCCCATGTCTCCCCATCTCCCTCTGACCCCCTCCCCATGTCTCCCTCTCTCTCTCTAGCCCCCGTCCCATGTCTCTCTCGCTCTCTCTCTCCTCATCTCTCTCTGTCCCCCTCCCCATGTCTCTCTCTCTCTCTCTCACCCCATCTCTGTTGCCATCCCTCTTCCCATGTCTCCCTCTCTCCCCCTCTCTCTCCGTCCCCCTCCCTATGTCTCACTCTCTCCCCCTCTCTCTCCGTCCCCCTCCCTATGTCTCACTCTCTCCTTATCTCTCGCAGTACCCCCTCCCCATGTCTCCCTCGCTCCCCATCTCCCTCTGTCCCTCTCCATATGTCTCTCTCCCTCCCCATCTCTCTATGTCCTCTCCCCCATGTCTCCCTCTCTCCCTATCTCTCTCTGCCCCCCTTCCCGTATCTCCCTCTCTCCCCATCTCTCTCTGTCCCCCTCGCCATGTCTCCCTCTCTCCCTATCTCTCTCTGACCCCCTCCCTATGTCTCCCTCTCTCTCCATCTCTCTCTGTCCCCCTCCCCAGGTCTCCATCTCTCCCCATCTCCCTCTGTCCCCCTCCCCATGTCTCCCTCTCTCCCCATCTCTCTCTCTGCCCCCTTCCCCATGTCTTCCTCTCTCCCATCTCCCTCTGTCCCCCTCCCCATGTCTCCCTCTCTCCCCATCTCTCTCTCTGCCCCCTTCCCCATGTCTTCCTCTCTCCCATTTCTCTCTGTCCCCCTCCCCATGTCTCCCTCTCTCCCCATCTCTCTCTGACCCCCTCCCCATGTCTCCCTCTCTCCCTAAATCTCTCTGCCCCCCTCCCCATGTCTCCCTCTCTCCCCATCTCGCTCTGTCCCCCTCCCCATGTCTCCCTCTCTCCCCATCTCTCTCTGTCCCCCTCCCCAGGTCTCCCTCTCTCCCCATCTCCCTCTGTCCCCCTCCCCATGTCCCCCTCTCTCCCCATCTCTCTCTCTCTGTCCCCTTCCCCATGTCTCCCTCTCTCCCTATCTCTCTCTGCCCCCCTCCCCAGGTCTCCCTCTCTCCCCATCTTGCTCTGTCCCCCTCCCCAGGTCTCCCTCTCTCCCCATCTCTCTCTGTCCCCCTCCCCAGGTCTCCCTCTCTCCCCATCGTTCTCTCTGTCCCCTTTCCCATGTCTCCCTCTCTCCCCATCTCTCTCTGTCCCCCTCCCCATGTCTCCCTCTCTCCCCATCGCTCTCTCTGTCCCCTTTCCCATGTCTCCCTCTCTCCCCATCTCTCTCTGTCCCCCTCCCCAGGTCTCCCTCTCTCCCCATCTCTCTCTGTCCCCCTCCCCAGGTCTCCCTCTCTCCCCCCATCGCTCTCTCTGTCCCCTTTCCCATGTCTCCCTCTCTCCCCATCTCTCTCTGTCCCCCTCCCCATGTCTCCCTCTCTCCCCATCTCTCTCTGTCTCCCTCCCCATCTCTCTCTGTCCCCCTCCACATGTCTCCCTCTCTCCCCATCTCTCTCTGTTCCCTGCCCATGTCTCCCTCTCTCCCCATCTCTCTCTGTCCCCCTCCCCATCTCTCTCTGTCCCCCTCCCCATCTCTCTCTGTTCCCTGCCCATGTCTCCCTCCCTCCCCATCTCTCTCTGTACACCTCCCCATCACACAGTTGCCCATTTCCATCTATCCCACATCTCTCTCCTCCTCCTCTTCCTCTCTTTCTGTCCCACCATCTCTCTCTCTCATTCATTCTTCGTCTCCATATCTCTCTTTCTCTTATCTCTCTCTACCCCAATCTCCCCCTCCCCCATCTCTTACCATCCCGATGCCATATCTCTTTCACCTTTACCATTCCTCTCCCCATCACACTCTTTCTCACCTTCCCAATCCCTCTCTCTCCCTCCCTTTCCATGTCTGCCACCCTCCCCATCGTTTACTTTCCTTCTTTCTATCTGTGAGCTATCTCTGTCTGTCATTCTTTCTGTCAGCTATCTCTCTATTGCCATCAACCCTGCCCTGCCAACATTCTCTTCATTCCCCCTATCCCTGAGCTATCTCTCTATTCCTCCCTCCCTCTCTCAGCTATCTCTCTATTTCTCCCTCCCTCTCTCAGCTATTTCTCTATTCCTCCTTCACTCTCTCAGCTATTTCTCTATTCCTCCCTCGCTGTCCCAGCTATCTCTCTATTCTCCCTCCCTCTCTCTCAGCTATCTCTCTATTCTCCCTCCCTCCCTCTCTCTCAGCTATTTCTCTATTCTCCCTCCCTCCCTCTCTCAGCTATCTCTCTATTCCTCCCTCTCTCTTAGGTATCTCACTATTCTCCCTCTCTCAGCTATCTCTCTATTCCTCCCTCTCTCTTAGGTATCTCACTATTCTCCCTCTCTCAGCTATCTCTCTATTCTCCTTCCCTCCCTATCTCTCTATTCCTCCCTCCCACTCTCAGCTATCTCTCTATTCCTTCCTCCCTCCCTCTCTCAGCTATCTCTCTATTCCTCCCTCTCTCTTAGGTATCTCACTATTCTCCCTCTCTCAGCTATCTCTCTATTCTCCTTCCCTCCCTATCTCTCTATTCCTCCCTCCCACTCTCAGCTATCTCTCTATTCCTTCCTCCCTCCCTCTCTCAGCTATCTCTCTATTCCTCCCTCCCTCCCTCTGTCTCTCAGCTATCTCTCTATTCCTCCCTCCCTCTCTCTCTCAGCTATCTGTCTATTCCTCCCTCCCTCCTTCTTTCAGCTATCTCTCCATTCCTCCCTCCCTCTCTGTTATCTCTCTATTCCTCCCTCCCTCCCTCTCTCAGCTATCTCTATTCTACCCTCCCTCTCTCTCACAGCTATCTCTCTATTCCTCCCTCCCTCTCTCAGCTATCTCTCTATTCCTCCCTCCCTCCCTCTCAGCTATCTCGCTATTCCTCCCTCCCTCCCTCTCTCAGCTATCTCTCTATTCCTCCCTCCCTCCCTCTCAGCTATCTCGCTATTCCTCCCTCCCTCCCTATCTCAGCTTTCTCTCTATTCCTCCCTCCCTCTCTCAGCTATCTCTCTATTTCTCCCTCCCTCTCTGTTATCTCACTATACCTACCTCCCTCTCTCAGCTATCTCGCTATTCCTCCCTCCCTCTCTCTCACAGCTATCTCTCTATTCCTCCCTCCCTCTCTCAGCTATCTCTCTATTCCTCCCTCCTTCCCTCCCTCTCTCTCAGCTATCTCTCTGTTCATCCCACCCTCCCTCCCTCTTTCAGCTATCTCTCTATTCATCCTTCCCTCCCTCCCTCTCTCAGCTATCTCTCTATTCCTCCTTCGCCCCTCTCTCAGCTATCTCTCTAATCATCCCTCCCTCTCTCATCTATCTCTCTATTGATCCTTCCCTCCCTCCCTCTCTCAGTTATCTCTCTATTCCACCCTCCCTCTCTCAGCTTTCTCTCTATTCATCCCTCCCTCCCTCTCTCAGCTATCTCTCTATTTCTCCCTCCTTCCCTCCCTCTCTGTTATCTCACTATACCTCCCTCCCTCTCTCAGCTATCTCGCTATTCCTCCCTCCCTCTCTCTCAGCTATCTCGCTGTTCCTCCCTCCCTCTCTCTCTCAGCTATCTCGCTATTCCTCCCTCCCTCTCTCAGCTATCTCGCTATTCCTCCCTCCCTCTCTCTCAGCTATCTCTCTATTCCTCCCTCCCTCTCTCAGCTATCTCTTTATTTCTCTCACTCTCCCTCCATCTCTGTTAGCTCTCTATTCCTCCCTCCCTCTCTCAGCTATCTCTCTATTCCTCCCTCCCTCCCTCTCTCAGCTATCTCTTTATTTCTCCCTCTCTCCCTCCATCTCTGTTATCTCTCTATTCCTCCCTCCCTTTCTCAGCCATCTCTCTATTCCTCCCTCCCTCTCTCAGCTATCTCTCTATTCCTCCCTCCCTCTCTCAGCTATCTCTCTATTCCTCCCTCCCGCAGCTATCTCTCTATACCTCCCTCCCTCTCTCAGCTATCTCTCTATTCCCCCTCCCTCTCTCAGCTATATCCCTATTCCTCCCTCCCTCCCTATCTCTTCAGCTATCTCTCTATTCCTCCCTCCCTCCCTCTCTCAGCTATCTCTGTATCACTCGCTCCCTCCCTCTCTCTCAGCTAACTCGCTATTCCTCCCTCTCTCTCTTTCTCAGCAAACTCTCTATTCCTCCCTCCCTCTCTCTCTCAGCTATCTCTGTATTCCTCCCTCCCGCTCTCAGCTATCTCTCTATTCCTCCCTTCCTCCCACTCTCAGCTATCTCTCTGTTCATCCCACCCTCCCTCCCTCTTTCAGCTATCTCTCTATTCATCCTTCCCTCCCTCCCTCTCTCAGCTATCTCTCTATTCCTCCTTCGCCCCTCTCTCAGCTATCTCTCTAATCATCCCTCCCTCTCTCATCTATCTCTCTATTGATCCTTCCCTCCCTCCCTCTCTGTTATCTCTCTATTCCACCCTCCCTCTCTCAGCTTTCTCTCTATTCATCCCTCCCTCTCTCAGCTATCTCTCTATTTCTCCCTCCTTCCCTCCCTCTCTGTTATCTCACTATACCTCCCTCCCTCTCTCAGCTATCTCGCTATTCCTCCCTCCCTCTCTCTCAGCTATCTCGCTATTCCTCCCTCCCTCTCTCTCTCAGCTATCTCGCTATTCCTCCCTCCCTCTCTCAGCTATCTCGCTATTCCTCCCTCCCTCTCTCTCAGCTATCTCTCTATTCCTCCCTCCCTCTCTCAGCTATCTCTTTATTTCTCTCACTCTCCCTCCATCTCTGTTAGCTCTCTATTCCTCCCTCCCTCTCTCAGCTATCTCTCTATTCCTCCCTCCCTCCCTCTCTCAGCTATCTCTTTATTTCTCCCTCTCTCCCTCCATCTCTGTTATCTCTCTATTCCTCCCTCCCTCTCTCAGCTATCTCTCTATTCCTCCCTCCCTCTCTCAGCTATCTCTCTATTCCTCCCTCCCTCTCTCAGCTATCTCTCTATTCCTCCCTCCCTCAGCTATCTCTCTATACCTCCCTCCCTCTCTCAGCTATCTCTCTATTCCCCCTCCCTCTCTCAGCTATATCCCTATTCCTCCCTCCCTCCCTATCTCTTCAGCTATCTCTCTATTCCTCCCTCCCTCCCTCTCTCAGCTATCTCTGTATCACTCGCTCCCTCCCTCTCTCTCAGCTAACTCGCTATTCCTCCCTCTCTCTCTTTCTCAGCAAACTCTCTATTCCTCCCTCCCTCTCTCTCTCAGCTATCTCTGTATTCCTCCCTCCCGCTCTCAGCTATCTCTCTATTCCTCCCTTCCTCCCACTCTCAGCTATCTCTCTATTCCTCCCTCCCTCCCTCTCTCAGCTATCTCTCTATTCCTCCCTCCCTCCCTCTCTGTTATATCCCTATTCCTCCCTCTCTCTCTCAGCTACCTCTCTATCCCCCTTCTCTATCGTCTCTATCCTTCTTCACTCTCTGCTCTTTCTATTTCCCACGCAGTCTCTCATCTCTCTATTCCCCCATCTCTCCCACATCTCTCTATTCCCCATCTCACCCTCATCTCTCTATTCTCCCTTCTCTCTCTTATCTCTCTATTCCCCATTTCTCTCTCATCTCTCTATTCCCCATTTCTCTCTCATCTCTCTATTCTCCCCTTCTCTCTCTCATCTCTCTATTCCCCATCTCTCTCATCTTTCTATTCCCCATCTCACCTTCATCTCTCTATTCCCCATCTCTCCCTCATCTCTCTATTCCCTCAACTGTCTCATCTCTCTATTCCCCATCTCTCCCTCTCATCTCACTATTCCCCCTCTTCTCTCTCTTCTCTCTATTCCCCTTCTCTCTCTCATCTCTCTATTCCCCATCTCTCTCATCTCTCTATTCCCCTTCTCTCTCTCATCTCTCTATTCCCCATCTCTCTCTCATCTCTCTATTCTCCTTCTCTCTCTCATCTCTCTATTCCCCTTCTCTCTCTCATCTCTCTATTCTCCTTCTCTCTCTCATCTCTCTATTCCCCTTCTCTCTCTCATCTCTCTATTCCCCATCTCTCTCTCTCATCTCTCTATTCCCCATCTCTCTCTTATCTCTCTTTTCCTCATCTCTCACTCATCTCACTATTCCCCATCTCTCTCTCATTTCTCTATTCCCCATCTCTCTCTCATCTTTCTATTCCCCATCTCTCTCTCATCTCTCTATTCCCCATCACTCTCTCATCTCTCTCTCTCATCTCTCTATTCCCCCTTCTCTCTCTCATCTCTCTATTCCCCTTCTCTCTCTCATCTCTCTATTCCCCTTCTCTCTCTCATCTCTCTATTCCCCATCTCTCTCTCATCTCTCTATTCTCCTCTCTCTCATCTCTCTATTCCCCATCTTTCTCTCATCTCTCTATTCCCAATCTCTCCCTCATCTCTCTATTCCCCATCGCTCTCTCATCTCTCCATTCCCCTCTTCTCTCTCATGTCTCTATTCTCCCAATCTCTATCTCATCTCTCAATTCCCCATCTCTCTCTCATCTTTCTATTTCCATCTCTCCCTCATCTCTCTATCCCCCATCTCTCCCTCATCTCTCTATCCCCATCTCTCCCACATCTCTCTATTCCCCATCTCTCTCTCATCTCTCTATTCCCCTTCTCTCTCTCATCTCTCTCTATTCCCCTTCTCTCTCTCATCTCTCTCTTCCCCTTCTCTCTCTCATCTCTCTATTCCCCATCTCTCTCTCATCTCTCTATTCCCCATCTTTCTCTCATCTCTCTATTCTCCCCATCTCATCTCTCTATTCCCCCTTCTCTCTCTCATCTCTCTGTTCCCCATCTCTCTCTCATTTCTCTGTTCCCCCCTTCTCTCTCTCATTTCTCTGTTCCCCCCTTCTCTCTCTCATCTCTCTACTTCCCATCTCTCTCTCATCTCTCTATTCAGCCCTTCTCTCTCTCATCTCTCTATTCCCCCATCTCTCATCTCTCTATTCCCCCATCTCTCTCTCATCTCTCTATTCCCCCTTCTCTTTCTCATCTCTCTATTCCCCCTTCTCTCTCTCATCTCTCTATTCCCCCATCTCTCTCTCATCTCTCTATTCCCCCATCTCTCTCTCATCTCACTATTCCCCCTTCTCTCTCACATTTCTCTATTCCCCCTCTTCTCTCTCATCTCTCTATTCCCCCATCTCTCATCTCTCTATTCCCCCATCTCTCTCTCATCTCTCTATTCCCCCTTCTCTTTCTCATCTCTCTATTCCCCCTTCTCTCTCTCATCTCTCTATTCCCCCATCTCTCTCTCATCTCTCTATTCCCCCTTCTCTTTCTCATCTCTCTATTCCCCCTTCTCTCTCTCATCTCTCTATTCCCCCATCTCTCTCTCATCTCTCTCTTCCCCCATCTCTCTCTCATCTCTCTATTCCCCCTTCTCTCTCTCATCTCTCTATTCTCCCATCTCTCTCTCATTTCTCTCTTCCCCTTCTCTCTCTCATCTCTCTCTTCCCCCTTCTCTCTCACATCTCTCTATTCCCCCATCTCTCTCTCTCATCTCTCTATTCCCCCTTCTCTCTTTCATTTCTCTATTCCCCCACTTCTCCCTCATCTCTCTATTCCCCCTCTTCTCTCTTATCTCTCTATTCCCCCTTCTCTCTCTCATCTCTCAATTCCCCCTCTCCCCACTCATCTCTCTATTCCCCATCTCTCTCATCTTTCTAATCCCCATCTCTCTATTCTCCTCTCTCTCATCTCTCTATTCCCCATCTCTCTCTCATCTCTCTATTCCCCATCTGTCTGTCCCATCTCCATTCCCCTCTTTTCTCCCCCCTCTCTATTCTCCCCATCTCTATCTCATTTCTCTATTCCCCCTTCTCACTCTCATCTCTCTATTCCCCTCATCTCTCCCTCAGCTCTCTACTCCCCCTTTCTCTCTCTTATCTCTCTATTCCCTCCTTCTCTCTCTCTCATCTCTCTATTCCCCTCTCGCTCTCTCATCTTTCGATTCCCCATCTCTCCCTCATCTCTCTATTCCCCTCATCTCTCTCTCATCTCTCTATTTTCCCTTCTCTCTCTCATCTCTCTATTTCCCCCCTTCTCTCTCCCATCTCTCTATTCCCCTTTCTCTCTCCCATCTCTCTAATCCCCCCTCTCTCTCTCATCTCTCTATTTCCCCCCTTCTCTCTCCCATCTCTCTATTCCCCTTTCTCTCTCCCATCTCTCTAATTCCCCTTCTCTCTCTCATCTCTCTATTTTCCCTTCTCTCTCTCATCTCTCTATTTCCCCCCTTCTCTCTCCCATCTCTCTATTCCCCTTTCTCTCTCCCATCTCTCTAATCCCCCTTCTCTCTCTCATCTCTCTATTTCCCCCCTTCTCTCTCCCATCTCTCTATTCCCCTTTCTCTCTCCCATCTCTCTAATCCCCCCTCTCTCTCTCATCTCTCTATTTCCCCCCTTCTCTCTCCCATCTCTCTATTCCCCTTTCTCTCTCCCATCTCTCTAATTCCCCTTCTCTCTCTCATCTCTCTATTTCCCCTTCTCTCTCTCATCTCTCTATTCCCCCTTCTCTCTCTCATCTCTCTCATCCCCTTCTCTCTCTCTCATCTTTCTATTCCCCATCTCTCTCTCTCATCTCTCTATTCCCCATCTCTCTCTTATCTCTCTATTCCCTCTCTTCTCCCTAATCTCCCTATTCCCCCTTCTCTCTCCCTCATCTCTCTATTCCCCCTTCTCTCTCTCATCTCTCTCTTCCCCTTTCTCTCTCATCTCTCTTCCCCCTTCTCTCTCTCATCTCTCTATTCCCCCTTCTCTCTCATCTCTCTATTCCCCCTTATCTCCCTCTATTCCCCCTTCTCTCTCTCATCTCTCTATTCCCCCTTCTCTCTCTCATCTCTCTATTCCCCCTTCTCTCTCTCATCTCTCTATTCCCCCTTATCTCCCTCATCTCTCTATTCCCCCTTCTCTCTCTCATCTCTATATTCCCCCTTCTCTCTCTCATCTCTCTATTCCCACTTCTCTCTCATCTCTCTATTCCCCCATCTCTCTATTCCCCCATCGCTCTCTCATCTCTCTATTCCCCTTCTCCCCCTCATCTCTCTATTCCCCATCTCTCTCGCATCTCTCTATTCTCCTTCTCTCTCTCATCTCTCTATTCCCCTTCTCTCTCTCATCTCTCTATTCCCCCTTCTCTCTCATCTCTCTATTCCCCTATCTCTCTATTCCCCATCTCTCTCTCATTTCTCTATTCCGCATCTCTCTCTCATCTCTCTATTCCCCCTTCTCTCTCTCATCTCTCTATTCCCTATCTCTCTCTCATCTCTCTATTCCCACTTCTCTCTCATCTCTCTATTCCCCCATCTCTCTATTCCCCATCTCTCTCTCATCTTTCTATTCCCCATCTCTCTCTCATCTCTCTATTCCCTATCTCTCTCTCATCTCTCTCTCATTTCTCTATTCCCCCTTCTCTCTTTCATCTCTCTATTCCCCTTCTCTCATCTCTCTCAATTCCCCATCTCTCCTTCATCTCTCTTTCCCCTTCGCTCTCTCATCTCTCTATTCCCCATATCTCTCTCAGCTCGCTATTTCCCATCTCTCTCTCATCTCGCTATTTCCCATCTCTCTCTCATCTCTCTATTCCCCATTGCTCTCTCATCTCTCTATTCCCCCTTCTCTCTCTTATCTCTCTATTCCCCCAATCTCTCTCTCATCTCCCTATTCCCCATTCTCTCTCTCATCTCTCTATTTCCCCCCTTCTCTCACCCATCTCTCTATTCCCCTTTCTCTCTCTCATCTCTCTATTTCCCCTTCTCTCTCTCATCTCTCTATTCCCCTTCTCTCTCTCATCTCTCTCTTCCCCTTCTCTCTCTCATCTCTCTATTCCCAATCTCTCCCTCATCTCTCTCTTCCCCTTTCTCTCTCATCTCTCTTCCCCCTTCTCTCTCTCATCTCTCTATTCCCCTTTCTCTCTCATCTCTCTTCCCCCTTCTCTCTCTCATCTCTCTATTCTCCCTTCTCTCTCTCATCTCTCTATTCCCCCTTCTCTCTCTCATCTCTCGATTCCCCCTTCTCTGTCTCATCTCTCTATTCCCCCTTCTCTCTCTCATCTCTCTATTCCCCCATCTCTCTCTCATCTCTCTACTCCCCCTTTCTCTCTCTTCTCTCTCTATTCCCTCCTTCTCTCTCTCATCTCTCTATTCCCCTCTCGCTCTCTCATCTTTCGATTCCCCATCTCTCCCTCATCTCTCTATTCCCCCCATCTCTCTCTCATCTCCCTATTCCCCCTTCTCTCTCTCATCTCTCTATTTCCCCCCTTCTCTCTCCCATCTCTCTATTCCCCTTTCTCTCTCTCATCTCTCTATTTCCCCTTCTCTCTCTCATCTCTCTACTCCCCCTTTCTCTCTCTTCTCTCTCTATTCCCCCTTATCTCATCTCTCTCAATTCCCCATCTCTCCTTCCCCTTCTCTCTCATCTCTCTATACCCCATATCTATCTCATCTCGCTATTTCCCATCTCTCTCTCATCTCTCTATTCCCCATTGCTCTCTCATCTCTCTATTCCCCCTTCTCTCTCTTATCTCTCTATTCCCCCAATCTCTCTCTCATCTCCCTATTCCCCATTCTCTCTCTCATCTCTCTATTTCCCCCCTTCTCTCACCCATCTCTCTATTCCCCTTTCTCTCTCTCATCTCTCTATTTCCCCTTCTCTCTCTCATCTCTCTATTCCCCTTCTCTCTCTCATCTCTCTCTTCCCCTTCTCTCTCTCATCTCTCTATTCCCAATCTCTCCCTCATCTCTCTATTTCCCCCCTTCTCTCACCCATCTCTCTATTCCCCTTTCTCTCTCTCATCTCTATATTCCCCCTTCTCTCTCTCAACTCTCTATTCCCACTTCTCTCTCATCTCTCTATTCCCCCATCTCTCTATTCCCACATCTCTCTATTCCCCATCGCTCTCTCATCTCTCTATTCCCCTTCTCTCTCATTTCTCTATTCCCCATCACTCTCATCTCTCTATTCCCCTTTTCTCTCTAATCTCTCTATTCCCCATCTCTCTCTCATCTCTCTATTCTCCTTCTCTCTCTCATCTCTCTATTCCCCATCTCTCTCTCATCTCTCTATTCCCCTTCTCTCTCTCATCTCTCTATTCCCCCTTCTCTTCTCATCTCTCTATTCCCCCTTCTCTCTCTCATCTCTCTATTCCCACTTCTCTCTCATCTCTCTATTCCCCCATCTCTCTATTCCCCATCTCTCTCTCATCTCTCTATTCCCCTTCTCTCTCTCATCTCTCTATTCCCCCTTCTCTCTCTCATCTCTCTATTCCCACTTCTCTCTCATCTCTCTATTCCCCCATCTCTCTATTCCCCATCTCTCTCTCATTTCTCTATTCCGCATCTCTCTCTCATCTCTCTATTCCCCCTTCTCTCTCTCATCTCTCTATTCCCCATCTCTCTCTCATCTTTCTATTCCCCATCTCTCTCTCATCTCTCTATTCCCCCTACTCTCTCTCATCTCTCTATTCCCCTTCTCTCTCTCATCTCTCTATTCCCCTTCTCTCTCTCATCTCTCTATTCCCCATCATTCTATCATCTCTCTATTCCCGATCTCTCCCTCATTTCTCTATTCCCCATCTCTATCTCATCTCTCTATTCCCCCCTTCTCTCTCATCTCTCTATTCCCATCTCTCCCTCATCTCTCTATCCCCATCTCTCCCACATCTCTCTATCCCCCATCTCTCCCTCATCTCTCTATTCCCCTTCTCTCTCTCATCTCTCTATTCCCCTTCTCTCTCTCTCATCTCTCTATTCCCCTTCTCTCTCTCATCTCTATATTCTCCTTCTCTCTCTCTCATCTCTCTCTTCCCCTTCTCTCTCTCATCTCTCTCTACCCCTTCTCTCTCATCTCTCTATTCCCCATCTCTCTCATCTCTCTATTCCCCATCTCTCTATTCCCGCCTGCTCTCTCTCATCTCTCTACTCCCCATCTCTCTGTTCCCGCCTTCTCTCTCTCATCTCTCTACTCCCCATCTCTCTCTCATCTCTCTATTCAGCCCTTCTCTCTCTCATCTCTCCATTCCCCCATCTCTCATCTCTCTATTCCCCCATCTCTCTCATCTCTAGATTCCCCCTTCTCTCTCTCATCTCTCTATTCCCCCTTCTCTCTCTCATCTCTCTATTCCCCTTCTCTCTCTCATCTCTCTCTTCCCCTTCTCTCTCTCATCTCTCTATTCCCCATCTCTCCCTCATCTCTCTCTTCCCCTTTCTCTCTCATCTCTCTTCCCCCTTCTCTCTCTCATCTCTCTATTCCCCTTTCTCTCTCATCTCTCTATTCCCCCTTATCTCCCTCATCTCTCTATTCCCCCTTCTCTCTCTCATCTCTCTATTCTCCCTTCTCTCTCTCATCTCTCTATTCCCCCCTTCTCTCTTTCATCTCTCTATTCCCCCTTATCTCATCTCTCTCAATTCCCCATCTCTCCTTCCCCTTCTCTCTCTCATCTCTCTATACCCCATATCTATCTCATCTCGCTATTTCCCATCTCTCTCTCATCTCTGTATTCCCCATTGCTCTCTCATCTCTCTATTCCCCCTTCTCTCTCTTATCTCTCTATTCCCCCAATCTCTCTCTCATCTCCCTATTCCCCATTCTCTCTCTCATCTCTCTATTTCCCCCCTTCTCTCACCCATCTCTCTATTCTCCCTTCTCTCTCTCATCTCTCTATTCCCCCTTCTCTCTCTCATCTCTCTATTCCCCCTTCTCTGTCTCATCTCTCTATTCCCCCTTCTCTCTCTCATCTCTCTATTCCCCCATCTCTCTCTCATCTCTCTACTCCCCCTTTCTCTCTCTTCTCTCTCTATTCCCTCCTTCTCTCTCTCATCTCTCTATTCCCCTCTCGCTCTCTCATCTTTCGATTCCCCATCTCTCCCTCATCTCTCTATTCCCCCTTCTCCCTCATCTCTCTATTCCCCCATCTCTCTCTCATCTCTCTACTCCTCCTTTCTCTCTCTTCTCTCTCTATTCCCCCTTCTCTCTCTCATCTCTATATTCCCCCTTCTCTCTCTCATCTCTATATTCCCCCTTCTCTCTCTCAACTCTCTATTCCTACTTCTCTCTCATCTCTCTATTCCCCCATCTCTCTATTCCCACATCTCTCTATTCCCCATCGCTCTCTCATCTCTCTATTCCCCTTCTCTCTCATTTCTCTATTCCCCATCACTCTCATCTCTCTATTCCCCTTCTCTCTCTAATCTCTCTATTCCCCTTCTCTCTCTCATCTCTCTATTCCCCTTCTCTCTCATTTCTCTATTCCCCATCACTCTCATCTCTCTATTCCCCTTCTCTCTCTAATCTCTCTATTCCCCTTCTCTTCTCATCTCTCTATTCCCCCTTCTCTCTCTCATCTCTCTATTCCCCATTTCTCTCTCATCTTTCTATTCCCCATCTCTCTCTCATCTCTCTATTCCCCCTACTCTCTCTCATCTCTCTATTCCCCCTACTCTCTCTCATCTCTCTATTCCCCTTCTCTCTCTCATCTCTCTATTCCCCTTCTCTCTCTCATCTCTCTATTCCCCATCATTCTATCATTTCTCTATTCCCGATCTCTCCCTCATTTCTCTATTCCCCATCTCTATCTCATCTCTCTATTCCCCCCTTCTCTCTCATCTCTCTATTCCCATCTCTCCCTCATCTCTCTATCCCCATCTCTCCCACATCTCTCTATCCCCCATTTCTCCCTCATCTCTCTATTCCCCTTCTCTCTCTCTCATCTCTCTATTCCCCGTCTCTCTCTCATCTCTATATTCTCCTTCTCTCTCTCTCATCTCTCTCTTCCCCTTCTCTCTCTCATCTCTCTCTACCCCTTCTCTCTCATCTCTCTATTCCCCATCTCTCTCTCATCTCTCTATTCCCCATCTCTCTGTTCCCGCCTTCTCTCTCTCATCTCTCTACTCCCCATCTCTCTGTTCCCGCCTTCTCTCTCTCATCTCTCTACTCCCCATCTCTCTCTCATCTCTCTATTCAGCCCTTCTCTCTCTCATCTCTCTATTCCCCCATCTCTCATCTCTCTATTCCCCCATCTCTCTCATCTCTTGATTCCCCCTTCTCTCTCTCATCTCTCTATTCCCCCTTCTCTCTTTCATCTCTCTATTCCCCCTTCTCTCTCATCTCTCTATTCCCCATCTCTCCTTCATCTCTCCATTCACCCCATCTCTCTCATCTCTCTATTCGCCCATTTCTCTCTCATCTCTCTATTCCCCCTTCTCTCTCTCATTTCTCTCTTCCCCCTTCTCTCTCTCATCTCTCTCTTCCCCTTCCCTCTCTCATCTCTCTCTTCCCCCTTCTCTCTCTCTCATCTCTCTATTCCCCATCTCTCCCTCATCTCTCTACTCCCCCTCTTCTTTCTCATCTCTCTATTCCCCCCATGTGTCTCTCATCTCATTATTTCCCATCTCTCTCTCATCTCTCTATTCCCCATTGCTCTCTCATCTCTCTATTCCCCCATCTCTCTCACATCTCTCTATTCTCCTCATCTCTCCCTCAGCTCTCTACTCCCCCTCCTTTCTCTCTCTTATCTCTCTATTCCCTCCTTCTCTCTCTCATCTCTTTATTCCCCTCTCGCTCTCTCATCTTTTGATTCCCCATCTCTCTCTCATCTCTCTATTCCCCCCTTCTCTCTCTCATCTCTCTATTCCCCCTTCTCTCTCTCCTCTCTCTATTGCCCCTTCTCTCTCTCATCTCTCTATTCCCCCTTCTCTCTCTCATCTCTCTATTCCCCCTTCTCTCTCTCATCTCTCTATTCCCCCTCTCTCTCATCTCTCTATTCCCCATCTCTCCCTCATCTCTCTGTTCCCCCCCTCGCCCTCATCTCCCTATTCCCCTCTTCTCCCTCATCTCTCTATTCCCCCTTCTCTCTCTCATCTCTCCCTTCCCCTTCTCTCTCATCTCTCTCCCCCTTCTGTCTCTCATCTCTCTATTCCCTCTTCTCTCTCTCATCTCTCTTCCCCTTCTCTCTCTCATCTCTCTATTCCCCTTCTCTCCCTCATCTCTCTATTCCCCATCTCTCTCTCATCTTTCTATTCCCCATCTCTCGCTCATCTCTCTCTCATTTCTCTATTCCCCCTTCTCTCTTTCATCTCTCTATTCCCCTTCTCTCATCTCTCTCAATTCCCCATCTCTCCTTCATCTCTCTTTCCCCTTTGCTCTCTCATCTCTCTATTCCCCATATCTCTCTCAGCTCGCTATTTCCCATCTCTCTCTCATCTCTGTATTCCCCATTGCTCTCTCATCTCTCTATTCCCCCTTCTCTCTCTTATCTCTCTATTCCCCCAATCTCTCTCTCATCTCCCTATTCCCCATTCTCTCTCTCATCTCTCTATTTCCCCCCTTCTCTCACCCATCTCTCTATTCTCCCTTCTCTCTCTCATCTCTCTATTCCCCCTTCTCTGTCTCATCTCTCTATTCCCCCTTCTCTGTCTCATCTCTCTATTCCCCCTTCTCTCTCTCATCTCTCTATTCCCCCATCTCTCTCTCATCTCTCTACTCCCCCTTTCTCTCTCTTCTCTCTCTATTCCCTCCTTCTCTCTCTCATCTCTCTATTCCCCTCTCGCTCTCTCATCTTTCGATTCCCCATCTCTTCCTCATCTCTCTATTCCCCCATCTCTCTCTCATCTCCCTATTCCCCTTCTCTCTCTCATCTCTCTATTTCCCCCCTTCTCTCTCCCATCTCTCTATTCCCCTTTCTCTCTCTCATCTCTCTATTCCCCTTCTCTCTCTCATCTCTCTCTTCCCCTTCTCTCTCTCATCTCTCTATTCCCCATCTCTCCCTCATCTCTCTCTTCCCCTTTCTCTCTCACCTCTCTTCCCCCTTCTCTCTCTCATCTCTCTATTCCCCCTTCTCCCTCATCTCTCTATTCCCCCATCTCTCTCTCATCTCTCTACTCCCCCTTTCTCTCTCTTCTCTCTCTATTCCCCCTTCTCTCTCTTCTCTCTCTATTCCCCCTTCTCTCTCTCATCTCTATATTCCCCCTTCTCTCTCTCAACTCTCTATTCCCCCTTCTCTCTCTCATCTCTCTATTCCCCCTTCTCTGTCTCATCTCTCTATTCCCCCTTCTCTCTCTCATCTCTCTATTCCCCCATCTCTCTCTCATCTCTCTACTCCCCCTTTCTCTCTCTTCTCTCTCTATTCCCTCCTTCTCTCTCTCATCTCTCTGTTCCCCTCTCGCTCTCTCATCTTTCGATTCCCCATCTCTTCCTCATCTCTCTATTCCCCCCATCTCTCTCTCATCTCCCTATTCCCCCTTCTCTCTCTCATCTCTCTATTTCCCCCCTTCTCTCTCCCATCTCTCTATTCCCCTTTCTCTCTCTCATCTCTCTATTCCCCTTCTCTCTCTCATCTCTCTCTTCCCCTTCTCTCTCTCATCTCTCTATTCCCCATCTCTCCCTCATCTCTCTCTTCCCCTTTCTCTCTCACCTCTCTTTTCCCTTCTCTCTCTCATCTCTCTATTCCCCCTTCTCCCTCATCTCTCTATTCCCCCATCTCTCTCTCATCTCTCTTCTCCCCCTTTCTCTCTCTTCTCTCTCTATTCCCCCTTCTCTCTCTTCTCTCTCTATTCCCCCTTCTCTCTCTCATCTCTATATTCCCCCTTCTCTCTCTCAACTCTCTATTCCTACTTCTCTCTCATCTCTCTATTCCCCCATCTCTCTATTCCCACATCTCTCTATTCCCCATCGCTCTCTCATCTCTCTGTTCCCCTTCTCTCTCATTTCTCTATTCCCCATCACTCTCATCTCTCTATTCCCCCCTTCTCTCTCTCATCTCTCTATTCCCCCTTCTCTCTCTCCTCTCTCTATTGCCCCTTCTCTCTCTCATCTCTCTATTCCCCCTTCTCTCTCTCATCTCTCTATTCCCCCTTCTCTCTCTCATCTCTCTATTCCCCCTCTCTCTCATCTCTCTATTCCCCATCTCTCCCTCATCTCTCTGTTCCCCCCCTCGCCCTCATCTCCCTATTCCCCTCTTCTCCCTCATCTCTCTATTCCCCCTTCTCTCTCTCATCTCTCCCTTCCCCTTCTCTCTCATCTCTCTTCCCCCTTCTGTCTCTCATCTCTCTATTCCCTCTTCTCTCTCTCATCTCTCTTCCCCTTCTCTCTCTCATCTCTCTATTCCCCTTCTCTCCCTCATCTCTCTATTCCCCATCTCTCTCTCATCTTTCTATTCCCCATCTCTCTCTCATCTCTCTCTCATTTCTCTATTCCCCCTTCTCTCTTTCATCTCTCTATTCCCCTTCTCTCATCTCTCTCAATTCCCCATCTCTCCTTCATCTCTCTTTCCCCTTTGCTCTCTCATCTCTCTATTCCCCATATCTCTCTCAGCTCGCTATTTCCCATCTCTCTCTCATCTCTGTATTCCCCATTGCTCTCTCATCTCTCTATTCCCCCTTCTCTCTCTTATCTCTCTATTCCCCCAATCTCTCTCTCATCTCCCTATTCCCCATTCTCTCTCTCATCTCTCTATTTCCCCCCTTCTCTCACCCATCTCTCTATTCTCCCTTCTCTCTCTCATCTCTCTATTCCCCCTTCTCTCTCTCATCTCTCTATTCCCCCTTCTCTGTCTCATCTCTCTATTCCCCCTTCTCTCTCTCATCTCTCTATTCCCCCATCTCTCTCTCATCTCTCTACTCCCCCTTTCTCTCTCTTCTCTCTCTATTCCCTCCTTCTCTCTCTCATCTCTCTATTCCCCTCTCGCTCTCTCATCTTTCGATTCCCCATCTCTCCCTCATCTCTCTATTCCCCCCATCTCTCTCTCATCTCCCTATTCCCCCTTCTCTCTCTCATCTCTCTATTTCCCCCCTTCTCTCTCCCATCTCTCTATTCCCCTTTCTCTCTCTCATCTCTCTATTCCCCTTCTCTCTCTCATCTCTCTCTTCCCCTTCTCTCTCTCATCTCTCTATTCCCCATCTCTCCCTCATCTCTCTCTTCCCCTTTCTCTCTCACCTCTCTTCCCCCTTCTCTCTCTCATCTCTCTATTCCCCCTTCTCCCTCATCTCTCTATTCCCCCATCTCTCTCTCATCTCTCTACTCCCCCTTTCTCTCTCTTCTCTCTCTATTCCCCCTTCTCTCTCTTCTCTCTCTATTCCCCCTTCTCTCTCTCATCTCTATATTCCCCCTTCTCTCTCTCAACTCTCTATTCCCCCTTCTCTCTCTCATCTCTCTATTCCCCCTTCTCTGTCTCATCTCTCTATTCCCCCTTCTCTCTCTCATCTCTCTATTCCCCCATCTCTCTCTCATCTCTCTACTCCCCCTTTCTCTCTCTTCTCTCTCTGTTCCCTCCTTCTCTCTCTCATCTCTCTGTTCCCCTCTCGCTCTCTCATCTTTCGATTCCCCATCTCTTCCTCATCTCTCTATTCCCCCCATCTCTCTCTCATCTCCCTATTCCCCCTTCTCTCTCTCATCTCTCTATTTCCCCCCTTCTCTCTCCCATCTCTCTATTCCCCTTTCTCTCTCTCATCTCTCTATTCCCCTTCTCTCTCTCATCTCTCTCTTCCCCTTCTCTCTCTCATCTCTCTATTCCCCATCTCTCCCTCATCTCTCTCTTCCCCTTTCTCTCTCACCTCTCTTTTCCCTTCTCTCTCTCATCTCTCTATTCCCCCTTCTCCCTCATCTCTCTATTCCCCCATCTCTCTCTCATCTCTCTTCTCCCCCTTTCTCTCTCTTCTCTCTCTATTCCCCCTTCTCTCTCTTCTCTCTCTATTCCCCCTTCTCTCTCTCATCTCTATATTCCCCCTTCTCTCTCTCAACTCTCTATTCCTACTTCTCTCTCATCTCTCTATTCCCCCATCTCTCTATTCCCACATCTCTCTATTCCCCATCGCTCTCTCATCTCTCTATTCCCCTTCTCTCTCATTTCTCTATTCCCCATCACTCTCATCTCTCTATTCCCCCCTTCTCTCTCTCATCTCTCTATTCCCCCTTCTCTCTCTCCTCTCTCTATTGCCCCTTCTCTCTCTCATCTCTCTATTCCCCCTTCTCTCTCTCATCTCTCTATTCCCCCTTCTCTCTCTCATCTCTCTATTCCCCCTCTCTCTCATCTCTCTATTCCCCATCTCTCCCTCATCTCTCTGTTCCCCCCCTCGCCCTCATCTCCCTATTCCCCTCTTCTCCCTCATCTCTCTATTCCCCCTTCTCTCTCTCATCTCTCCCTTCCCCTTCTCTCTCATCTCTCTTCCCCCTTCTGTCTCTCATCTCTCTATTCCCTCTTCTCTCTCTCATCTCTCTTCCCCTTCTCTCTCTCATCTCTCTATTCCCCTTCTCTCCCTCATCTCTCTATTCCCCATCTCTCTCTCATCTTTCTATTCCCCATCTCTCTCTCATCTCTCTCTCATTTCTCTATTCCCCCTTCTCTCTTTCATCTCTCTATTCCCCTTCTCTCATCTCTCTCAATTCCCCATCTCTCCTTCATCTCTCTTTCCCCTTTGCTCTCTCATCTCTCTATTCCCCATATCTCTCTCAGCTCGCTATTTCCCATCTCTCTCTCATCTCTGTATTCCCCATTGCTCTCTCATCTCTCTATTCCCCCTTCTCTCTCTTATCTCTCTATTCCCCCAATCTCTCTCTCATCTCCCTATTCCCCATTCTCTCTCTCATCTCTCTATTTCCCCCCTTCTCTCACCCATCTCTCTATTCTCCCTTCTCTCTCTCATCTCTCTATTCCCCCTTCTCTCTCTCATCTCTCTATTCCCCCTTCTCTGTCTCATCTCTCTATTCCCCCTTCTCTCTCTCATCTCTCTATTCCCCCATCTCTCTCTCATCTCTCTACTCCCCCTTTCTCTCTCTTCTCTCTCTATTCCCTCCTTCTCTCTCTCATCTCTCTATTCCCCTCTCGCTCTCTCATCTTTCGATTCCCCATCTCTCCCTCATCTCTCTATTCCCCCCATCTCTCTCTCATCTCCCTATTCCCCCTTCTCTCTCTCATCTCTCTATTTCCCCCCTTCTCTCTCCCATCTCTCTATTGCCCTTTCTCTCTCTCATCTCTCTATTCCCCTTCTCTCTCTCATCTCTCTCTTCCCCTTCTCTCTCTCATCTCTCTATTCCCCATCTCTCCCTCATCTCTCTCTTCCCCTTTCTCTCTCACCTCTCTTCCCCCTTCTCTCTCTCATCTCTCTATTCCCCCTTCTCCCTCATCTCTCTATTCCCCCATCTCTCTCTCATCTCTCTACTCCCCCTTTCTCTCTCTTCTCTCTCTATTCCCCCTTCTCTCTCTTCTCTCTCTATTCCCCCTTCTCTCTCTCATCTCTATATTCCCCCTTCTCTCTCTCAACTCTCTATTCCCCCTTCTCTCTCTCATCTCTCTATTCCCCCTTCTCTGTCTCATCTCTCTATTCCCCCTTCTCTCTCTCATCTCTCTATTCCCCCATCTCTCTCTCATCTCTCTACTCCCCCTTTCTCTCTCTTCTCTCTCTGTTCCCTCCTTCTCTCTCTCATCTCTCTGTTCCCCTCTCGCTCTCTCATCTTTCGATTCCCCATCTCTTCCTCATCTCTCTATTCCCCCCATCTCTCTCTCATCTCCCTATTCCCCCTTCTCTCTCTCATCTCTCTATTTCCCCCCTTCTCTCTCCCATCTCTCTATTCCCCTTTCTCTCTCTCATCTCTCTATTCCCCTTCTCTCTCTCATCTCTCTCTTCCCCTTCTCTCTCTCATCTCTCTATTCCCCATCTCTCCCTCATCTCTCTCTTCCCCTTTCTCTCTCACCTCTCTTTTCCCTTCTCTCTCTCATCTCTCTATTCCCCCTTCTCCCTCATCTCTCTATTCCCCCATCTCTCTCTCATCTCTCTTCTCCCCCTTTCTCTCTCTTCTCTCTCTATTCCCCCTTCTCTCTCTTCTCTCTCTATTCCCCCTTCTCTCTCTCATCTCTATATTCCCCCTTCTCTCTCTCAACTCTCTATTCCTACTTCTCTCTCATCTCTCTATTCCCCCATCTCTCTATTCCCACATCTCTCTATTCCCCATCGCTCTCTCATCTCTCTATTCCCCTTCTCTCTCATTTCTCTATTCCCCATCACTCTCATCTCTCTATTCCCCCCTTCTCTCTCTCATCTCTCTATTCCCCCTTCTCTCTCTCCTCTCTCTATTGCCCCTTCTCTCTCTCATCTCTCTATTCCCCCTTCTCTCTCTCATCTCTCTATTCCCCCTTCTCTCTCTCATCTCTCTATTCCCCCTCTCTCTCATCTCTCTATTCCCCATCTCTCCCTCATCTCTCTGTTCCCCCCCTCGCCCTCATCTCCCTATTCCCCTCTTCTCCCTCATCTCTCTATTCCCCCTTCTCTCTCTCATCTCTCCCTTCCCCTTCTCTCTCATCTCTCTTCCCCCTTCTGTCTCTCATCTCTCTATTCCCTCTTCTCTCTCTCATCTCTCTTCCCCTTCTCTCTCTCATCTCTCTATTCCCCTTCTCTCCCTCATCTCTCTATTCCCCATCTCTCTCTCATCTTTCTATTCCCCATCTCTCTCTCATCTCTCTCTCATTTCTCTATTCCCCCTTCTCTCTTTCATCTCTCTATTCCCCTTCTCTCATCTCTCTCAATTCCCCATCTCTCCTTCATCTCTCTTTCCCCTTTGCTCTCTCATCTCTCTATTCCCCATATCTCTCTCAGCTCGCTATTTCCCATCTCTCTCTCATCTCTGTATTCCCCATTGCTCTCTCATCTCTCTATTCCCCCTTCTCTCTCTTATCTCTCTATTCCCCCAATCTCTCTCTCATCTCCCTATTCCCCATTCTCTCTCTCATCTCTCTATTTCCCCCCTTCTCTCACCCATCTCTCTATTCTCCCTTCTCTCTCTCATCTCTCTATTCCCCCTTCTCTCTCTCATCTCTCTATTCCCCCTTCTCTGTCTCATCTCTCTATTCCCCCTTCTCTCTCTCATCTCTCTATTCCCCCATCTCTCTCTCATCTCTCTACTCCCCCTTTCTCTCTCTTCTCTCTCTATTCCCTCCTTCTCTCTCTCATCTCTCTATTCCCCTCTCGCTCTCTCATCTTTCGATTCCCCATCTCTCCCTCATCTCTCTATTCCCCCCATCTCTCTCTCATCTCCCTATTCCCCCTTCTCTCTCTCATCTCTCTATTTCCCCCCTTCTCTCTCCCATCTCTCTATTCCCCTTTCTCTCTCTCATCTCTCTATTCCCCTTCTCTCTCTCATCTCTCTCTTCCCCTTCTCTCTCTCATCTCTCTATTCCCCATCTCTCCCTCATCTCTCTCTTCCCCTTTCTCTCTCACCTCTCTTCCCCCTTCTCTCTCTCATCTCTCTATTCCCCCTTCTCCCTCATCTCTCTATTCCCCCATCTCTCTCTCATCTCTCTACTCCCCCTTTCTCTCTCTTCTCTCTCTATTCCCCCTTCTCTCTCTTCTCTCTCTATTCCCCCTTCTCTCTCTCATCTCTATATTCCCCCTTCTCTCTCTCAACTCTCTATTCCTACTTCTCTCTCATCTCTCTATTCCCCCATCTCTCTATTCCCACATCTCTCTATTCCCCATCGCTCTCTCATCTCTCTATTCCCCTTCTCTCTCATTTCTCTATTCCCCATCACTCTCATCTCTCTATTCCCCCCTTCTCTCTCTCATCTCTCTATTCCCCCTTCTCTCTCTCCTCTCTCTATTCCCCCTTCTCTCTCTCATCTCTCTATTCCCCCTCTCTCTCATCTCTCTATTCCCCATCTCTCCCTCATCTCTCTGTTCCCCCCCTCGCCCTCATCTCCCTATTCCCCTCTTCTCCCTCATCTCTCTATTCCCCCTTCTCTCTCTCATCTCTCCCTTCCCCTTCTCTCTCATCTCTCTTCCCCCTTCTGTCTCTCATCTCTCTATTCCCTCTTCTCTCTCTCATCTCTCTTCCCCTTCTCTCTCTCATCTCTCTATTCCCCATCTCTCTCTCATCTTTCTATTCCCCATCTCTCTCTCATCTCTCTCTCATTTCTCTATTCCCCCTTCTCTCTTTCATCTCTCTATTCCCCTTCTCTCATCTCTCTCAATTCCCCATCTCTCCTTCATCTCTCTTTCCCCTTTGCTCTCTCATCTCTCTATTCCCCATATCTCTCTCAGCTCGCTATTTCCCATCTCTCTCTCATCTCTGTATTCCCCATTGCTCTCTCATCTCTCTATTCCCCCTTCTCTCTCTTATCTCTCTATTCCCCCAATCTCTCTCTCATCTCCCTATTCCCCATTCTCTCTCTCATCTCTCTATTTCCCCCCTTCTCTCACCCATCTCTCTCTTCTCCCTTCTCTCTCTCATCTCTCTATTCCCCCTTCTCTCTCTCATCTCTCTATTCCCCCTTCTCTGTCTCATCTCTCTATTCCCCCTTCTCTCTCTCATCTCTCTATTCCCCCATCTCTCTCTCATCTCTCTACTCCCCCTTTCTCTCTCTTCTCTCTCTATTCCCTCCTTCTCTCTCTCATCTCTCTATTCCCCTCTCGCTCTCTCATCTTTCGATTCCCCATCTCTCCCTCATCTCTCTATTCCCCCCATCTCTCTCTCATCTCCCTATTCCCCCTTCTCTCTCTCATCTCTCTATTTCCCCCCTTCTCTCTCCCATCTCTCTATTCCCCTTTCTCTCTCTCATCTCTCTATTCCCCTTCTCTCTCTCATCTCTCTCTTCCCCTTCTCTCTCTCATCTCTCTATTCCCCATCTCTCCCTCATCTCTCTCTTCCCCTTTCTCTCTCACCTCTCTTCCCCCTTCTCTCTCTCATCTCTCTATTCCCCCATCTCTCTCTCATCTCTCTACTCCCCCTTTCTCTCTCTTCTCTCTCTATTCCCCCTTCTCTCTCTTCTCTCTCTATTCCCCCTTCTCTCTCTCATCTCTATATTCCCCCTTCTCTCTCTCAACTCTCTATTCCTACTTCTCTCTCATCTCTCTATTCCCCCATCTCTCTATTCCCACATCTCTCTATTCCCCATCGCTCTCTCATCTCTCTATTCCCCTTCTCTCTCATTTCTCTATTCCCCATCACTCTCATCTCTCTATTCCCCTTCTCTCTCTAATCTCTCTATTCCCCATCTCTCTCTCATCTCTCTATTCTCCTTCTCTCTCTCATCTCTCTATTCCCCATCTCTCTCTCATCTCTCTATTCCCCTTCTCTCTCTCATCTCTCTATTCCCCCTTCTCTTCTCATCTCTCTATTCCCCCTTCTCTCTCTCATCTCTCTATTCCCACTTCTCTCTCATCTCTCTATTCCCCCATCTCTCTATTCCCCATCTCTCTCTCATTTCTCTATTCCGCATCTCTCTCTCATCTCTCTATTCCCCCTTCTCTCTCTCATCTCTCTATTCCCCATCTCTCTCTCATCTCTCTATTCCCCTTCTCTCTCTCATCTCTCTATTCCCCCTTCTCTTCTCATCTCTCTATTCCCCCTTCTCTCTCTCATCTCTCTATTCCCACTTCTCTCTCATCTCTCTATTCCCCCATCTCTCTATTCCCCATCTCTCTCTCATTTCTCTATTCCGCATCTCTCTCTCATCTCTCTATTCCCCCTTCTCTCTCTCATCTCTCTATTCCCCATCTCTCTCTCATCTTTCTATTCCCCATCTCTCTCTCATCTCTCTATTCCCCCTACTCTCTCTCATCTCTCTATTCCCCCTACTCTCTCTCATCTCTCTATTCCCCCTACTCTCTCTCATCTCTCTATTCCCCTTCTCTCTCTCATCTCTCTATTCCCCTTCTCTCTCTCATCTCTCTATTCCCCATCATTCTATCATTTCTCTATTCCCGATCTCTCCCTCATTTCTCTATTCCCCATCTCTATCTCATCTCTCTATTCCCCCCTTCTCTCTCATCTCTCTATTCCCATCTCTCCCTCATCTCTCTATCCCCATCTCTCCCACATCTCTCTATCCCCCATCTCTCCCTCATCTCTCTATTCCCCTTCCCTCTCTCTCATCTCTCTATTCCCCTTCTCTCTCTCATCTCTATATTCTCCTTCTCTCTCTCTCATCTCTCTCTTCCCCTTCTCTCTCTCATCTCTCTCTACCCCTTCTCTCTCATCTCTCTATTCCCCATCTCTCTCTCATCTCTCTATTCCCCATCTCTCTGTTCCCGCCTTCTCTCTCTCATCTCTCTACTCCCCATCTCTCTGTTCCCGCCTTCTCTCTCTCATCTCTCTACTCCCCATATCTCTCTCAGCTCGCTATTTCCCATCTCTCTCTCATCTCTGTATTCCCCATTGCTCTCTCATCTCTCTATTCCCCCTTCTCTCTCTTATCTCTCTATTCCCCCAATCTCTCTCTCATCTCCCTATTCCCCATTCTCTCTCTCATCTCTCTATTTCCCCCCTTCTCTCACCCATCTCTCTATTCTCCCTTCTCTCTCTCATCTCTCTATTCCCCCTTCTCTGTCTCATCTCTCTATTCCCCCTTCTCTCTCTCATCTCTCTATTCCCCCATCTCTCTCTCATCTCTCTACTCCCCCTTTCTCTCTCTTCTCTCTCTATTCCCTCCTTCTCTCTCTCATCTCTCTATTCCCCTCTCGCTCTCTCATCTTTCGATTCCCCATCTCTCCCTCATCTCTCTATTCCCCATCTCTCCCTCATCTCTCTCTTCCCCTTTCTCTCTCATCTCTCTTCCCCCTTCTCTCCCTCATCTCTCTATTCCCCCATCTCTCTCTCATCTCTCTACTCCCCCTTTCTCTCTCTTCTCTCTCTATTCCCCCTTCTCTCTCTCATCTCTATATTCCCCCTTCTCTCTCTCAACTCTCTATTCCTACTTCTCTCTCATCTCTCTATTGCCCCATCTCTCTATTCCCACATCTCTCTATTCCCCATCGCTCTCTCATCTCTCTATTCCCCTTCTCTCTCATTTCTCTATTCCCCATCACTCTCATCTCTCTATTCCCCTTCTCTCTCTAATCTCTCTATTCCCCATCTCTCTCTCATCTCTCTATTCTCCTTCTCTCTCTCATCTCTCTATTCCCCATCTCTCTCTCATCTCTCTATTCCCCTTCTCTCTCTCATCTCTCTATTCCCCCTTCTCTTCTCATCTCTCTATTCCCCCTTCTCTCTCTCATCTCTCTATTCCCACTTCTCTCTCATCTCTCTATTCCCCCATCTCTCTATTCCCCATCTCTCTCTCATTTCTCTATTCCGCATCTCTCTCTCATCTCTCTATTCCCCCTTCTCTCTCTCATCTCTCTATTCCCCATCTCTCTCTCATCTTTCTATTCCCCATCTCTCTCTCATCTCTCTATTCCCCCTACTCTCTCTCATCTCTCTATTCCCCCTACTCTCTCTCATCTCTCTATTCCCCCTACTCTCTCTCATCTCTCTATTCCCCCTACTCTCTCTCATCTCTCTATTCCCCATCATTCTATCATTTCTCTATTCCCGGTCTCTCCCTCATTTCTCTATTCCCCATCTCTATCTCATCTCTCTATTCCCCCCTTCTCTCTCATCTCTCTATTCCCATCTCTCCCTCATCTCTCTATCCCCATCTCTCCCACATCTCTCTATCCCCCATCTCTCCCTCATCTCTCTATTCCCCT
Organism: Chiloscyllium plagiosum; assembly: GCF_037043375.1. Taxonomy (NCBI): domain Eukaryota; kingdom Metazoa; phylum Chordata; class Chondrichthyes; order Orectolobiformes; family Hemiscylliidae; genus Chiloscyllium; species Chiloscyllium plagiosum. Next base: position 50,730,105 of record NW_028270188.1, read on the forward strand.
TCTCTCTCTCATCTCTCTATTCCCCTTCTCTCTCTCTCATCTCTCTATTCCCCTTCTCTCTCTCATCTCTATATTCTCCTTCTCTCTCTCTCATCTCTCTCTTCCCCTTCTCTCTCTCATCTCTCTCTACCCCTTCTCTCTCATCTCTCTATTCCCCATCTCTCTCTCATCTCTCTATTCCCCATCTCTCTGTTCCCGCCTTCTCTCTCTCATCTCTCTACTCCCCATCTCTCTGTTCCCGCCTTCTCTCTCTCATCTCTCTACTCCCCATCTCTCTCTCATCTCTCTATTCAGCCCTTCTCTCTCTCATCTCTCTATTCCCCCATCTCTCATCTCTCTATTCCCCCATCTCTCTCATCTCTTGATTCCCCCTTCTCTCTCTCATCTCTCTATTCCCCCTTCTCTCTTTGATCTCTCTATTCCCCCTTCTCTCTCATCTCTCTATTCCCCATCTCTCCCTCATCTCTCCATTCCCCCCATCTCTCTCATCTCTCTATTCCCCCATCTCTCATCTCTCTATTCCCCCATCTCTCATCTCTCTATTCCCCCTTCTCTCTCTCATCTCTCTATTCCCCCTTCTCTCTTTCATCTCTCTATATCCCCCTTCTCTCTCATCTCTCTATTCCCCCATCTCTCTATTCCCCCTTCTCTCTTTCATCTCTCTATTCCCCCTTCTCTCTCATCTCTCTATTCCCCATCTCTCCTTCATCTCTCCATTCCCCCCATCTCTCTCATCTCTCTATTCGCCCATTTCTCTCTCATCTCTCTATTCCCCCTTCTCTCTCTCATTTCTCTCTTCCCCCTTCTCTCTCTCATCTCTCTCTTCCCCTTCCCTCTCTCATCTCTCTCTTCCCCCTTCTCTCTCTCTCATCTCTCTATTCCCCATCTCTCCCTCATCTCTCTACTCCCCCTCTTCTCTCTCATCTCTCTATTCCCCCCATGTGTCTCTCATCTCATTATTTCCCATCTCTCTCTCATCTCTCTATTCCCCATTGCTCTCTCTCTATTCCCCCTTCTCTCTCTCCTCTCTCTATTGCCCCTTCTCTCTCTCATCTCTCTATTCCCCCTTCTCTCTCTCATCTCTCTATTCCCCCTTCTCTCTCTCATCTCTCTATTCCCCCTTCTCTCTCATCTCTCTATTCCCCCTCTCTCTCATCTCTCTATTCCCCATCGCTCTCTCATCTCTCTATTCCCCATCGCTCTCTCATCTCTCTATTCCCCTTCTCTCTCATTTCTCTATTCCCCATCACTCTCATCTCTCTATTCCCCTTCTCTCTCTAATCTCTCTATTCCCCATCTCTCTCTCATCTCCCTATTCTCCTTCTCTCTCTCATCTCTCTATTCCCCATCTCTCTCTCATCTCTCTATTCCCCTTCTCTCTCTCATCTCTCTATTCCCCCTTCTCTTCTCATCTCTCTATTCCCCCTTCTCTCTCTCATCTCTCTATTCCCACTTCTCTCTCATCTCTCTATTCCCCCATCTCTCTATTCCCCATCTCTCTCTCATTTCTCTATTCCGCATCTCTCTCTCATCTCTCTATTCCCCATATCTCTCTCATCTCTCTATTCCCCATCTCTCTCTCATCTTTCTATTCCCCATCTCTCTCTCATCTCTCTATTCCCCCTACTCTCTCTCATCTCTCTATTCCCCCTACTCTCTCTCATCTCTCTATTCCCCCTACTCTCTCTCATCTCTCTATTCCCCTTCTCTCTCTCATCTCTCTATTCCCCTTCTCTCTCTCATCTCTCTATTCCCCATCATTCTATCATTTCTCTATTCCCGATCTCTCCCTCATTTCTCTATTCCCCATCTCTATCTCATCTCTCTATTCCCCCCTTCTCTCTCATCTCTCTATTCCCATCTCTCCCTCATCTCTCTATCCCCATCTCTCCCACATCTCTCTATCCCCCATCTCTCCCTCATCTCTCTATTCCCCTTCTCTCTCTCATCTCTCTATTCCCCTTCTCTCTCTCTCATCTCTCTATTCCCCTTCTCTCTCTCATCTCTATATTCTCCTTCTCTCTCTCTCATCTCTCTCTTCCCCTTCTCTCTCTCATCTCTCTCTACCCCTTCTCTCTCATCTCTCTATTCCCCATCTCTCTCTCATCTCTCTATTTCCCATCTCTCTGTTCCCGCCTTCTCTCGCTCATCTCTCTACTCCCCATCTCTCTGTTCCCGCCTTCTCTCTCTCATCTCTCTACTCCCCATCTCTCTCTCATCTCTCTATTCAGCCCTTCTCTCTCTCATCTCTCTATTCCCCCATCTCTCATCTCTCTATTCCCCCATCTCTCTCATCTCTTGATTCCCCCTTCTCTCTCTCATCTCTCTATTCCCCCTTCTCTCTTTGATCTCTCTATTCCCCCTTCTCTCTCATCTCTCTATTCCCCATCTCTCCCTCATCTCTCCATTCCCCCCATCTCTCTCATCTCTCTATTCCCCCATCTCTCATCTCTCTATTCCCCCATCTCTCATCTCTCTATTCCCCCTTCTCTCTCTCATCTCTCTATTCCCCCATCTCTCTATTCCCCCTTCTCTCTGTCATCTCTCTATTCCCCCTTCTCTCTCATCTCTCTATTCCCCCATCTCTCTATTCCCCCTTCTCTCTTTCATCTCTCTATTCCCCCTTCTCTCTCATCTCTCTATTCCCCATCTCTCCTTCATCTCTCCATTCCCCCCATCTCTCTCATCTCTCTATTCGCCCATTTCTCTCTCATCTCTCTATTCCCCCTTCTCTCTCTCATTTCTCTCTTCCCCCTTCTCTCTCTCATCTCTCTCTTCCCCTTCCCTCTCTCATCTCTCTCTTCCCCCTTCTCTCTCTCTCATCTCTCTATTCCCCATCTCTCCCTCATCTCTCTACTCCCCCTCTTCTCTCTCATCTCTCTATTCCCCCCATGTGTCTCTCATCTCATTATTTCCCTTCTCTCTCTCATCTCTCTATTCCCCATTGCTCTCTCATCTCTCTATTCCCCCATCTCTCTCACATCTCTCTATTCTCCTCATCTCTCCCTCAGCTCTCTACTCCCCCTTTCTCTCTCTTATCTCTCTATTCCCTCCTTCTCTCTCTCATCTCTTTATTCCCCTCTCGCTCTCTCATCTCTCTATTCCCCATCTCTCTCTCATCTCTCTATTCCCCCCTTCTCTCTCTCATCTCTCTATTCCCCCTTCTCTCTCTCCTCTCTCTATTGCCCCTTCTCTCTCTCATCTCTCTATTCCCCCTTCTCTCTCTCATCTCTCTATTCCCCCTTCTCTCTCTCATCTCTCTATTCCCCCTTCTCTCTTATCTCTCCATTCCCCCTCTCTCTCATCTCTCTATTCCCCATCTCTCCCTCATCTCTCTGTTCCCCCCCTCGCCCTCATCTCCCTATTCCCCTCTTCTCCCTCATCTCTCTATTCCCCCTTCACTCTCTCATCTCTCCCTTCCCCTTCTCTCTCATCTCTCTTCCCCCTTCTCTCTCTCATCTCTCTATTCCCTCTTCTCTCTCTCATCTCTCTTCCCCTTCTCTCTCTCATCTCTCTATTCCCCTTCTCTCCCTCATCTCTCTATTCCCCATCTCTCTCTCATCTTTCTATTCCCCATCTCTCTCTCATTTCTCTATTCCCCCTTCTCTCTTTCATCTCTCTATTCCCCTTCTCTCTCTCATCTCTCTCTTCCCCCTTCTCTCTCTCTCATCTCTCTATTCCCCATCTCTCCCTCATCTCTCTACTCCCCCTCTTCTCTCTCATCTCTCTATTCCCCCCATGTGTCTCTCATCTCATTATTTCCCTTCTCTCTCTCATCTCTCTATTCCCCATTGCTCTCTCATCTCTCTATTCCCCCATCTCTCTCACATCTCTCTATTCTCCTCATCTCTCCCTCAGCTCTCTACTCCCCCTTTCTCTCTCTTATCTCTCTATTCCCTCCTTCTCTCTCTCATCTCTTTATTCCCCTCTCGCTCTCTCATCTTTTGATTCCCCATCTCTCTCTCATCTCTCTATTCCCCCCTTCTCTCTCTCATCTCTCTATTCCCCCTTCTCTCTCTCCTCTCTCTATTGCCCCTTCTCTCTTATCTCTCCATTCCCCCTCTCTCTCATCTCTCTATTCCCCATCTCTCCCTCATCTCTCTGTTCCCCCCCTCGCCCTCATCTCCCTATTCCCCTCTTCTCCCTCATCTCTCTATTCCCCCTTCTCTCTCTCATCTCTCCCTTCCCCTTCTCTCTCATCTCTCTTCCCCCTTCTCTCTCTCATCTCTCTATTCCCTCTTCTCTCTCTCATCTCTCTTCCCCTTCTCTCTCTCATCTCTCTATTCCCCTTCTCTCCCTCATCTCTCTATTCCCCATCTCTCTCTCATCTTTCTATTCCCCATCTCTCTCTCATTTCTCTATTCCCCCTTCTCTCTTTCATCTCTCTATTCCCCTTCTCTCATCTCTCTCAATTCCCCATCTCTCCTTCATCTCTCTTTCCCCTTTGCTCTCTCATCTCTCTATTCCCCATATCTCTCTCAGCTCGCTATTTCCCATCTCTCTCTCATCTCTCTATTCTCCTTCTCTCTCTCATCTCTCTATTCCCCTTCTCTCTCTCATCTCTCTATTCCCCTTCTCTCTCTCATCTCTCTATTCCCCTTCTCTCTCTCATCTCTCTATTCCCCCTTCTCTCTCTCATCTCTCTATTCCCCCTTCTCTCTCTCTTCTCTCTATTCCCACTTCTCTCTCATCTCTCTGTTCCCCCATCTCTCTATTCCCCATCTCTCTCTCATTTCTCTATTCCGCATCTCTCTCTCATCTTTCTATTCCCCATCTCTCTCTCATCTCTCTATTCCCTATTTCTCTCTCTCATTTCTCTATTCCCCCATCTCTCTTTCATCTCTCTATTCCCCCTTCTCTCATCTCTCTCTATTCCCCATCTCTCCTTCCCCTTCTCTCTCTCATCTCTCTATACCCCATATCTATCTCATCCCGCTATTTCCCATCTCTCTCATCTCTCTATTCCCCATTGCTCTCTCATCTCTCTATTCCCCCATCTCTCTCTCATCTCTCTATTTCCCCCCTTCTCTCACCCATCTCTCTAATCCCCTTTCTCTCTCATCTCTCTATTTCCCCTTCTCTCTCTCATCTCTCTATTTCCCCTTCTCTCTCTCATCTCTCTCTTCCCCTTCTCTCTCTCATCTCTCTCTTCCCCTTCTCTCTCTCATCTCTCTCTTCCCCTTCTCTCTCTCATCTCTCTCTTCCCCTTCTCTCTCTCATCTCTCTCTTCCCCTTCTCTCTCTCATCTCTCTCTTCCCCTTTCTCTCTCATCTCTCTTCCCCTTCTCTCTCTCATCTCTCTATTCCCCTTTCTCTCTCATCTCTCTATTCCCCCTTATCTCCCTCATCTCTCTATTCCCCCTTCACTCTCTCATCTCTCTATTCTCCCTTCTCTCTCTCATCTCTCTATTCCCCCTTCTCGCTCTCATCTCTCTATTCCACCTTCTCTGTCTCATCTCTCTATTCCCCCTTCTCTGTCTCATCTCTCTATTCCCCCATCTCTCTCTCATCTCTCTATTCTCCCTTCTCTCTCTCATCTCTCTATTCTCCCTTCTCTCTCTCATCTCTCTATTCTCCCTTCTCTCTCTCATCTCTCTATTCCCCCTTCTCGCTCTCATCTCTCTATTCCCCCTTCTCTGTCTCATCTCTCTATTCCCCCTTCTCTCTCTCATCTCTCTATTCCCCCATCTCTCTCTCATCTCTCTACTCCCCCTTTCTCTCTCTTCTCTCTCTATTCCCTCCTTCTCTCTCTCATCTCTCTATTCCCCTCTCGCTCTCTCATCTTTCGATTCCCCATCTCTCCCTCATCTCTCTATTCCCCCCCCATCTCTCTCTCATCTCCCTATTCCCCATTCTCTCTCTCATCTCTCTATTTCCCCCCTTCTCTCTCCCATCTCTCTATTCCCCTTTCTCTCTCTCATCTCTCTATTTCCCCTTCTCTCTCTCATCTCTCTATTCCCCTTCTCTCTCTCATCTCTCTCTTCCCCTTCTCTCTCATCTCTCTATTCCCCATCTCTCCCTCATCTCTCTCTTCCCCTTTCTCTCTCATCTCTCTTCCCCCTTCTCTCTCTCATCTCTCTTCCCCCTTCTCTCTCTCATCTCTCTTCCCCCTTCTCTCTCTCATCTCTCTATTCCCCCTTATCTCCCTCATCTCTCTATTCCCCCTTCTCTCTCTCATCTCTATATTCCCCCTTCTCTCTCTCAACTCTCTATTCTCACTTCTCTCTCATCTCTCTATTCCCCATCACTCTCATCTCTCTATTCCCCTTCTCTCTCTAATCTCTCTATTCCCCATCTCTCTCTCATCTCTCTATTCCCCTTCTCTCTCTCATCTCTCTATTCCCCATCTCTCTCTCATCTCTCTATTCCCCTTCTCTCTGTCATCTCTCTATTCCCCCTTCTCTTCTCATCTCTCTATTCCCCCTTCTCTCGCTCATCTCTCTATTCCCACTTCTCTCTCATCTCTCTATTCCCCATCTCTCTATTCCCCATCTCTCTCTCATTTCTCTATTCCGCATCTCTCTCTCATCTCTCTATTCCCCATATCTCTCTCATCTCTCTATTCCCCATCTCTCTCTCATCTTTCTATTCCCCATCTCTCTCTCATCTCTCTATTCCCCATACTCTCTCTCATCTCTCTATTCCCCTTCTCTCTCTCATCTCTCTATTACCCTTCTCGCTCTCATCTCTCTATTCCCCTTCTCTCTCTCATCTCTCTATTCCCCATCATTCTATCATCTCTCTATTCCCGATCTCTCCCTCATTTCTCTATTCCCCATCTCTATCTCATCTCTCTATTCCCCCCTTCTCTCTCATCTCTCTATTCCCATCTCTCCCTCATCTCTCTATCCCCATCTCTCCCACATCTCTCTATCCCCCATCTCTCCCTCATCTCTCTATTCCCCTTCTCTCTCTCATCTCTCTATTCCCCTTCTCTATCTCATCTCAATATTCTCCTTCTCTCTCTCTCATCTCTCTCTTCCCCTTCTCTCTCTCATCTCTCTCTACCCCTTCTCTCTCATCTCTCTATTCCCCATCTCTCTCTCATCTCTCTATTCCCCATCTCTCTGTTCCCGCCTTCTCTCTCTCATCTCTCTACTCCCCATCTCTCTCTCATCTCTCTATTCAGCCCTTCTCTCTCTCATCTCTCTATTCCCCCATCTCTCATCTCTCTATTCCCCCATCTCTCTCTCATCTCTCGATTCACCCTTCTCTCTCTCATCTCTCTATTCCCCCTTCTCTCTTTGATCTCTCTATTCCCCCTTCTCTCTCATCTCTCTATTCCCCATCTCTCCCTCATCTCTCCATTCCCCCCATCTCTCTCATCTCTCTATTCCCCCATCTCTCATCTCTCTATTCCCCCATCTCTCATCTCTCTATTCCCCCTTCTCTCTCTCATCTCTCTATTCCCCCATCTCTCTATTCCCCCTTCTCTCTTTCATCTCTCTATTCCCCCTTCTCTCTCATCTCTCTATTCCCCCATCTCTCTATTCCCCCTTCTCTCTTTCATCTCTCTATTCCCCCTTCTCTCTCATCTCTCTATTCCCCATCTCTCCTTCATCTCTCCATTCCCCCCATCTCTCTCATCTCTCTATTCGCCCATCTCTCTCTCATCTCTCTATTCCCCCTTCTCTCTCTCATTTCTCTCTTCCCCTTCTCTCTCTCTCATCTCTCTCTTCCCCCTTCCCTCTCTCATCTCTCTCTTCCCACCATCTGTCTCTCATCTCATTATTTCCCATCTCTCTCTCATCTCTCTATTCCCCATTGCTCTCTCATCTCTCTATTCCCCCATCTCTCTCTCATCTCTCTATTCTCCTCATCTCTCCCTCAGCTCTCTACTCCCCCTTTCTCTCTCTTATCTCTCTATTCCCTCCTTCTCTCTCTCATCTCTTTATTCCCCTCTCGCTCTCTCATTTTTTGATTCCCCATCTCTCTCTCATCTCTCTATTCCCCCCTTCTCTCTCTCATCTCTCTATTCCCCCCTTCTCTCTCTCCTCTCTCTATTCCCCCCTTCTCTCTCTCCTCTCTCTATTCCCCCCTTCTCTCTCTCATCTCTCTATTCCCCCTTCTCTCTCATCTCTCTATTCCCCCCTTCTCTCACCCATCTCTCTAATCCCCTTTCTCTCTCATCTCTCTATTTCCCCTTCTCTCTCTCATCTCTCTATTTCCCCTTCTCTCTCTCATCTCTCTCTTCCCCTTCTCTCTCTCATCTCTCTCTTCCCCTTCTCTCTCTCATCTCTCTCTTCCCCTTCTCTCTCTCATCTCTCTCTTCCCCTTCTCTCTCTCATCTCTCTCTTCCCCTTTCTCTCTCATCTCTCTTCCCCTTCTCTCTCTCATCTCTCTATTCCCCTTTCTCTCTCATCTCTCTATTCCCCCTTATCTCCCTCATCTCTCTATTCCCCCTTCACTCTCTCATCTCTCTATTCTCCCTTCTCTCTCTCATCTCTCTATTCCCCCTTCTCGCTCTCATCTCTCTATTCCACCTTCTCTGTCTCATCTCTCTATTCCCCCTTCTCTGTCTCATCTCTCTATTCCCCCATCTCTCTCTCATCTCTCTATTCTCCCTTCTCTCTCTCATCTCTCTATTCTCCCTTCTCTCTCTCATCTCTCTATTCTCCCTTCTCTCTCTCATCTCTCTATTCCCCCTTCTCGCTCTCATCTCTCTATTCCCCCTTCTCTGTCTCATCTCTCTATTCCCCCTTCTCTCTCTCATCTCTCTATTCCCCCATCTCTCTCTCATCTCTCTACTCCCCCTTTCTCTCTCTTCTCTCTCTATTCCCTCCTTCTCTCTCTCATCTCTCTATTCCCCTCTCGCTCTCTCATCTTTCGATTCCCCATCTCTCCCTCATCTCTCTATTCCCCCCCCATCTCTCTCTCATCTCCCTATTCCCCATTCTCTCTCTCATCTCTCTATTTCCCCCCTTCTCTCTCCCATCTCTCTATTCCCCTTTCTCTCTCTCATCTCTCTATTTCCCCTTCTCTCTCTCATCTCTCTATTCCCCTTCTCTCTCTCATCTCTCTCTTCCCCTTCTCTCTCATCTCTCTATTCCCCATCTCTCCCTCATCTCTCTCTTCCCCTTTCTCTCTCATCTCTCTTCCCCCTTCTCTCTCTCATCTCTCTTCCCCCTGCTCTCTCTCATCTCTCTTCCCCCTTCTCTCTCTCATCTCTCTATTCCCCCTTATCTCCCTCATCTCTCTATTCCCCCTTCTCTCTCTCATCTCTATATTCCCCCTTCTCTCTCTCAACTCTCTATTCTCACTTCTCTCTCATCTCTCTATTCCCCATCACTCTCATCTCTCTATTCCCCTTCTCTCTCTAATCTCTCTATTCCCCATCTCTCTCTCATCTCTCTATTCCCCTTCTCTCTCTCATCTCTCTATTCCCCATCTCTCTCTCATCTCTCTATTCCCCTTCTCTCTGTCATCTCTCTATTCCCCCTTCTCTTCTCATCTCTCTATTCCCCCTTCTCTCGCTCATCTCTCTATTCCCCATCTCTCTATTCCCCATCTCTCTCTCATTTCTCTATTCCGCATCTCTCTCTCATCTCTCTATTCCCCATATCTCTCTCATCTCTCTATTCCCCATCTCTCTCTCATCTTTCTATTCCCCATCTCTCTCTCATCTCTCTATTCCCCATACTCTCTCTCATCTCTCTATTCCCCTTCTCTCTCTCATCTCTCTATTACCCTTCTCGCTCTCATCTCTCTATTCCCCTTCTCTCTCTCATCTCTCTATTCCCCATCATTCTATCATCTCTCTATTCCCGATCTCTCCCTCATTTCTCTATTCCCCATCTCTATCTCATCTCTCTATTCCCCCCTTCTCTCTCATCTCTCTATTCCCATCTCTCCCTCATCTCTCTATCCCCATCTCTCCCACATCTCTCTATCCCCCATCTCTCCCTCATCTCTCTATTCCCCTTCTCTCTCTCATCTCTCTATTCCCCTTCTCTATCTCATCTCAATATTCTCCTTCTCTCTCTCTTCCCCTTCTCTCTCTCATCTCTCTCTACCCCTTCTCTCTCATCTCTCTATTCCCCATCTCTCTCTCATCTCTCTATTCCCCATCTCTCTGTTCCCGCCTTCTCTCTCTCATCTCTCTACTCCCCATCTCTCTCTCATCTCTCTATTCAGCCCTTCTCTCTCTCATCTCTCTATTCCCCCATCTCTCATCTCTCTATTCCCCCATCTCTCTCTCATCTCTCGATTCACCCTTCTCTCTCTCATCTCTCTATTCCCCCTTCTCTCTTTGATCTCTCTATTCCCCCTTCTCTCTCATCTCTCTATTCCCCATCTCTCCCTCATCTCTCCATTCCCCCCATCTCTCTCATCTCTCTATTCCCCCATCTCTCATCTCTCTATTCCCCCATCTCTCATCTCTCTATTCCCCCTTCTCTCTCTCATCTCTCTATTCCCCCATCTCTCTATTCCCCCTTCTCTCTTTCATCTCTCTATTCCCCCTTCTCTCTCATCTCTCTATTCCCCCATCTCTCTATTCCCCCTTCTCTCTTTCATCTCTCTATTCCCCCTTCTCTCTCATCTCTCTATTCCCCATCTCTCCTTCATCTCTCCATTCCCCCCATCTCTCTCATCTCTCTATTCGCCCATCTCTCTCTCATCTCTCTATTCCCCCTTCTCTCTCTCATTTCTCTCTTCCCCTTCTCTCTCTCTCATCTCTCTCTTCCCCCTTCCCTCTCTCATCTCTCTCTTCCCACCATCTGTCTCTCATCTCATTATTTCCCATCTCTCTCTCATCTCTCTATTCCCCATTGCTCTCTCATCTCTCTATTCCCCCATCTCTCTCTCATCTCTCTATTCTCCTCATCTCTCCCTCAGCTCTCTACTCCCCCTTTCTCTCTCTTATCTCTCTATTCCCTCCTTCTCTCTCTCATCTCTTTATTCCCCTCTCGCTCTCTCATTTTTTGATTCCCCATCTCTCTCTCATCTCTCTATTCCCCCCTTCTCTCTCTCATCTCTCTATTCCCCCCTTCTCTCTCTCCTCTCTCTATTCCCCCCTTCTCTCTCTCCTCTCTCTATTCCCCCCTTCTCTCTCTCATCTCTCTATTCCCCCTTCTCTCTCATCTCTCTATTCCCCCTTCTCTCTCATCTCTCTATTCCCCCTCTCTCTCATCTCTCTATTCCCCATCACTCCCTCATTTTCTATTCCCCCCCTCGCCCTCATCTCCCTATGCCCCTCTTCTCCCTCATCTCTCCCTTCCCCCTTCTCTCTCATCTCTCTTCCCCCTTCTCTCTCTCATCTCTCTATTCCCTCTTCTCTCTCTCATCTCTCTTCCCCTTCTCTCTCTCATCTCTCTATTCCCCTTCTCTCCCTCATCTCTCTATTCCCCCTCTTCTCCCTCATCTCTCTATTCCCCCTTCTCTCTCTCATCTCTCCCTTCCCCCTTCTCTCTCATCTCTCTTCCCCCTTCTCTCTCTCATCTCTCTATTCCCCTTCTCTCTCTCATCTCTCTATTCCCCTTCTCTCCCTCATCTCTCTATTCCCCATCTCTCCCTCATCTCTCTGTTCCCCCCCTTCTCCCTCATCTCTCTATTCCCCCTCTTCTCCCTATTCCCCATCTCTCTCTCATTTCTCTATTCCCCCTTCTCTCTCTCTCACCTCTCTATTCCCCCTTCTCTCTCTCATCTATCTATTCCCCATCTCTCTCTCACTTCTCTATTCCCCACACTCTCTCATCTCTCTTTTACCCCCTTCGCTCATCACTTTATCCCCCTTCTCTCTCATCTCTATCCCTTTTCTCTCATCTCACTATCATCCCATGTCTCTATTCTCCCTTCACTCAATTCCCCCTCTTTCTCTTCTCTATTTCCCGTCCTCTCTCTCATCTCCGTATCCCCATCTCTCCATTCCCCCCTTCTCTCTCTCTCCCTCCCTCCGCGGGCTCTCACCTGTCTCCTGGTGAAGGTGCAGCAGAGGACCAGGCGGAAGATGCAGGAGACGGGGGTTGAGATCCCGGAGCACAGCACCGTTTGGAGTCGACTCCTTCCCCGGAGAAATGGGGACCGTCCCCTTTCCAAATGCAGCCCGGTTTCCCCCCCGGCCCCCTCTGCTGAATCCAAGGAAGGGTCTCTGTGCTGGAGAGGTTGGCAGAGGAGGAGAGGGGCTGGAGGGAGAGACCAGTCTCTTCAATGCAGTAAAAGCTAGCTGGCAGGACAGACAGGGGAGAGAAAACACACTGCGATTCCTGATTTCTAAACAACGCAGCAGTAATTATTACACAGATCCAAGTGACTTCTTTAAACCTCTGGACGGGGCAGGGGGTTCTCAACCGTGAACTGCCCGATCAGCGACTTGTCAAAGGTCTAAAAAACAGCCTGAAAGTTTCGATTTGATCTCTGGTTTCTGGGCTAGAGACGCCGCATGCATTTCAACGCGAAGTCAGTCCTGCAGTATTCACCACCACTAGCTTTCCTCTGATTGCCTTATACATTTCAAATAAGGAAAAAAATAACACGCGGATTTCTCGCGTCAAGTCACAGGAGTTTGCAAAGCAAGGAACGGAGAGAGACGCAGAGATGTATTTGCAAATTTCTGACTCTGAAATGGCATGTGATTAAAACAGACATGACTTTGCAAGGTGCAGTGGGGACAGCGGAGGCAATCTGCTTCCTGTCTCTGGTTGGTGCTGCTCATCCCAGGGTGTGCAACATTGCCACACATCTTCAGCCGAGTGCTGGTGTTTTTAAGTGTCCTCCGTGTTACTGCAGGGTTCTCTCTCTCTCTCTCTCTCTCTCTCACACACACACACACACACACACACACACAGAGAAAGGAGCAAAAGGAGTTGTATTCCCTATAGCTGAAGATGTTCAAGTTGTGCAGGCACCCCCACCCACTCCACCAACCCCTTGCGCCCAGGGGTGCGTGCACAGAATGGGGTGGAACAACACTGGGGTGGAACAACACTGGGGTGGAACAACACTGGGGTGGAACAACACTGGGGTGACAGACCCCCATCAGTCAGATCAATCCTCCCCCCCACCCCAGACAGAGAGCAGTTCAGAGAAATGTCCAACACAGAAACAGACCCTTCAATCCAACTCATCTATGCCGACCTGATATCCTACATTAATCTACTAGGAGAAAGTGAGGACTGCAGATGCTGGACTCCCATTTAGAGACAGAGAGATGTACAGCACAGAAACAGACCCTTCGGTCCAACTCATCTATGCCGACCAGATACCCTATATTAACCTAGTCTCATTTACCAGCGCTTGGTCCATATTCCTATTCATATACCCACCCAGCTCCCTTTTAAATATTATAATTGTACCAGCCTCCACCACTTCCTCTGGCAGCTCATTCTATACACAAACCACCCTCTGTGTGAAAAGGTTGCCCCTTCGGTCCCTTTTAAATCTTTTCCCGTCACCCTAAACCTATGATCCTTCTGAGGAAAGGTCCCCAGATACCCAAAACTTTAATTTCTGTTCACAGATGCTGCCAGACCTGCTGAGCTTTTCCAGCAACATTGTTTTTGTTAAACCTATGCTATCTAATTTTGGACTCCCCCAAAAGACCTTGCCTATCCATACCCCCTCATGATTTTATAAACCTCTATAAGGTCACCCCTCAGCCTCTGACGCTCCAGGGAAAACAGCCCCAGCCTGTTCAGCCTCTCCCTGTAGCTCAAACCCTCCAACCCTGGCAACATCCTTGTAAATCTTTTCTAAACCCTTTCAAGTTTCACAACATTCTTCCTATAGCAGGGAGACCGGAACTGCACACAATAGTCCAAAAGTGGCCTAACCAATGTCCTGTACAGGTGCTATATGATCTCCCAACTCCTATATTTGATGCACTGACTGATAAAGCGTACCAAATGCCTTCTTCACAGCCCTGTCTACCTGCGTCTCTACTTTCAAGAAAATTCTGGAGCTCCCTCCCTCACAGCACCATGCAAGGTTTCCATGCCACAAGGGACTGCAATGGTTCAAGGAGGCAGCTCACCACCTTCTCAAGGGGCAACTAGGGATGACTGAGTCGGGGGGGGGGGGGGGGGAGAGAGGGAATAGGTGGGGAGTGAGCCTTAAAATCTGCCCTCAGGAGCAATGCTCACATTCTTAGAGTGAAGTCCCATCAAAAGAACTCTTCAGATGTTCAAAGGTATCTGGGTGCTTTTGGCACAACACACACGTTATGTTATGTAAACGATTCCCTGGAAGTAGGCAGCTGAGTTGGCGAAGGCTCCTCAGCACATTGTCACGGCCTGAATGACTCACTTTCCCTCTGAATGCTGCTCTCTGTGTAGCTCCGTCTCTCAGCACAGGAGCTGGCCAGGTTTCTGCTTCCCTGCTCTCTGTGTAGCTGCGTCTCTCAGCACAGGAGCTGGCCAGGTTTCTGCTTCCCTTGCCCATTGATCATGGCTGCCCTACTCGAGCCAAGTTCCCAATGGAACAGGGGCTGCTTGGGGGAGGCAGGGAGCCCAGGGTGGTCGTTCTTAGCCCAGACTCTCAGACCTCGCTGACCCCCTGCTGTTGCCTCTGTCCTGAGCCCGGACCCCACCTCGATTGCCCCAGCTCAATTCAAAGGTTGCATACTCAGGGGGTCAAATCCCAGTAATGAATAAATCACAGCCTTCCAAATAATACACCCTCCCTATCTCTGTCACCCCCTCCGGCCCCCTACACCCCTGCCATATCTTTGTCACCCCCTCTAGCATCCTCCCTATCTCTGTGACCTCCCCAGCCCCGACATCCCCTCCCTGTCACCTCCTCCAATCCCCAAATACCCCTCCCTATTTCTGTCACTGGCTACAGACCCCTCCCTGTCACCTCCTTCTGCCCCCTACACATTCTCCCCATCTCTGTCACCCCCTCCCTATCTGTCATGCCCTCCAGCCCCTCCCTACCTCTGTAACCTCCACCAGCCCCTACACCCCCCCCGTCTGTCACCCCCTCCAGCCCCTACACCCCCTCCCTATCCCTGTCACCTCCTCCAGCCCATACACCGCCTCCCTGTCACCCCCTCCAGCTTCAACACCCCTTCCCTATCTGTCATCTTCTCAGCCCCTACACCCCCTCCCTATTCCTGTCACCTCAGCCCCTACACCCCCTCCCTATCCCTGTCACCTCCTCCAGCCCCTACACCCCCTCCCTATCCCTGTCACCTCAGCCCCTACACCCCCTCCCTATCCCTGTCACCTCCTCCAGCCCCTAAACCCCCTCCCTATCCCAGTCACCCCCCACCAATCCCTACACCCCCTCCCTATTTCTGTCACCATTGGACAGTGGGAGTTGGGGGATGGTCAGATCAGCCTTTGAGTGGTGGCTCAGACTCGATGGGCCCATTCCTAGCCCTGACATCCTCAGGCCTTTTGACCTTAAATTATAAAGCAATTGCACAAGTGGACTCGTGGGTGATTCATGAGGATCCGAGAGGCGCCAGTCAAATACAATTCCGGGCTGTTTCACCTGGCCACCAGCCATGGGCCTCAGGATTTAGAGAGACGCAAAGGTGTGGGTTGGAACTGATCTGGGTAGGAAAGCTGTGAGCTCTCACAGCCACTGCAGTAGAAAACCCTTTGCAGCACTGATGCAGTAGCTGCTGTTATGTGTGCTGACTCCTGACTCTGACAGACAACAGCAACTCGGCAGTGGGCAAGTTCCAAGGGAACAGAATCTGCGACCACCCGCACCTCTCTCCCACTTGTCCCCCCATTCCCTCCCACACTCAGCCCAGGATCTAGCAGAAACACCAGCCTCCAACTTCGATTCACCTCTCAGTTTGTCCTTGACCCACATTTTACACTGTGGTGTGGACGCCATCGAACACTCCCAGGGACAGCACGGAGTTAGATACAGAGTAAAGGTCTCTCTACACTGTCCCCCCATCAAACACTCTCAGGGACAGGGACAGCACAGGGTTAGATATAGAGTAAAGCTGCCTCTACACTGTCCCCCCCATCAAACACTCCCAGGGACAGCACAGGATTAGATACAGAGAAAAGGTCGCTGTACACTGTCCCCCATCAAACACTCCCAGGGACAGCACAGGATTAGATACCGAGTAAAGGTCGCTGTACACTGTCCCCCATCAAACACTCCCAGGGACAGCACGGGGTTAGATACAGAGTAAAGGTCGCTGTACACTGTCCCCCATCAAACACTCCCAGGACAGGGACAGCACGGGGTTAGATACAGAGTAAAGGTCGCTGTACACTGTCCCCCATCAAACACTCTCAGGGACAGGGACAGCACGGGGTTAGATATAGAGTAAAGCTGCCTCTACACTGTCCCCCCCATCAAACACTCCCAGGGACAGCACAGGATTAGATACAGAGAAAAGGTCGCTGTACACTGTCCCCCATCAAACACTCCCAGGGACAGCACGGGGTTAGATACAGAGTAAAGGTCGCTGTACACTGTCCCCCATCAAACACTCCCAGGACAGGGACAGCACAGGGTTAGATACAGAGTAAAGGTCGCTGTACACTGTCCCCCATCAAACACTTCCAGGACAGGGACAGCACAGGGTTAGAAACAGAGTAAAGGTCTCTGTACACTGTCCCCCATCAAACACTCCCAGGGACATCACGGGGTTAGATACAGAATTAAGGTCTCTGTACTCTGTCCTCTCCGCCCCCCCCCCCAATCAAACACTTCCAGGGACAGCACAGAGTTAGATACCGAGTAAGGGTCGCTGTACACTGTCCCCCATCAAACACTCCCAGGGACAGCACGGGGTTAGATACAGAGTAAAGCTCCCTCTACACTGTCCCCCCATCAAACACTCCCAGGGACAGCACGGGGTTAGATACAGAGTAAAGCTCCCTCTACACTGTCCCCCCATCAAACACTCCCAGGGACAGCACGGGGTTAGATACAGAGTAAACGTCGCTGTACACTGTCCCCCATCAAACACTCCCAGGGACAGCACAGGGTTAGATACCGAGTAAAGGTCTCTGTACTCTGTCCCCCATCAAACACTCTCAGGGACAGCACGGGATTAGATACAGAGTAAAGGTCTCTGTACACTGTCCCCCATCAAACACTCCCAGGGACAGCACGGGGTTAGATACAGAGTAAAGATCTCTGTACACTGTCCCCCATCAAACACTCCCAAGGACAGGGACAGCACGGGGTTAGATACAGAGTAAAGGTCTCTGTACACTGTCCCCCATCAAACACTCCCAGGGACAGCACGGGGTTAGATACAGAGTAAAGGTCTCTGTACTCTGTCCCCCATCAAACACTCTCAGGGACAGCACGGGATTAGATACAGAGTAAAGGTCTCTGTACACTGTCCCCCATCAAACACTCCCAGGGACAGCACGGGGTTAGATACAGAGTAAAGATCTCTGTACACTGTCCCCCATCAAACACTCCCAGGGACAGCACGGGGTTAGATACAGAGTAAAGGTCTCTGTACACTGTCCCCCATCAAACACTCCCAGGGACAGCACGGGGTTAGAGACAGAGTAAAGCTCTCTGTACTCTGTCCCCTATCAAAGACGCTTAGGAACAAGGGGTTAATACAGAGTAAAGCTCTCTCGACACTGTCCCCCAGTCAACACATCCAGGGATAAGGGGTTAGATACAGAGTAAAGCTCTCTCAACACTGTCCCCCAGTCAACACATCCAGGGATAAGGGGTTAGATACAGAGTAAAGCTCTCTCTACACTGTCCCGTTTCCAGGGCACCCACCCATGAGAGCCAACATAACAGGGAAGCCAACCAATTGGCACTGATTGCCAACAGGCCTGAGCTTGCCCCTGCACTCCCAGCCAGCTTAAACCCCTGCACATCTCCACACTGGGGAGATTCACACACCTCAGGAGCAGGAGAACTGGGGATGAAACTTCCGAGGGAAGAACTTTCAAAAGGCGGGGGGCACGGAGATGAAGATCACTGGGGGATTGACAGATTCAACTCCCGACTGCAGTTTACCATGTTCTGGGGGAGTAAAGCGGAGACAAACAGGAGATCAATCTCTGACAAGACATTGGTAAAATGCAGAAATGTACTTTTTGTTTTGAAACGTTGGAGTAAAAATATTCAACAAACCACGGGCGCGTGTGCACACATGTCAGAACGCTAGCCAGAGAGATGCAGCAGTCCCAATATTTACAGACACATTCTGTCTGCCCGACATTGACCATGATTACCTTTCTCAATGGACCATTCAGGTGCCTCATTCACACACCCCAGGCTGACAAGCCCTGTGCACATCTCCCAATGTCACAAGGTGCACCAGACGTGCCCTATCCCTGCCACAGGGACAGATCTGTACCCAGGCACTGGCTGCTAGGGCTTCCTCGGATTTCAGGCCAGGCTGCTCTCAGCTAATCCAACACTCCTTAACCAGCTCCCAGCCCACCAGTGCTGTCTCTGTCCATCTGTCTGTCTGTCTCTCTCTCTCCTTTGTGCTGTGTCGAAAGGGAGAAAGCTTCACCAGGGAGCGTCAGCCCAGATCTAGGGTTCAATTCTGTCTGTCGTAGGGACCTGAAACCACACCTTTGAGTGAAAGAGAGAAAGAAAGAGATGGATAGGCAGGTAGATTGAGGGAGAGACAGAGAGGGATAGAAATGGGGTGGGGGGGGAGGGAGAGAGAGAGAAAAATGGACAGATAGCGAGATTGGGAAGAGGCAAAGAGAGAGAAAAGGAAAGACGAAGAGAGAGAAAGGGGAAAAATGAAGAGAGAAAAAGATGGAGCAAGAGATAAAAAGAGACCGAGAACAAGAAAGATGAAGAGAAAGACACAAAGAAAAATAATGAGAAAGATAAAGTGAAAAAGAAAAGAGAGGAAAAGATAGATAGGAGAGATAAAAAGAAAAAAGACGGAGAGAGAAAGACAAAGCCAGGAAAAAAAGAGAAAGAAACAAACAAAGAGAGAAGGGGATAGAAATTAAAGGATAGTTAGAGAGGTCAGAGGAGAAAGTGAGACAGAGAGAGTGTCAGCGGGAGAGATGGAGAGAGAGAGAGAGCTGCTTATAGCTGGCACAGAGAGAATGTGTGTTCCAGGCTCTCAGCAGCTATGGGTGACCCTCACATCAGGGAGAATGCCCAGCAAACACTAACTGGGATTGTGCCTGAAGCTTGTCGATACTGACCCAAGAGACAGGGGGTGCTCAGCTCCCTGCCCTAGAGCCCACTGGGAACACACTGCCATCACTTCATCACTGGGCACCTCCTGTTCCCCCACCACACCGAACGAGTGATGCTGAACGGTCTGACTCACCCCCACCAGACAGCCCAAAGATGCCCCCTGGTATAGGCTCAGCCGTTTCCCCAGATGGCCTTTTGGAAACTCTGGGCACCATGAGGTTAATAGGTTCTTCTCGTGTTAAACAGGAATACAAAAAAGACGGTGCGATCTAGCATTTCCTTTTAAAAACAAGCACTCACAATGCCTAGCCTTCTCTCCCACACTCTTCCAAGTGCGAGCCAGGCAACCTATTTTTGTTTTTTAATATTTTTTTTAGAAAAAGAGAGAGCAGCACCAGTTCAGGAGTTCAAAACCCAACTGCCCTCCTAGCGTCAGCTCGGTCCCTCTGGTCGTCCAATCAGACGTCACGTGTCAGTGAGGCGCCAGTGTCCATCAGTGGCCAGTTACTGCTGTCCACGAGGATGGAGTGGTTGGCTGGCGTTGGGAGTGGCAGGGAGGGCTGCGTTGGCCGGGGCGTGGCTCAGGCTGCTTCTGCCCCATTACTCGCTGTTGGGCTGAGTGCTCATCTCGAGCTCCAACTGGGCCTCCACCAGTTTGTACAGGTCCATTGTGGCTCGGGCGTCCTCCACTGATGAGTGTCCCTGCGTCCCGACCTGAATGTTTGGGGGCGGGGAGAAACAGAGTCCACCATTAGTGGCATTCCATTACATTATCGGTGTTAATGGGTGGCGAAGGAGGTTAACAAAGCGATGGCAATAAACAGGCTGAAGATCGACAGACGTAATTTAATTTGGATAGACGTGAGGCATTTGGCAAAACAAACAAGAGCAAGGTTTATGCAGTTAAAAGGCAGGCCCTGGACAGTGTTGTAGAACAGAGAGACCTAGGGGTTAAGGTACATAATTATTTGAAGTTTGTGTCACATATGACACTTGGATAATAGGGTCTGAGTGGGTTCCTATTCGGAGGGTCAGAGTGGACGTGTTGGGCCGAAGGGCCTGCTTCCACACTGGAGGGGTTCTTTGATCGATGATGAAACTTGGATAAGTACATAAATAGGGGAATTGTCGAGAGTCCTGAGGAAAGGTTCTGACCTGAAACGTTACCACCCCCCACCCCGCCCAACGGTCCTCTGATGCTCCACACTTTATCCACTCAGACTTTTCATTATCTGCAGTCCTCGCTATCTCTAAGCACACAAATAGGAAAGATTTGGAGGGGCAGCATGGTGGCTTAGGCAGGGACCCAGGTTCGATTCCAGCCTCGAGCGACTGTCTGTGTGGAGTTTGCAAGATCTGCACTCCCTTCACACCACGTCTGCATGGGTTACCTCCAGGTTCTTCACACAACCCAAAGATGTGCAGGTTAGGGTGGATTGGCCATGGGAAATTGTCCCATAGTGCCCAGGGATGTGCAGGTTAGGGTGGATTGGCCATGGGAAATTGTCCCATAGTGCCCAGGGATGTGCAGGTTAGGGTGGATTGGCCATGGGAAATTGTCCCATAGTGCCCAGGGATGTACAAGTTAGGGTGGATTGGCCGTGGGAAATTGTCCCATAGTGCCCAGGGATGTGCAGGTTAGGGTGGATTGGCCATGGGAAATTGTCCCATAGTGTCCAGGGATGTGCAGGTTAGGGTGGATTGGCCGTGGGAAATTGTCCCATAGTGCCCAGGGATGTACAAGTTAGGGTGGATTGGCCATGGGGAATTGTCCCATAGTGCCCAGGGATGTGCAGGTTAGGGTGGATTGGCCGTGGGAAATTGTCCCATAGTGCCCAGGGATGTGCAGGTTAGGGTGGGTTGACCATGGGAAATTGTCCCATAGTGCCCAGGGATGTGCAGGTTAGGGTGGATTGGCCGTGGGAAATTGTCCCATAGTGCCCAGGGATGTGCAGGTTAGGGTGGACTGGCCATGGGGGGGGGGGGGGGGGGGGGTGAGCTGCCTTCTTGAACCACTGTAGTCCACCTGCTGTGGATTGACCCACAATGCCCTCAGGGAGGGAATTCCAAGATTCCCTGAAGGAACAGCCGATATATTCCCAAGTAGGGATGGTGAGGGGCTTGGAGGGGAACTTGCAGGAGGGTGGTGCGCCCATGTACCTGCTGACCCTGACCTTCCAGATGGGAGTAGTCTGTGGGTTTGGAAGGTGCTTTCTGAGGAGCCTTGGTGAATCACTGCAATGCACCTTGTAGATGTTGGATGTGGTGCCAATCAGGCGGGCAATACATGTGCTGTAGGTAGTGTCCTTGTTAGATTTGGTGTGAGATGGGGATTCAGTGCGGGATTAGGTGTTGGATAGGTATTTGGTGCAGGATTTGGTGTGGAATGGAGATTCGGGACAGGATTCGGTTTGGGATGGGGAGTTGGTGCGGGGGGGTTTCTATGCAGCATTTAGTGTGGATTGGGGATTCAGTGTGGGATGGGGATTTGCATTTTGGTGCAGAGTTCGGATGGGTGTTGGGGATTTGGTGCATCATTTGGTGTGGGTTGGGGATTCGGTACAAGATGAGGTGTGGGAAGGGTATTTGGTGGAGGATACAGTGGGGGGGGGGGGGGGGGGGGAGGGGAATTCAGTGCAGGCTGGGTTGTTCCTGGGCTGTAAATTTTCTTTTTCTTTTCTTGATTCAGTGTGTTGGGAACTTGGTGTGGGATGGGGATTTGGTGCAGCATTTGGTGCGGGTCCAGGATTTGGGATTCGGGACAGAATTTATGATTCGGGCCATGATTTAGTGCCGCATTTGGTGTGTGTTTCGGGATTGGGTGCGGGATGGGTATTTGGTGCAGGATTTAGTGGGGAATGGGAATTTGATGCAGGATTTGTTGGGGTTGGAGATTTGATGCAGGATGGGGGGACTGTGCAGGATTTGCTGTGGGATGGGAATTTGGTGCAGGATTGGTGTGGGAATGGGATTCGGGACAGGATTCGGTGTGGTTTGGGGATCCGGAGTGGGAGGGGCATTTAGTGGAGGAATTGGTGTGGGTTTGCGTTTCAGTCTAGGATTCGGTGTGTATTGGGGACTTGGTGCAGCATTTGGTGTGGGTTGGGGATTTGGGGCAGGATGTGAGATTTAGAGCAGGATTTGGTGTGGGTTAGAGATTTGGTGTGTGATTGGAATTCAGTGCAGGGTTCGGTGCGGGATGGGGATTTGTGATTTGGTGAAGGATTTGGTGTGTGTTTTGGGATTCGGTGAGGGATGGGTATTTGTTGTGGGATGGGATTCAGTGCAGAATTGGTGTGGGAATGGGATTCGGGCAGGAGATTCTGTGCAGGATTGGTGAGTTGGGGATTTGGGACAAGATTTGCTGTGGGATAGGATTCTGTGTATGTTGGAAATTTGGTGCAGGGTAAGTTAGTGCAGCATTTATCGTGCGGGTTGGGGATTCTGTACAAGATTTGGTATAGGTTAGGGAATTCCATGCAGGATTTGGTGTGGGTTGGGGATTCTGTGCAGGATGGGGAATTCAGTGCGGGATGAGAATTCAGTGCGGGATTTAGTGCAGAATTAGGTGTTGGATGAGGATTCAGTGCGGGATGGGGATTTGGTGCAGGATTAGGAATTGGATAGGGATTCAGTATGGGATGGGGTTCAGGGCGGGATTTGGTGGAAGAAATGGATTCGGTGCAGGGTGTGGTGTGGGTTGGAGATTCGGTGCAGGATTTGCCGTGGGATGGAGATTCGTTGCTGGATTCGGTGTGGGTTGGAGAATTGGTGCAGGATTCGGTGTGGGATGGGATTTGGTGCAGGTTTAGTGTGAGATGGGGATTTGGGGCTGGATTTATTGTGGGATGGGGATTCAGTATGTTTTGGGAACTTGGTGTGTGATTGGGATTTGGTGCAGCATTTGGTGTGGGATGGGGATTTAGTACATGATTTGGTGTGGATTGGGGATTTGGTGCAGAATTTGCTGTAGGTTGGGGATTTGGTGCAGGAGCTGGTAGGGAATGGGAATTCAGTGCAGGATTTGTTTGGGGTTGGGGATTTGGTGTGGGTTGAAGCATCAGTGCAGGATTTGGTATGAGTTAGAGATTCGAAACAAGCTGGGGATTTGATATGGGTTGGAGATTTGGTGCAGGATCGCATGGGGGATGGGAATTCTGTGCAGGATTCGTTGCGGGTTGGGCACTCTGTGCGTTGGAGATTCGGTACAGGATTTGGTGAGAGTTGGAGATTCGATGCAGGATGTGGATTCGGTGCAGGATTGGGTGTGGGGTTGTGGGTAGCACTGACCCACCTGGATGTCCTGATGAAGCAGCTGTTTTGTGAGTCTCTTCAGGGAGATTGCCACCTTCTCCGGAAGCCGGCCTTGCGATTTAACAGCGGGATCTTGGAGGTGTCACGGGTCAGCGACTTCGGGTGGAAGTAGTTGAGCGCCTTGAAGTCATTGTGGACGGCGTGACCAATCACAATCTTCCCGTTCATGAGCTTTAATATCTGTGGAGATTCACCAGGGAGACCTGGCAATATAGTCAGCCAGCCTCAACACCTCTCGAGAACAAAGTACTGACCTTCGAGCAAGTGCAGCACCAAGGGAAGGGCTGAGTGCTGTTCCTAGGTAACAGCTTCCAGGAGGGGGTTGACTGGTCTCCTCCTGTTCCTGTCTAACAGCCTCAATGAGGGGGGGGGGGGGGGGGGCGAATGGCCTCCTGTTCCTGTGGTAGCAGGCTAAAGGAGGGGGCAGAATGACCTCCTCTTGTTCCTGTGTAACAGGCGCAAGGAAGGGGCCAAGTGGCCTCCTTTAAGACCATAAGACACAGGAGCAGAAATTAGGCCATTCAGCCCATTGAGTCAGCTCCGCCATTCAATCACGGCTGATAAGTTTCTCATCCCCATTCTCCCACTCTCTCCCTGTAACCCTTGATCCACTTGATACTCCAAAACCTACCTACCTCTGTCTTCAATATCCTCAATGACCTGGCCTCCACAGCCTTCTGTGGCAGTGAATTGCATCGATTCCCCACTCTCTGGCTGAAGAAGTTTCTCCTTATCTCTGTTCTGAAAGGTTTTCTCTTTACTCTAAGGCTGTGGCCTTCGGTCCCAGTCTCTCCTACCAACGGAAACATCTTCCCAACATCCACTCTGTCCAGGCTATTCAGTATTCTGTAAGTTTCAATTAGATCACACCCCCTTCATCTTTCTAAATTCGGTCGAGTATAGATTCAGAGTTCCTCAAACTTTCCCCGTGTGTTCGGCTTTTCATTCTTGGGACCGTTCTAGTGACCCTCCTCTGAACCCGCTCCAGGAGCCAGTAGATCCACCCAGCCTCCTCCAGATCCTGTCCTAATCGGCCATACATCCCTTCCCCGTGACCATTATACCACGTAACCACCCGCCCCAACTCCCCCGTCCCTGGGTAGTTTACCTCTCTCTGGGCTAGTTTGAAGGGGGTGGCGTTCCTCATGTGGTGCCATCGAATGCCGCTCCAGCGGGTGCGGAAGTCGGTGATGGGGTTGGTCGGTAGGACGTACTTGTCGTAGATCAACTCAACCCACCAGACTGCAGCGGGCCAGCTCGCTCCTCTTGCCCCCCGGGCCCGTGCCCACCATCTCGCAGTCCAGGGCCAGGCACTTGTAGGGTTTGTGGGGTGCGGTGTGGGTGGGAGGGTGGGGGGGAGCCCGATGGGGCCTGGGAGCAGGCCGGGCCTTCAGGGGGGCATTCCTGCCGGGGGGAGGCAGCCCGCTCTGACACTCATCCACCAGCAGCTGCTTCTCCTTTGGACGGGCCGCCTTCCCGCTGACAGGCCGATTGGCCTCCCGGCTCCCATTGAGGAATCTGCGTTTGGGGGCAGGCCGAGGTTTTGAGGGGGCGTCCCTGCCAGGGGGAGGCAGCCCGCTCCGACACTCGTCCACCAGCAGCTGCTTCTCATCCGGGTGGGCTGCCCTCCCGCTGATGGGCTGATTGGCCTCCCGGCTCCCGTTGAGGAGGCCGTGTTTGGGGGCAGGCCGAGGTTTTGAGGGGGCGTCCCTGCCAGGGGGAGGCTGCCCACTCCGACACCTACCCACCAGCAGCTGCTTCTCCTCTGGACAGGCCACCCTCCTGCTGACGGGCCGATCGGCCTCCCAGCTCTTGTTGCAGAGACCGGCCCTGGGGGCCGGGCGGGCAGAGGGAGGGGGCCGCCCTGGCTTGCCCCACGAGCCCCCTTTCTTGTTCAGGTAGCCCTTGCTTTCCAGGTAGGCCCGCTTCTTCAGGAAGCGCAAGTGTTTGAGGCTGGGCTGAGGCGCAGCGTGATGCTGCACCGGAGTGAAGTCCAGATTCAGGAGGACGTCCGCCATGGCGGTTAGCTCAGGAGGGCGAGCCTGCGCCCAGGTGCGATCTCCCAGGAGGGTCAGGGGCCTACAGCCCCCAGAGACCGGAAATTCAGGAGCCAGCAGTAGCAGCCGCCGGGATACCTGCGGGCAAAAAACACACCGTTACAGGACAGCACACAGGAGAGGCCCTTCGGCCCATCAGCACCATGCTGACCGATTCTCACTGCCCAGCATGAGGCTCACATGCCGTGAGCTCCCTACGGACAGTGGCCATTCAGCCCAACAGGTCCGCACTGAGGAGCATCCCAGCCACACTAAGCAACCCCCCCCATTCCATCTGTGCAATCCTGCATTTACACCGGTTAACCTACTTAACCTGCACATCCCTGGGTACTATGGGACAATTTCCCATGGCCAATCCACCCTAACCTGCACATCACTGGGCACTATGGGACAATTTCCCATGTCCAATCCACCCTAACCTGCACATCCCTGGGCACTATGGGACAATTTCCCACGGCCAATCCACCCTAACCTGCACATCCCTGGGCACTATGGGACAATTTCCCATGTCCAATCCACCCTAACCTGCACATCCCTGGGCACTATGGGACAATTTCCCATGTCCAATCCACCCTAACTTGTACATCCCTGGGCACTATGGGACAATTTCCCACAGCCAATCCACCCTAACCTGCACATCCCTGGGCACTATGGGACAATTTCCCATGTCCAATCCACCCTAACTTGTACATCCCTGGGCACTATGGGACAATTTCCCACAGCCAATCCACCCTAACCTGCACATCCCTGGGCACTATGGGACAATTTCCCATGTCCAATCCACCCTAACTTGTACATCCCTGGGCACTATGGGACAATTTCCCACAGCCAATCCACCCTAACCTGTACATCCCTGGGCACTATGGGACAATTTCCCATGTCCAATCCACCCTAACCTGCACATCCCTGGGCACTATGGGACAATTTCCCATGTCCAATCCACCCTAACCTGCACATCCCTGGGCACTACGGGACAATTTCCCATGGCCAATCCACCCTAACCTGCACATCCCTGGGCACTATGGGACAATTTCCCATGTCCAACCCACCCTAACCTGCACATCCCTGGGTACTATGGGACAATTTCCCACGGCCAATCCACCCTTCGCTGCACCTGCCTGGACTGTGGGAGGAACCCCACACAGATACGGGGGGGAAAGGCGTGCCATCTCCACAAAGACAGGGCTCACCCATGTGCTGTTTGAAAGGTTGTCAAGTTCCCTCTGGGCGATGGAATGTTTGCTCAAAATTTCCTGTCCTTGGATAAATTCCTCTTAAGCAAAGATATTGAAGGATAAGGGACTAATGTGTTGTGTCCACAGATCAGCCATAATCTCACTGAATGGTGGAACAGGCTTGGAGAGATTGAATAGCCTGCCCCTCTATGTTAGTGACCTTTCAATGTTAGGGAATGGCTGCTTGCTGTGAACTGCCCATGTTCTGCACTCTCTTATCCACCTCGGTCAGCCTTCTCGGAGCTGACCCATGCTCTCCTTGGAGCTAACCGCTCCATCCCACACAACACACTGCTGAGTCTCCTCTGGAAATTCCCTCCAGTGCAATCACTGTCCCGAGGTTACAAAGATCAGGCAAGAACGAGCAGGCCAGCACTCCTAGTTCTCTGCAATAGGCTTGTGGGGGGGGGAAAGAATGTGGATAAGGTTGAGAGGGGGCAAAGAACGAGGGAGAGGTACAAACAGAGTTCGATATGACTCCTGTCCAGAACAGTGACTGGACCTGAAACGTTCACGCCTTTTTGCTCTCGCACACATGCTGTCAGAGCTGCTGCAGCAGTCTCTGCTTCAGATCTCCAGCACCCGCAGTGTTTTGTCTTTATTGAGCTGAGGGGGCTGATCTGACCGAGGTCTTTAAAAACACGGTTCGATTGTGAGCACGCCGAGATGATGTTTCCACTTAACCACAGTGATGAACAACATAAAGGTAGGGAATACAAAGCAGCAGGTTAGATCTGATGAGTGCACCTCCAACCGACTTCATCGAGGTTTACAAAATCGTGAGGGGCATAGATAGCGTGAATAGCCAAGGTCTTTTTCCCCCAGGGTGGGGGAGTCCAAACCTAGAGGGGCATAGGTCTAAGGTGAGAGGGGAAAGGTTTAAAAGGAGCTGAGGGGCAACGTTTTCACCCAGAGGGTGGTACGTGTACGGACTGAGCTGCCAGAGGAGGTGGTGGAGGCTGATACAATGACAACATTTAAAAGGCATCTGGATGGGTACATGAAGAGGAAGGGTTTGGAGGGATATGGACCAAGTGCTGGCAAATGGGACTAGGTCAGTTTGGGATGTCTGGTTGGTGCAAATGAGTTGGACACAAGGGTCTGTTCCCATGGTGTATAGCCCTATGACTAACTTGATACCATCCAGGACAAAGCAGCCCACTTGATTGGCACCACATCCACAATCATCCACTCCCTCCACCATCAACACTCAGTCACAGCAGTGTGTACCATCTACAAGATTCACTGCAGCGACTCACCAAGGCTCCTCAGAGAGCACCTTCCAAACCCTCGATCTCTTCCAACAGGAAGGACAAGGGGCAGCAGATACACGGGAACACCACCCCCTGCAAGCTCTGCTCTGAGCCTCTCCCCTTCCCGACTTGGAAATATACCAGCCGTTCCTTCAGGGTCGCTGGGTCAGAATCCTGGAATTCTCTCAAATGGCACTGAGGGGCCCCTACACACTGCAGTGGTTCACCACCACCCTCTCAAAGGACAATTGAAGGGCTGCAGACGATAAATGCTGACCCAGCCAGTGAGACCACAGCGAATTTTAAACCATTCTGCCCCTTGGACCTGATCAGCCATTCTTGATCACGGCTGATCACCAATCTCATTGCCATTTCTTCAAACGTCCTTTGATATGGTAAAGACTTTAACAACTGACCCTGACACATACAGCTACTGACCTTCTGGGGTAGAGAATTTCAACGTTTCACCTCCCAGTCAGTCAAGGGATTCCTCCACAGCACCGTCCCTTGTCCTGACACTGGGTCCCTTGGCTTTGGAACCTCTTACCCACACCCCTCAAAGGCCAGGGATCAAGCTGATCAATGACCAATCCCATGGGGAATATAGCAGAAATCAGCATTCTTGATAGAATGGGAGATTTCACTCACAGAGGGTACAGATAGAATGAGTGTTACTCCCACAGGGAGTGGGGGGAGAATGGGGGACGCGCTCCCATGGGGAGTGGGGGGGAAGAATGGGGGACTCGCTCATGAGGAGTGGGGGGAGAATGGGGGACTCGCTCCCACGGGGAGTGGGGGATTCGCTCCCATGGGGAGTGGGGGGGGGGGGGGGGGGAGGAGAATGGGGGATTCGCTCCCATGGGGAGTGGGGGGGGGGGGGGGGGAGGAGAATGGGGGACTCACTCCCACGGGGATTGGGGGATTTGCACCCATGGGGAGTTTGGGGGGGGGGGGGGGGGTGAATGGGGGACTCGCTCCCACGGGGAGTGGGGGGGAGAATGGGGGACTCGAGCCCGTGGGGTGTGGTGAATGGAGGATTCGCTCCCATGGGGAGTGGGGAGGAGAGTGGGGGACTCGCGCCCACGGGGAGTGGGGGACTCGCGCCCACGGGGAGTGGGGGAATCGTGCCCACGGGGAGTGGGGGGGTGGGAGAAGAGAGTGGGGGACTCACTCCCACGGGGATTGGAGGATTCGCTCCCATGGGGAGTGGGGAGGAGAGTGGGGGACTCGCGCCCACGGGGAGTGGGGGACTCGCGCCCACGGGGAGAGTGGGGTTGTGGAGAGAATGGACAACACAATCCTGATATAAAATTGGTTTTGGGTGGGGGGGGGGGGGGGTGTTCCTGACTGGGAGCCCCGTCAGGTACTCTCCCTGGTCTGTCCTAGGGCACTGAGGCAAGAAGTGACAACTTGGTCACAAGTGGGGTAAATCAGCACGGGGCTGGGAATTCGACCGGGAGTATAGCAGCTCAGACACCAATCGCACAGGGTCAGGGTGTGAGTGCAGACAAGACTGATCAAGGGTGAGGAGAGATTTGAAAATTCAAGCAGAGTACCTACATGAAACCCCAGCCTTCTAAAGCAGAGCACCATGCAGCTGCACATGGAGAAAAAGCAATTTTAACCCAGGCGCTGAGTGAGAGACTGGGACATTAGCTGGCTGTCACACCATTGTGACAGTCTGACTGTACTCATGACCCACTCAGTGCACTGACTCAAAAAACCACAACCTCAATATTTGGGGAAAACGATTCCCATTGTCTTGGTGATCACGGGGTAAAGATGGACCCTAGGATACCAGCAATTAAATCCCCTACTCCCTTGTTTCAAATAGTGGTGACAGGGGACTCCCTCCTATGGGGAGTGCGGGGTGATTGGTGTCTCGCTTCAATGTTGGAGTGGGGAGAATGGGGGACCCGCTCCCGCAGGGAGTGGGGTTTTGCGGGGTGGGGGGGGGAGGTGGGATGAGAATGGGGGAACTCGCTCCCATGGGGAGGGGACGAATGGGAGACTTGCTCATGTGGGCAGTTGGGGGAGGGTGTAAGAGATAATGGGGGATTCGTTCCCAAGTGGAGTAGGGGGGAGAATGGAGACCACAGTCTCTTTCCTGAGCCCGAGCTGGGCATCATTTTAACATGGTCCAGCGATACGGCACCTCTGACAGTGCAGCATTCCCTTGCTGCTGTGAGGAGGAGTTGCAAGACTGGGGCTTTGAGCACATGGCACTGTGGCCATATCCTTCTCATCAGTCTTCCCTCTGCTTAACCAACTCCATCTGCTAACAGTTCTGTCCAATTCCCAGTCCTCTACCCCCATCCCATTCCTGGTCCACCCTTGTACGTCTGAGGGATTCACAGGCACCATCACGATTGAACAGAAACAGAAATTTGCTGGAGAAACTCAGCAGGTCAGGCAGCTTCTGTGGAGAGAGAGAAAGCAGGAGTAAACACTGCAGGTCCGGTGACCGGGATGGATTCGGCTTCCTCACCTGACACCGGCCCCACTCCGAGATATCTCTCTCGCGCTTTCTCTTTCTGGGTGTGGCCCCTGCCAGGCTGATCGACAACCAGAGGCATCACAGATCAAGCTGCCCTCAGACCAAATGAGAGCCCCAACATTGCAACCCACCCCCAACTGTACCACCTCACCAACAGGAGGCACAGCAGGCAGCTACTGGACCCTGGGGGACCCTCACAGGGGGGGGATACTGGGCCCTGGGGCACCCTCACAGGGTGGGGATAGTGGGCCCTGGGGCACCCCCACAGGGTGGGGATAGTGGGCCCTGGGGGACCCTCACAGGGTGGGATAGTGGGCCCTGGGGGACCCTCACAGGGTGGGATAGTGGGCCCTGGGGGCACCCTCACGGGGTGGGGATACTGGGCCCTGGGAGACCCTCACAGGGTGGGGATAGTGGGTCCTGGGGGACCCACACAGGGTGGGATAGTGGGCCCTGGGGGACCCTCACAGGGTGGGATAGTGGGCCCTGGGGAACCCTCACAGGGTGGGATACTGGGTCCTGGGGGACCCTCACAGGGTGGGGATAGTGGACCCTGGGGGACCCTCACAGGGTGGGAAAGTGGGCCCTGGGGGACCCTCACAGGGTGGGAAAGTGGGCCCTGGGGGACCCTCACAGGGTGGGATAGTGGACCCTGGGAGACCCTCACAGGGTGGGGATACTGGGCCCTGGGGGACCCTCACAGGGTGGGGATACTGGGCCCTGGGGGACCCTCACAGGGTGGGGATACTGGGCCCTGGGGGACCCGCACAGGGTGGGGATACTGGGCCCTGGGGGGCCCTCACAGGGTGGGGATACTGGGCCCTGGGGGGCCCTCACAGGGTGGGGATACTGGGTCCTGGGGGACACTCACAGGGTGGGGATAGTGGGTCCTGGGAGACCCTCACAGGGTGGGGATAGTGGGCCCTGGGGGACCCTCACAGGGTGGGGATAGTGGGCCCTGGGGGACCCTCACAGGGTGGGATAGTGGGCCCTGGGGGACCCGGACAGGGTGGGATAGTGGGCCCTGGGGGACCCGCACAGGGTGGGATAGTGGGTCCTGGGGGACCCTCACAGAGTGGGATAGTGGGCCCTGGGGGACCCTCACAGGGTGGGATAGTGGGCCCTGGGGGACCCTCACAGGGTGGGGATAGTGGGCCCTGGGGGACCCTCACAGGGTGGGGATAGTGGGCCCTGGGGGACCCTCACAGGGTGGGGATAGTGGGCCCTGGGGGACCCTCACAGGGTGGGGATAGTGGGCCCTGGGGGACCCTCACAGGGTGGGGATAGTGGGCCCTGGGGGACCCTCACAGGGTGGGGATAGTGGACCCTGGGGCACCCTCACAGGGTGGGGATAGTGGACCCTGGGGCACCCTCACAGGGTGGGGATAGTGGACCCTGGGGCACCCTCACAGGGTGGGGATAGTGGACCCTGGGGCACCCTCACAGGGTGGGGATAGTGGACCCTGGGGCACCCTCACAGGGTGGGGATAGTGGACCCTGGGGCACCCTCACAGGGTGGGGATAGTGGACCCTGGGGCACCCTCACAGGGTGGGGATACTGGGCCCTGGGGCACCCTCACAGGGTGGGGATACTGGGCCCTGGGGCACCCTCACAGGGTGGGGATACTGGGCCCTGGGGGACCCTCACAGGGGGGGGATACTGGGCCCTGGGGCACCCTCACAGGGTGGGATACTGGGCCCTGGGGGACCCTCACAGGGTGGGATACTGGGCCCTGGGGGACCCTCACAGGGTGGGATAGTGGACCCTGGGGGACCCTCACAGGGTGGGAAAGTGGGCCCTGGGGGACCCTCACAGGGTGGGAAAGTGGGCCCTGGGGGACCCTCACAGGGTGGGATAGTGGACCCTGGGAGACCCTCACAGGGTGGGGATACTGGGCCCTGGGGGACCCTCACAGGGTGGGGATACTGGGCCCTGGGGGACCCTCACAGGGTGGGGATACTGGGCCCTGGGGGACCCGCACAGGGTGGGGATACTGGGCCCTGGGGGGCCCTCACAGGGTGGGGATACTGGGCCCTGGGGGGCCCTCACAGGGTGGGGATACTGGGTCCTGGGGGACACTCACAGGGTGGGGATAGTGGGTCCTGGGAGACCCTCACAGGGTGGGGATAGTGGGCCCTGGGGGACCCTCACAGGGTGGGGATAGTGGGCCCTGGGGGACCCTCACAGGGTGGGATAGTGGGCCCTGGGGGACCCGGACAGGGTGGGATAGTGGGCCCTGGGGGACCCGCACAGGGTGGGATAGTGGGTCCTGGGGGACCCTCACAGAGTGGGATAGTGGGCCCTGGGGGACCCTCACAGGGTGGGATAGTGGGCCCTGGGGGACCCTCACAGGGTGGGGATAGTGGGCCCTGGGGGACCCTCACAGGGTGGGGATAGTGGGCCCTGGGGGACCCTCACAGGGTGGGGATAGTGGGCCCTGGGGGACCCTCACAGGGTGGGGATAGTGGGCCCTGGGGGACCCTCACAGGGTGGGGATAGTGGGCCCTGGGGGACCCTCACAGGGTGGGGATAGTGGACCCTGGGGCACCCTCACAGGGTGGGGATAGTGGACCCTGGGGCACCCTCACAGGGTGGGGATAGTGGACCCTGGGGCACCCTCACAGGGTGGGGATAGTGGACCCTGGGGCACCCTCACAGGGTGGGGATAGTGGACCCTGGGGCACCCTCACAGGGTGGGGATAGTGGACCCTGGGGCACCCTCACAGGGTGGGGATAGTGGACCCTGGGGCACCCTCACAGGGTGGGGATACTGGGCCCTGGGGCACCCTCACAGGGTGGGGATACTGGGCCCTGGGCGACCCTCACAGGGTGGGATAGTGGGCCCTGGGGGACCCTCACAGGGTGGGATAGTGGGTCCTGGGGAACCTTCACAGGGTAGGATAATGGGTCCTGGGGGACCCTCACAGGGTGGGATAGTGGGTCCTGGGGGACCCTCACAGGGTGGGGATACTGGGTCCTGGGGGACACTCACAGGGTGGGGATAGTGGGCCCTGGGGGACCCTCACAGGGTGGGATAGTGGGTCCTGGGGGATCCTTACAGGGTGGGATAGTGGGTCCTGGGGGACCCTCACAGGGTGGGATAGTGGGCCTTGGGGGACCCTCACAAGGTGGGATAGTGGGCCCTGGGGGACCCTCACAGGGTGGGATAGTGGGCCCTGGGGGACCCTCACAGGGTGGGGATAGTGGACCCTGGGGGACGCTCACAGGGTGGGAAAGTGGGCACTAGGGGACCCTCACAGGGTGGGAAAGTGGGCCCTGGGGGACCCTCACAAGGTGGGATAGTGGGCCCTGGGGGACCCTCACAGGGTGGGATAGTGGGCCCTGGGGGACCCTCACAGGGTGGGGATACTGGGCCCTGGGGGACCCTCACAGGGTGGGGATACTGGGCCCTGGGGGACCCTCACAGGGTGGGGATAGTGGGGCCTGGGGGACCCGCACATGGTGGGGATAGTGGGCCCTGGGGGACCCTCACAGAGTGGGGATACTGGGCCCTGGGGGACCCTCACAGGGTGGGGATAGTGGGCCCTGGGGGACCCTCACAGGGTGGGATAGTGGGCCCTGGGGGACCCTCACAGGGTGGGGATAGTGGGCCCTGGGGGACCCTCACAGGGTGGGATAGTGGGCCCTGGGGGACCCTCACAGAGTGGGGATACTGGGCCCTGGGGGACCCTCACAGGGTGGGGATAGTGGGCCCTGGGGGACCCTCACAGGGTGGGATAGTGGGCCCTGGGGGACCCTCACAGGGTGGGGATAGTGGGCCCTGGGGGACCCTCACAGGGTGGGATAGTGGGTCCTGGGGGACCCTCACAGAGTGGGGATACTGGGCCCTGGGGGACCCTCACAGGGTGGGGATAGTGGGCCCTGGGGGACCCTCACAGGGTGGGGATACTGGGCCCTGGGGGACCCTCACAGGGTGGGGATACTGGGCCCTGGGAGACCCTCACAGGGTGGGATACTGGGCCCTGGGGGACCCTCACAGGGTGGGATACTGGGCCCTGGGGGACCCTCACAGGGTGGGATAGTGGGCCCTGGGGGACCCTCACAGGGTGGGATACTGGGCCCTGGGGGACCCTCACAGGGTGGGATACTGGGCCCTGGGGGACCCGCACAGGGTGGGATAGTGGGCCCTGGGGGACCCTCACAGGGTGGGGATACTGGGCCCTGGGGGACCCTCACAGGGTGGGGATAGTGGGCCCTGGGGGACCCTCACAGGGTGGGGATACTGGGCCCTGGGGGACCCTCACAGGGTGGGGATACTGGGCCCTGGGGGACCCTCACAGGGTGGGGATAGTGGGCCCTGGGGGACCCTCACAGGGTGGGATAGTGGGCCCTGGGGGACCCTCACAGGGTGGGGATACTGGGCCCTGGGGGACCCTCACAGGGTGGGGATACTGGGCCCTGGGGGACCCTCACAGGGTGGGGATAGTGGACCACATGGACCCTCACAGGCGGCGACTGCACCCTGAGGGTCCCCAGACCCACAGGTACCCGGGCCTGGGAGGAGTGTTGCCCTCTGACGGTCCGATCCTCCCCCTCACACCCCTCACCCTCAATCTCCCTCGCCATCTGTCTCTCACCGGTTTTTCCGATAAGGTCCCAGGCTCCGGCGACGACAACTTCCGGTATTCGGGGGTTACGGAAGCCTCCACTTCCGGGGTCAGGAAACAAAGTAATGGGGCCGAATACCGGCCCATCGCCCGGGGAATTCACTTCCGGGTGATGGGGCGGGATTCCGCTGTCGCGCGCGGGGCTGCAGCCGTCCACTTCCGGAAGGTCACCGAGTGCCTGGTGGCGCCATGGCCGCGGACGGGGAGAGACGGCGAGCCGCCGCCATCATCCGCCTCCTGTCGGTGTGTCCGCACATCCCCGACTCGTACATGACAGTGAGTTCACCACCGGGCCCCGTGAGACCCCTCACTGTTCAATATCCCCCCGTGAGGATCCTCACTGTTCAATATCCCCCGTGAGGACCCTCACTGTTCAATATCCCCCCGTGAGACCCCTCACTGTTCAATATCCCCCCGTGAGGATCCTCACTGTTCAATATCCCCCCGTGAGGACCCTCACTGTTCAATATCCCCCCGTGAGGACCCTCACTGTTCAATATCCCCCCGTGAGGACCCTTCACTGTTCAATATCCCCCCGTGAGACCCCTCACTGTTCAATATCCCCCCGTGAGACCCCTCACTGTTCAATATCCCCCCCGTGAGACCCCTCACTGTTCAATATCCCCCCGTGAGGACCCTCACTGTTCAATATCCCCCCGTGAGACCCCTCACTGTTCAATATCCCCCCGTGAGGACCCTCACTGTTCAATATCCCCCCGTGAGACCCCTCACTGTTCAATATCCCCCCCGTGAAACCCCTCACTGTTCAATATCCCCCCGTGAGGACCCTCACTGTTCAATATCCCCCCGTGAGGATCCTCACTGTTCAATATCCCCCCGTGAGACCCCTCACTGTTCAATATCTCCCCGTGAGACCCCTCACTGTTCAATATCCCCCCGTGAGACCCCTCACTGTTCAATATCCCCCCGTGAGACCCCTCACTGTTCAATATCCCCCCCGTGAGACCCCTCACTGTTCAATATCCCCCCGTGAGACCCCTCACTGTTCAATATCCCCCCGTGAGGACCCTCACTGTTCAATATCCCCCCCGTGAGACCCCTCACTGTTCAATATCCCCCCGTGAGACCCCTCACTGTTCAATATCCCCCCGTGAGGACCCTCACTGTTCAATATCCCCCCCGTGAGGACCCTCACTGTTCAATATCCCCCCGTGAGACCCCTCACTGTTCAATATCCCCCCGTGAGACCCCTCACTGTTCAATATCCCCCCGTGAGACCCCTCACTGTTCAATATCCCCCCGTGAGACCCCTCACTGTTCAATATCCCCCCGTGAGACCCCTCACTGTTCAATATCCCCCCGTGAGACCCCTCACTGTTCAATATCCCCCCGTGAGGACCCTCACTGTTCAATATCCCCCCGTGAGACCCCTCACTGTTCAATATCCCCCCGTGAGGACCCTCACTGTTCAATATCCCCCCGTGAGACCCCTCACTGTTCAATATCCCCCCGTGAGGACCCTCACTGTTCAATATCCCCCCGTGAGGACCCCTCACTGTTCAATATCCCCCGTGAGACCCCTCACTGTTCAATATCCCACCGTGAGGACCCTCACTGTTCAATATCCCACCGTGAGGACCCTCACTGTTCAATATCCCCCCGTGAGGACCCCTCACTGTTCAATATCCCCCCGTGAGACCCCTCACTGTTCAATATCCCACCGTGAGGACCCTCACTGTTCAATATCCCACCGTGAGGACCCTCGCTGTTCAATATCCCCCCGTGAGGATCCTCACTGTTCAATATCCCCCCGTGAGACCCCTCACTGTTCAATATCCCCCCGTGAGACCCCTCACTGTTCAATATCCCCCCGTGAGACCCCTCACTGTTCAATATCCCCCCGTGAGACCCCTCACTGTTCAATATCCCCCCGTGAGACCCCTCACTGTTCAATATCCCCCCGTGAGGACCCTCACTGTTCAATATCCCCCCGTGAGGACCCTCACTGTTCAATATCCCCCCGTGAGACCCCTCACTGTTCAATATCCCCCCGTGAGGACCCTCACTGTTCAATATCCCCCCGTGAGACCCCTCACTGTTCAATATCCCCCCGTGAGGACCCTCACTGTTCAATATCCCCCCCGTGAGGACCCTCACTGTTCAATATCCCCCCGTGAGGACCCTCACTGTTCAATATCCCCCCGTGAGGACCCTCACTGTTCAATATCCCCCCGTGAGGACCCTCACTGTTCAATATCCCCTCGTGAGGATCCTCACTGTTCAATATCCCCCCGTGAGGATCCTCACTGTTCAATATCCCCCCGTGAGACCCCTCACTGTTCAATATCCCCCCGTGAGGACCCTCACTGTTCAATATCCCCCCGTGAGGATCCTCACTGTTCAATATCCCCCCGTGAGACCCCTCACTGTTCAATATCCCCCCGTGAGGATCCTCACTGTTCAATATCCCCCCGTGAGACCCCTCACTGTTCAATATCCCCCCGTGAGGACCCTCACTGTTCAATATCCCCCCGTGAGGACCCTCACTGTTCAATATCCCCCCGTGGGGATCCTCACTGTTCAATATCCCCCCGTGAGGATCCTCACTGTTCAATATCCCCCCGTGAGACCCCTCACTGTTCAATATCCCCCCGTGAGGACCCTCACTGTTCAATATCCCCCCGTGAGGACCCTCACTGTTCAATATCCCCCCGTGGGGATCCTCACTGTTCAATATCCCCCCGTGAGGACCCTCACTGTTCAATATCCCCCCGTGGGGATCCTCACTGTTCAATATCCCCCCGTGAGGATCCTCACTGTTCAATATCCCCCCGTGAGGATCCTCACTGTTCAATATCCCCCCGTGAGACCCCTCACTGTTCAATATCCCCCCG
The DNA here is from genome assembly GCF_037043375.1 of Chiloscyllium plagiosum. Lineage (NCBI taxonomy): Eukaryota > Metazoa > Chordata > Chondrichthyes > Orectolobiformes > Hemiscylliidae > Chiloscyllium > Chiloscyllium plagiosum. The sequence goes on from NW_028270188.1 coordinate 50,768,009, forward strand.
TGAGGATCCTCACTGTTCAATATCCCCCCGTGAGACCCCTCACTGTTCAATATCCCCCCGTGAGGACCCTCACTGTTCAATATCCCCCCGTGAGGATCCTCACTGTTCAATATCCCCCCGTGAGGATCCTCACTGTTCAATATCCCCCCGTGAGGACCCTCACTGTTCAATATCCCCCCGTGAGGACCCTCACTGTTCAATATCCCCCCGTGGGGATCCTCACTGTTCAATATCCCCCCGTGAGACCCCTCACTGTTCAATATCCCACCGTGAGGACCCTCACTGTTCAATATCCCACCGTGAGGACCCTCACTGTTCAATATCCCCCCGTGAGGACCCCTCACTGTTCAATATCCCCCCGTGAGACCCCTCACTGTTCAATATCCCACCGTGAGGACCCTCACTGTTCAATATCCCACCGTGAGGACCCTCGCTGTTCAATATCCCCCCGTGAGGATCCTCACTGTTCAATATCCCCCCGTGAGACCCCTCACTGTTCAATATCCCCCCGTGAGACCCCTCACTGTTCAATATCCCCCCGTGAGACCCCTCACTGTTCAATATCCCCCCGTGAGACCCCTCACTGTTCAATATCCCCCCGTGAGACCCCTCACTGTTCAATATCCCCCCGTGAGGACCCTCACTGTTCAATATCCCCCCGTGAGGACCCTCACTGTTCAATATCCCCCCGTGAGACCCCTCACTGTTCAATATCCCCCCGTGAGGACCCTCACTGTTCAATATCCCCCCGTGAGACCCCTCACTGTTCAATATCCCCCCGTGAGGACCCTCACTGTTCAATATCCCCCCCGTGAGGACCCTCACTGTTCAATATCCCCCCGTGAGGACCCTCACTGTTCAATATCCCCCCGTGAGGACCCTCACTGTTCAATATCCCCCCGTGAGGACCCTCACTGTTCAATATCCCCTCGTGAGGATCCTCACTGTTCAATATCCCCCCGTGAGGATCCTCACTGTTCAATATCCCCCCGTGAGACCCCTCACTGTTCAATATCCCCCCGTGAGGACCCTCACTGTTCAATATCCCCCCGTGAGGATCCTCACTGTTCAATATCCCCCCGTGAGACCCCTCACTGTTCAATATCCCCCCGTGAGGATCCTCACTGTTCAATATCCCCCCGTGAGACCCCTCACTGTTCAATATCCCCCCGTGAGGACCCTCACTGTTCAATATCCCCCCGTGAGGACCCTCACTGTTCAATATCCCCCCGTGGGGATCCTCACTGTTCAATATCCCCCCGTGAGGATCCTCACTGTTCAATATCCCCCCGTGAGACCCCTCACTGTTCAATATCCCCCCGTGAGGACCCTCACTGTTCAATATCCCCCCGTGAGGACCCTCACTGTTCAATATCCCCCCGTGGGGATCCTCACTGTTCAATATCCCCCCGTGAGGACCCTCACTGTTCAATATCCCCCCGTGGGGATCCTCACTGTTCAATATCCCCCCGTGAGGATCCTCACTGTTCAATATCCCCCCGTGAGGATCCTCACTATTCAATATCCCCCCGTGAGACCCCTCACTGTTCAATATCCCCCCGTGAGGATCCTCACTGTTCAATATCCCCCCGTGAGACCCCTCACTGTTCAATATCCCCCCGTGAGGACCCTCACTGTTCAATATCCCCCCGTGAGGATCCTCACTGTTCAATATCCCCCCGTGAGGATCCTCACTGTTCAATATCCCCCCGTGAGGACCCTCACTGTTCAATATCCCCCCCCGTGAGACCCCTCACTGTTCAATATCCCCCCGTGAGGACCCTCACTGTTCAATATCCCCCCCCGTGAGACCCCTCACTGTTCAATATCCCCCCGTGAGACCCCTCACTGTTCAATATCCCCCCCCGTGAGACCCCTCACTGTTCAATATCCCCCCCGTGAGACCCCTCACTGTTCAATATCCCCCCGTGAGGACCCTCACTGTTCAATATCCCCCCGTGAGGACCCTCACTGTTCAATATCGCCCCGTGAGGACCCTCACTGTTCAATATCCCCCCGTGAGGACCCTCACTGTTCAATATCGCCCCGTGAGGACCCTCACTGTTCAATATCCCCCCCCGTGAGGACCCTCACTGTTCAATATCCCCCCCGTGAGGATCCTCACTGTTCAATATCCCCCCGTGAGACCCCTCACTGTTCAATATCCCCCCCGTGAGGACCCTCACTGTTCAATATCCCCCCGTGAGACCCCTCACTGTTCAATATCCCCCCGTGAGACCCCTCACTGTTCAATATCCCCCCGTGAGACCCCTCACTGTTCAATATCCCCCCGTGAGGACCCTCACTGTTCAATATCCCCCGTGAGACCCCTCACTGTTCAATATCCCCCCCGTGAGGATCCTCACTGTTCAATATCCCCCCGTGAGACCCCTCACTGTTCAATATCCCCCCCGTGAGACCCCTCACTGTTCAATATCCCCCCCGTGAGGACCCTCACTGTTCAATATACCCCCGTGAGGACCCTCACTGTTCAATATCCCCCCGTGAGGATCCTCACTGTTCAATATCCCCCCCGTGAGACCCCTCACTGTTCAATATCCCCCCCGTGAGACCCCTCACTGTTCAATATCCCCCCCGTGAGGACCCTCACTGTTCAATATCCCCCCGTGAGGACCCTCACTGTTCAATATCCCCCCGTGAGGACCCTCACTGTTCAATATCCCCCCCGTGAGGACCCTCACTGTTCAATATCCCCCCCGTGAGGACCCTCACTGTTCAATATCCCCCCGTGAGGACCCTCACTGTTCAATATCCCCCCGTGAGGACCCTCACTGTTCAATATCCCCCCGTGAGACCCCTCACTGTTCAATATCCCCCCGTGAGGACCCTCACTGTTCAATATCCCCCGTGAGGACCCTCACTGTTCAATATCCCCCCCGTGAGGACCCTCACTGTTCAATATCCCCCCCGTGAGGACCCTCACTGTTCAATATCCCCCCGTGAGACCCCTCACTGTTCAATATCCCCCCGTGAGGACCCTCACTGTTCAATATCCCCCCGTGAGACCCCTCACTGTTCAATATCCCCCCGTGAGACCCCTCACTGTTCAATATCCCCCCGTGAGACCCTCACTGTTCAATATCCCCCCCGTGAGACCCCTCACTGTTCAATATCCCCCCCGTGAGGACCCCTCACTGTTCAATATCCCCCCGTGAGACCCCTCACTGTTCAATATCCCCCCGTGAGGACCCTCACTGTTCAATATCCCCCCGTGAGACCCCTCACTGTTCAATATCCCCCCGTGAGACCCCTCACTGTTCAATATCCCCCGTTGAGACCCTCACTGTTCAATATCCCCCCGTGAGACCCCTCACTGTTCAATATCCCCCCCGTGAGACCCCTCACTGTTCAATATCCCCCCGTGAGACCGCTCACTGTTCAATATCCCCCGTGAGGACCCTCACTGTTCAATATCCCCCCGTGAGACCCCTCACTGTTCAATATCCCCCCCGTGAGACCCCTCACTGTTCAATATCCCCCGTGAGGCCCCTCACTGTTCAATATCCCCCGTGAGACCCCTCACTGTTCAATATCCCCCCCGTGAGGATCCTCACTGTTCAATATCCCCCCGTGAGACCCCTCACTGTTCAATATCCCCCCGTGAGACCCTCACTGTTCAATATCCCCCCGTGAGACCCCTCACTGTTCAATATCCCCCCGTGAGGATCCTCACTGTTCAATATCCCCCCGTGAGGACCCCTCACTGTTCAATATCCCCCCCGTGAGACCCCTCACTGTTCAATATCCCCCCCGTGAGACCCCTCACTGTTCAATATCCCCCCGTGAGGATCCTCACTGTTCAATATCCCCCCGTGAGACCCCTCACTGTTCAATATCCCCCCGTGAGGACCCTCACTGTTCAATATCCCCCCGTGAGGACCCTCACTGTTCAATATCCCCCCGTGAGGACCCCTCACTGTTCAATATCCCCCCGTGAGGACCCTCACTGTTCAATATCCCCCCGTGAGACCCCTCACTGTTCAATATCCCCCCCGTGAGACCCTCACTGTTCAATATCCCCCCGTGAGGACCCACACTGTTCAATATCCCCCCCGTGAGGACCCTCACTGTTCAATATCCCCCCGTGAGACCCCTCACTGTTCAATATCCCCCCCGTGAGGATCCTCACTGTTCAATATCCCCCCGTGAGGACCCACACTGTTCAATATCCCCCCGTGAGACCCCTCACTGTTCAATATCCCCCCGTGAGGACCCACACTGTTCAATATCCCCCCCGTGAGACCCCTCACTGTTCAATATCCCCCCGTGAGGACCCACACTGTTCAATATCCCCCCGTGAGACCCCTCACTGTTCAATATCCCCCGTGAGGACCCACACTGTTCAATATCCCCCCGTGAGACCCCTCACTGTTCAATATCCCCCCCGTGAGACCCCTCATTGTTCAATATCCCCCCCGTGAGACCCCTCACTGTTCAATATCCCCCCGTGAGACCCCTCACTGTTCAATATCCCCCCGTGAGACCCCTCACTGTTCAATATCCCCCCGTGAGACCCCTCACTGTTCAATATCCCCCCCGTGAGACCCTCACTGTTCAATACCCCCCGTGAGACCCCTCACTGTTCAATATCCCCCCCGTGAGACCCCTCACTGTTCAATATCCCCCCGTGAGACCCCTCACTGTTCAATATCCCCCCGTGAGGACCCACACTGTTCAATATCCCCCCGTGAGGACCCTCACTGTTCAATATCCCCCCGTGAGGACCCTCACTGTTCAATATCCCCCCGTGAGACCCTCACTGTTCAATATCCCCCCGTGAGGACCCTCACTGTTCAATATCCCCCCGTGAGACCCTCACTGTTCAATATCCCCCCGTGAGGATCCTCACTGTTCAATATCCCCCCGTGAGGACCCTCACTGTTCAATATCCCCCCGTGAGGACCCTCACTGTTCAATATCCCCCCCGTGAGACCCCTCACTGTTCAATATCCCCCCGTGAGGACCCTCACTGTTCAATATCCCCCCGTGAGACCCCTCACTGTTCAATATCCCCCCGTGAGACCCCTCGCTGTTCAATATCCCCCCCGTGAGACCCCTCGCTGTTCACTATCCCCCCCGTGAGGACCCTCACTGTTCAATATCCCCCCGTGAGGATCCTCACTGTTCAATATCCCCCCGTGAGGACCCACACTGTTCAATATCCCCCCGTGAGACCCCTCGCTGTTCAATATCCCCCGTGAGACCCCTCACTGTTCAATATCCCCCCGTGAGGACCCTCACTGTTCAATATCCCCCCGTGAGGACCCCACACTGTTCAATATCCCCCGTGAGGACCCACACTGTTCAATATCCCCCCGTGAGGATCCTCACTGTTCAATATCCCCCCCGTGAGGACCCTCACTGTTCAATATCCCCCCGTGAGACCCCTCACTGTTCAATATCCCCCCGTGAGACCCTCACTGTTCAATATCCCCCCGTGAGACCCTCACTGTTCAATATCCCCCGTGAGGACCCACACTGTTCAATATCCCCCCCGTGAGGACCCTCACTGTTCAATATCCCCCCCGTGAGGACCCTCACTGTTCAATATCCCCCCGTGAGACCCCTCACTGTTCAATATCCCCCCGTGAGGACCCTCACTGTTCAATATCCCCCCGTGAGACCCCTCACTGTTCAATATCCCCCGTGAGGACCCTCACTGTTCAATATCCCCCCGTGAGGACCCTCACTGTTCAATATCCCCCCGTGAGACCCCTCACTGTTCAATATCCCCCCGTGAGGACCCTCACTGTTCAATATCCCCCCGTGAGACCCCTCACTGTTCAATATCCCCCCGTGAGGACCCTCACTGTTCAATATCCCCCCGTGAGACCCCTCACTGTTCAATATCCCCCCGTGAGGACCCTCACTGTTCAATATCCCCCCGAGGACCTCACTGTCAACCCACCCCCCCGAGACCCTCACTGTTCAATATCCCCCCGTGAGGACCCTCACTGTTCAATATCCCCCCGTGAGGACCCTCACTGTTCAATATCCCCCCGTGAGGACCCTCACTGTTCAATATCCCCCCGTGAGGACCCTCACTGTTCAATATCCCCCCGTGAGGACCCCTCACTGTTCAATATCCCCCCGTGAGGACCCTCACTGTTCAATATCCCCCGTGAGACCCTCACTGTTCAATATCCCCCCCGTGAGACCCCTCACTGTTCAATATCCCCCCGTGAGAACCCTCACTGTTCAATATCCCCCGTGAGGATCCTCACTGTTCAATATCCCCCCGTGAGACCCCTCACTGTTCAATATCCCCCGTGAGGCCCCTCACTGTTCAATATCCCCCCGTGAGACCCCTCACTGTTCAATATCCCCCCGTGAGACCCCTCACTGTTCAATATCCCCCCGTGAGACCCTCACTGTTCAATATCCCCCCGTGAGACCCCTCACTGTTCAATATCCCCCCGTGAGGATCCTCACTGTTCAATATCCCCCCGTCGAGGACCCTCACTGTTCAATATCCCCCCGTGAGACCCCTCACTGTTCAATATCCCCCCGTGAGACCCTCACTGTTCAATATCCCCCCGTGAGGACCCTCACTGTTCAATATCCCCCCGTGAGGACCCCTCACTGTTCAATATCCCCCCGTGAGACCCCTCACTGTTCAATATCCCCCCCGTGAGGATCCTCACTGTTCAATATCCCCCCGTGAGGACCCCTCACTGTTCAATATCCCCCCCGTGAGACCCCTCACTGTTCAATATCCCCCCCGTGAGACCCCTCACTGTTCAATATCCCCCCGTGAGGACCCTCACTGTTCAATATCCCCCCGTGAGACCCTCACTGTTCAATATCCCCCCGTGAGACCCCTCACTGTTCAATATCCCCCCGTGAGACCCCTCACTGTTCAATATCCCCCCGTGAGACCCCTCACTGTTCAATATCCCCCCGTGAGACCCCTCACTGTTCAATATCCCCCCGTGAGACCCTCACTGTTCAATATCCCCCCCGTGAGGACCCTCACTGTTCAATATCCCCCCGTGAGGACCCTCACTGTTCAATATCCCCCCCGTGAGGACCCTCACTGTTCAATATCCCCCCGTGAGACCCCTCACTGTTCAATATCCCCCCGTGAGGACCCTCACTGTTCAATATCCCCCCCGTGAGGACCCTCACTGTTCAATATCCCCCCGTGAGACCCCTCACTGTTCAATATCCCCCCGTGAGGACCCACACTGTTCAATATCCCCCGTGAGACCCTCACTGTTCAATATCCCCCCGTGAGGACCCTCACTGTTCAATATCCCCCCCGTGAGGACCTCACTGTTCAATATTCCCCCCGTGAGGACCCACACTGTTCAATATCCCCCCGTGAGACCCCTCACTGTTCAATATCCCCCCGTGAGACCCCTCACTGTTCAATATCCCCCCGTGAGACCCCTCACTGTTCAATATCCCCCCGTGAGACCCCACACTGTTCAATATCCCCCCGTGAGACCCCTCACTGTTCAATATCCCCCCGTGAGACCCCTCACTGTTCAATATCCCCCCCGTGAGACCCTCACTGTTCAATATCCCCCCCGTGAGACCCCTCACTGTTCAATATCCCCCCGTGAGACCCCTCACTGTTCAATATCCCCCCGTGAGGACCCCTCACTGTTCAATATCCCCCCGTGAGGACCCCACTGTTCAATATCCCCCCGTGAGGACCCCTCACTGTTCAATATCCCCCCCGTGAGGACCCCTCACTGTTCAATATCCCCCCCGTGAGGACCCCTCACTGTTCAATATCCCCCCCGTGAGACCCCTCACTGTTCAATATCCCCCCGTGAGACCCCTCACTGTTCAATATCCCCCCGTGAGGACCCTCACTGTTCAATATCCCCCCCGTGAGGACCCTCACTGTTCAATATCCCCCCGTGAGGACCCTCACTGTTCAATATCCCCCCCGTGAGGACCCCTCACTGTTCAATATCCCCCCGTGAGGACCCTCACTGTTCAATATCCCCCCGTGAGACCCCTCACTGTTCAATATCCCCCCGTGAGGACCCTCACTGTTCAATATCCCCCGTGAGGACCCTCACTGTTCAATATCCCCCCGTGAGGACCCTCACTGTTCAATATCCCCCCGTGAGGAACCCTCACTGTTCAATATCCCCCCGTGAGGACCCTCACTGTTCAATATCCCCCCGTGAGACCCCTCACTGTTCAATATCCCCCCGTGAGACCCCTCACTGTTCAATATCCCCCCGTGAGGACCCTCACTGTTCAATATCCCCCCGTGAGGACCCTCACTGTTCAATATCCCCCCGTGAGGACCCTCACTGTTCAATATCCCCCCGTGAGGATCCTCACTGTTCAATATCCCCCCGTGAGGACCCTCACTGTTCAATATCCCCCCGTGAGACCCCTCACTGTTCAATATCCCCCCGTGAGGACCCCTCACTGTTCAATATCCCCCCCGTGAGGACCCACACTGTTCAATATCCCCCGTGAGGACCCACACTGTTCAATATCCCCCCCGTGAGGACCCTCACTGTTCAATATCCCCCCCGTGAGGACCCTCACTGTTCAATATCCCCCCGTGAGGACCCTCACTGTTCAATATCCCCCGTGAGACCCTCACTGTTCAATATCCCCCCGTGAGGACCCCTCACTGTTCAATATCCCCCCGTGAGGACCCTCACTGTTCAATATCCCCCCGTGAGACCCTCACTGTTCAATATCCCCCCGTGAGGACCCTCACTGTTCAATATCCCCCCGTGAGGACCCTCACTGTTCAATATCCCCCCGTGAGGACCCCTCACTGTTCAATATCCCCCCGTGAGGACCCTCACTGTTCAATATCCCCCCGTGAGACCCTCACTGTTCAATATCCCCCCGTGAGGACCCTCACTGTTCAATATCCCCCCGTGAGACCCTCACTGTTCAATATCCCCCCGTGAGACCCCTCACTGTTCAATATCCCCCCGTGAGGACCCTCACTGTTCAATATCCCCCCGTGAGGACCCTCACTGTTCAATATCCCCCCGTGAGGACCCTCACTGTTCAATATCCCCCCGTGAGACCCTCACTGTTCAATATCCCCCCGTGAGACCCTCACTGTTCAATATCCCCCCGTGAGGATCCTCACTGTTCAATATCCCCCCGTGAGGACCCTCACTGTTCAATATCCCCCCGTGAGGACCCTCACTGTTCAATATCCCCCCCGTGAGGACCCTCACTGTTCAATATCCCCCCGTGAGACCCCTCACTGTTCAATATCCCCCCCGTGAGACCCCTCACTGTTCAATATCCCCCCGTGAGACCCTCACTGTTCAATATCCCCCCGTGAGGACCCTCACTGTTCAATATCCCCCCGTGAGACCCTCACTGTTCAATATCCCCCCCGTGAGGACCCTCACTGTTCAATATCCCCCGTGAGGACCCTCACTGTTCAATATCCCCCCCGTGAGACCCTCACTGTTCAATATCCCCCCGTGAGGACCCTCACTGTTCAATATCCCCCCGTGAGACCCCTCACTGTTCAATATCCCCCGTGAGACCCCTCACTGTTCAATATCCCCCCGTGAGGACCCTCACTGTTCAATATCCCCCCGTGAGGACCCTCACTGTTCAATATCCCCCCGTGAGGACCCTCACTGTTCAATATCCCCCCGTGAGGACCTCACTGTTCAATATCCCCCCGTGAGACCCCTCACTGTTCAATATCCCCCCGTGAGGACCCCTCACTGTTCAATATCCCCCCGTGAGACCCCTCACTGTTCAATATCCCCCCGTGAGACCCCTCACTGTTCAATATCCCCCCGTGAGGACCCCTCACTGTTCAATATCCCCCCGTGAGGACCCTCACTGTTCAATATCCCCCCGTGAGGACCCTCACTGTTCAATATCCCCCGTGAGGATCCTCACTGTTCAATATCCCCCCGTGAGACCCCTCACTGTTCAATATCCCCCCGTGAGACCCTCACTGTTCAATATCCCCCCGTGAGGACCCTCACTGTTCAATATCCCCCCGTGAGACCCTCACTGTTCAATATCCCCCCCGTGAGACCCCTCACTGTTCAATATCCCCCCGTGAGGATCCTCACTGTTCAATATCCCCCGTGAGACCCCTCACTGTTCAATATCCCCCCGTGAGGACCCCTCACTGTTCAATATCCCCCCGTGAGACCCTCACTGTTCAATATCCCCCCGTGAGGACCCCTCACTGTTCAATATCCCCCCGTGAGACCCCTCACTGTTCAATATCCCCCCGTGAGACCCCTCACTGTTCAATATCCCCCCGTGAGGACCCTCACTGTTCAATATCCCCCCGTGAGACCCCTCACTGTTCAATATCCCCCCGTGAGGACCCCACTGTTCAATATCCCCCCCGTGAGGACCCTCACTGTTCAATATCCCCCCCGTGAGGACCCTCACTGTTCAATATCCCCCCGTGAGGACCCATCACTGTTCAATATCCCCCCGTGAGGATCCTCACTGTTCAATATCCCCCCGTGAGGACCCTCACTGTTCAATATCCCCCCCGTGAGACCCCTCACTGTTCAATATCCCCCCGTGAGGACCCTCACTGTTCAATATCCCCCCCGTGAGACCCCTCACTGTTCAATATCCCCCCGTGAGAACCCTCACTGTTCAATATCCCCCCGTGAGACCCCTCACTGTTCAATATCCCCCCGTGAGACCCTCACTGTTCAATATCCCCCCGTGAGGACCCTCACTGTTCAATATCCCCCGTGAGACCCCTCACTGTTCAATATCCCCCCGTGAGACCCCTCACTGTTCATATCCCCCCGTGAGACCCCTCACTGTTCAATATCCCCCCCGTGAGACCCCTCACTGTTCAATATCCCCCCGTGAGACCCTCACTGTTCAATATCCCCCCGTGAGACCCCTCACTGTTCAATATCCCCCCGTGAGACCCCTCACTGTTCAATATCCCCCCCGTGAGACCCCTCACTGTTCATATCCCCCCCGTGAGACCCCTCACTGTTCAATATCCCCCCGTGAGACCCCTCACTGTTCAATATCCCCCCCGTGAGGACCCTCACTGTTCAATATCCCCCCGTGAGACCCCTCACTGTTCAATATCCCCCCGTGAGGACCCACACTGTTCAATATCCCCCCGTGAGGACCCTCACTGTTCAATATCCCCCCCGTGAGGACCCTCAC